>NC_050455.1:68801242-69127492 GCF_903995425.1 Onychomys torridus
TTAACACAGACATGTGCATATGTACATACATTCCACATACCCACCTATAATATACACACAGAAACACACACTAATACACAGTGCACACACACATGTAATCATAGACATGCACAAACACACACACAAACACACACACACACACACACACACACACACATGTACTTGTTCTCTCATACTCTCACCAAGGTACACACATCCCTCTGCACACATGAAACCACACCTTTATTTACACACAAACATAGACATATGCAATCATACATATACACTCCCTAATCCCATACATATACACTCCCTAATCCCTAAGGTGGGCCTGGAAGCAAGACCTGGGCAGGTGACCTGATGAAGTGACTTGGCAATGCACTCCTGATTCCCTCTTCCCCACCTCCTGTAGTTCCTGTTGTAGGAATCCTAGAGGTCAGCAAGATGGGACTACTTCTCCTCAGGGGCCCACATAAGACACTGTCCCACTTGAGGTGAACATTCTTCCATGGGGTCCCATTGCACTTCTGTGGCAACTCAGATTTCTAAAGTCACCCTAATCCAGAGATCTTTTGGTTTTGGAAACACGTCAGTCATCACATGTCACCCTCTTCCATGTTTGTAACTCTGTGGAGACTTGCGGGGCCACTTTTTGTTCACACTTAGGCACTGAAGGACCAGGTGGAGAGATTGCTCCCTACATTGGGGGTAATGATGCAAGAGTCTTGCCTTCTGGTAGAGAAGAAAGTTGGCAGAAGTATGTGAGAAGATGCCAGTGAGGGTGGAGGGCTTGGTGGTCATCACATGAGCCAAAGGACCCCAGAGTATGGGGGATTTGGAGCTCAGGCCTGGTGTCCAGACTGCTCCTACACACTCCAGAGCAGAGGGCAGAGGCTGAGCCCAGCTGAGCTGGTGGAAAACTGATCTGTGCTTAGGTCTGACCCCTGCGGGTCTCCATCCCTCTGGTGTCAAGATGTCTGTGATCTTTAAAGCTCTTAAAGGCCCCAAGCCCTATCCCTACCCGGCGGGGTATGTCCCCTTAGGATGAAAACCAAGAAATGGAGCATGGGCTGGCTGATCATTTGAAAATAACTCCATTAAGTATTATGAACACAGCAAACACTTGCAAAGACAGTGGCAAGTGAGTCTCTCTCAGCCAGCCTCTGGCCCACTGGCTTCTCTGCACACTGTGCACCCTGCTTCTTTGGATGGGACAGGGAAGCACATTTTAGTTGCATGGCTTTGGCTGGATCTCCGTCTTCTTTGCTATCACATGGCACTGACAAGGGCAGCTTCCTCAGGGCAGGTGTCTGTGGACTCAGAAGCCACACCGAGTCACCTTTCCTGTCCATATCGATGAACACCTCCTGGTCTGACTCATGGACCCAAAGGGTCTTCATCCATGTGTGGCTGTGATATAGCAGCTTCTTCAATTGGAAAAACTGGTTTCCTGAGTCTCCAGCTGGTGATGCATTTCTTTATGAGCTGCCAGTCACATTTAGAATCACTGCCAACTTCCTTGGAAAATATGGAACTTTTGGGAAGCTAACAGTAGCAGATACACATTTTCCAAAACTCCATGTTTCACTTGAAAGCTCTCGTCTTTAAATTTTTTTAATTAAAATTTTTGCTCTCAGTTCCACACACATACACAGTGCATTGTGGTCATTTTTTACTCCCCTCCCCCACCCTTCACAGAACCTGTTCTTCTTCCTGACAAATCTGCTCCCTACTTTTATTCTTTTCTCTCTCTTTTTCTTTCTTTGTTCTTTCTTTTTTTTTTTTTTTTTTTGGTAGTCTGGTGGAGGGAGCCACTGTGGCTGTGTGTTCGTGATTGCAACAGCATGCCACATCTGGAGGACAGTGTTCTGCAGCACACCTCCCCATCCTCCAGCCTTTACAGGCCTTCTGTCCCTTTTATGTGATCTTTCCTGGGTTGTGTGGGAGGCGTTATAGATGTCCTGTGTAGAGCTAAGAACTCAATGCTTATTCTAAGCACTTGGCCAGTTATGAGTCTGCATGAACTGTTGCCCTGTGTCTCTACTTACTTACTACACTCTACTAACTTCTATAAAGAAGTGTCTCTGATTAAGGCTGAGAGCAGCATGAGTCTGTGAAAGCTCTAGTCCCATGATGGATGATCACTATAGTTTACTGTCATCGCTGAGGACACAGACGACACATCTGCCCAGGATGCATGTCTGAATGGCCAGTGGTATCATTTGTTGGGTGGGAGCACACCATGCAGAGGTGACCACTAGGTTAACCCCCATTTTTGCATCTCTAGGTCTCTCTGCCATTTCCATCATCTGAAGAGGCAGCATCTTCTTCGGTAGCCCATTGGAGTTGCCAGGAGAGGTACTAGATGGAAACTTGCATTATCAACATCCTGGGGCTGTGGGCCATCAGCACTACCCCACCCCAGGGTGTGTCACCTTTTAAGGGCATAGGTAGTGGACAAACTTCACAACATCAGGTGCCATGGACAGTGCTGGTCTCTATGGCTCTACTCTGTGGCATCACTCAAGACTCTAACCTGGCCGTGTCTCCTGACCAGGAGAGGGCCTGAACTCTCAAATCTTGGTTAGCAGTGAGGAAGATCTGATGGACAGTCTTGGAAAGATGCAGCTCAGGGTTGTTTGTTTATAGCACACGAAGAAAGTTTTTAGACAACATATTCATGAGAAAACAAACCAGATCCAGCCCAGACTTTTTGGCTGTGGATTGCTGAATATGTCCATCGAGGTAGATGGCATTATTCAAGTAGTTTTGACTATTCAGAGCATTTGTTCTCCTAAAAATGGACATAACATGTAGCAGGAATCTTAAAAAGTTCTTATTAATAAAATCAAACCTGAGGCCAGTTATTGGAGTGAATGCTGGAAGATCAGAGAAGCAGAACAAGCCACAGCTTCCTCACCTCGCCAACTCCTCAGCTGATCCTGTTACCTCAGACTGGAAGCCTCTGAGTCCTTATCCAGAATGAATCTCAGCTGAACTATGCTGCTAGAAGCCTGAAAGCTTAACTAGCCAAAAAGCTGGTTTTGGTTTTGGTTTTGGTTTTTGCAAAAATCACGCAGCCCACATCATTCCACCTGCTGTGGGTTCTCAGCACCACAGGTAACCACGGTGTCTAGGGAGGAGAGACCAGGAGCGCTCAGCTCCCTGGAGTGGGGCAGAAAGCACTTCAGATCCCAGGAAGCCACAGGAAGTGCAGTGGCACTTCTGGCAGCACCCGAAAGCGAGGACAGCCCTGTCCAGAATCTAGAGTATGCTCTCAGATGACTTCTAACATGCTCTGCAAGAGAAAAACAAATGTCTAGATTTATGAACGGCTGCTCTGGTCCATTTGCGAGAAGAAGACCATCTTGGGTGGAAGTGACCACGCATTCATCGACTGGGTGAGAATGGTGTAAATAGGCAAGGCCTGGTCCAGTCTAAGGTTAGAAACAGATTCCTCTGGAATCCAGGCTGGACAGCAAGTGCAGGAAATGGGCACTGTTTCCTGGGAGCTCAGCCTATACTGCCAAGGACACAGCTGCCCGGCCAGCCTGTGGCCTGCTTCAGGTCAGGTGTGTCCTAGGGGAATCTGGGTTACAAAGCCTGGCCCAGAGCGCTGCCTGCAAGGACATCGGGTTAGGGCTAGGCGTGAGGACAGCAGTGTCATCGAGAGCCGTTCTTCCTCATACGACTCTTCCCATCCTTCTCAGGACAGCGGTGATGGACACTGGGCTATTTCTGGAACCGTGCACGAAGCATGGCTGGTCATTTCTTTTCAAAGTACGTTTAAATTTCCAGTAAAGGACGCCATATATGAAGTGGTGCCCATTTCTTTCACTAATCAGGGATACTGTTATCCCTCTGCCCAGAGAGTGCAAGGTGCCATTTGTCTCTTCGGGAGCATCAAAGACACTGTGCTTTGGCGTGTTACCTGTGATGCGCCAGGTTCCAGAACCCTTCCAGGCTGGGGGTTGTCTCAGTCACCAGCACACTCTCCTTGTCACTCCTGTACCCTCTCTCTGCTGCCTTGGTGATATTTGTGCTGTGTTTCTCTGTGAAGAGCTGCTTCCAGGGTGGTGCTGCCTCAGCTTGTGGCTATGCGGAAGCGCATGGCCCAGGGGAGTGGTAACTTGCTTGGTGTTGGACTCAAAGGTTCTTGGAAGCTCTCTGAACCAGCAAGCCACCTCAGTGAGTGGTTCCCAGCTCTCCTCTCACCCTTCGGTGAATGTCGTGGCTGCATTTGCAGTCTTGTTACCCCTGAGCACCATCTCCCCAAGCTGAGCTGGTTACCTGTGTTTTGTTTTCTGTCTCTGATGGGTAAGCGAGGAGGACACACAGTACCCTGTGTTCAGTAGGATGCCTCCGTCACTGTGCTCACTCTCTGGCCTCCCGAGGGCTTCTTCCATGTTTCTGTGTGCATTCAGATGGCCAGGCCAGGAGTCAGCTTCAAGGTGGAGTGCTATCTATCCAGATGGGTATGTTAAACAAATGCATCGCCAGTTATGGGCTAAGGACCCGATGGACCCCCTCAAACAGACCCTGCTAAATGACTTGAGATTTGAGTTTGATAGATAGAGCCCATTTCCACTCTCTGAAAATTCTTTGGAGATGGAGAGATGACTCAGAGACTAAGAGCACTTGCTGCTCTTGCAGAGGACCTGGGTTCAGTTCCCAGCACTCATATGGCAGCTCACAACCATCTGTATCTCCAGTTTTGGGGGGTCTCGTGCACTTTGGGAACACTGCACTCACATGGTACATTTAACATAAATGCAGGGAAACACACCCATAAAATAAAAATAAATAAAATTAGAATAAAAGAAAATCCTATTCTTTGAAAAAGTATTTCCTCCTGCTTTTCCAATCAAAGCTCATATTTTGGACATATTCCTTGCATTGTCTTAACAGATGTGTAGTTAACCTAGTTGACCTTGACATTGTTCTAAAATATAGGATGGGCTTTGGAGTGAGACACACTTGGGTGGCAAGTCCAGTTCTGTAGCTGGACTTTAGGGAGGAACTTCATTTGAGACCTCTGATGTCTCATCTCAGTTTCCTGAATGCTGTGCAGTGGATGGGGTGATGGTTGTGATGTGCCCAGGAAGTGTTAAGGGCTTGTTCTAGCTTTAATAAATGTTGGCTCCCTTTGAAGCAAATAAGAACCTGGCAAATTTGTTCTACAGCTGACTGTAAGTTAATTAATACCACCCCCGCTCTCTTATCATTCTTAAATACAAAGCTAATTTGGAAAGATACATGTTTCTTTGAACGTTGCGTGGTTAAAAGCATTCAGAGCTGAGCTTAATTAAGAGAGAGTGGCTCTTAGCGTGCGATCACTGTGGCCAGAGACGGGAAACTTCATTAGATTATGGACTTTGCTCCCTCCCTTGGCTCGGCTGCTCCTGGACCAACGTGGCGGATTGACCCTGTGTGAACTCCTTACAGCTCCCTGTGGGGCCTGAGGTCGAGAGGTAAACGCTCACCAGGCACAGTGGGGGATGGGGGAGGGGGAGAAACAGTAATGTGGCTCAGTTCCGGCAAGGGATAGTCTAGTGGAGGTGATCCAAGTCCCTGTAGGACAGAGTAATTACCCAGTGGCCACCTTTCCCCTAGGGTGAGTCTTCTGGCATCCTTGTGGTGCACAGGCTACATAGTGAATGTGCAGTTTCGAGGCCTCAATGAGAGAAATCTATGAATGTTTATTCTGACTCCTGGGGTCAGGTGGGTACACAAAATCCCTAGTTGTGGGCTGGATGGTCCCCTCCTGCTGCCACTGTGTGTGGGAGGGAACAGGCATCCAATCTTGGTGCTGGGAGCTCCTACTTGAGAAGCAAGACCTCGGGCTTCCTTCCAAGCCTGCCACCCTGGTCTTCATGCTACTGAGCAGTGCCATACCCTCCTCTGGCCTGGACTTGTCATGGGATATACCCTGCTGTGAGGTCTGAGGACCTGGGCAGGAGGTTATATGGACATTCTTATTGTAGAGCTTCCTAGGCCTTGGGTCCCTGAAGGAACTGCTTGTGGGAGGCTGAAGTGGGCTAGAGTGAGGACAACCATATCCACACCTGCCATGGCTCTATGGAGGAGAAGTTGGCATTCCTGTCTCCCTGCCCATTATCTTCTACTGTTGCTGACCTGTTCCGGACATGTAAGAAGTAAGTGTAGCATGGATGAAGGAGGCAGAAAGCCAGGATGTGAGCATGGGACCTGAGGCTTCATAAACCCAAGACCCTGCCTGCATCTGTACCATTTCCTGGCTCAGTTGCAAGATGGAAACAGAATGTGCCTCAGTGTTCTTGTGTCAGAAGCTCCCAGCTTCTGATCTAGGCTACTAGGCGATCAAGAAATCTCTTAGTACACTGACTGTGCTTGGACAAACAACTGTCCTTGGATGGGCTGACCATCCCCATACACACTCACCATCCGTACACAGATTGACCATCTGCCACATCCCATGCAGCTTGGTCCTGAAAACCTAAGGAAGGGAAGGGATGGAGAGAGGGCAGATATACAGACACACGTGCAGAAAAGCTGGGGTCTGATGGGCTGTGCTTGCTCAGATGGAGTGGCCTGTAGGACAACAGCCGAGAACCTCAGCATATGTATTCTGTACAGCATGGGGAGGAGAGGTTAGCGAGTCTCTATAGGGAGTCTCTGGAGGGGAGCAGTCTCAGATTGCAGCATCGGGAGGAGGGAGCTGCAGATGCCAGTTTTTGCACACACTGATCCATCATTTATAAACACTTGTAATTGGGTCAGAGGAAGGCTTTGCTTTGCTCTCAGTCTCACCCCAAGGAAGGCTTTGCCAGTTTCCATGGTCCCGAGGCACTGGGGTCCTTGTCAATAATAAACATTCGCCCAGGACATCACTTGCTTCTTACATGTTCACTCAGGGCTTCCTCTGTTCCCCACAGTCATACGTAGCCCACTCACTGTCTCTCTGAGACTGTATATCCCTGTGGAGACGGACTATCCACAGACAACACTGGCCTTCTGGGTAGGCTGTGGGTGGGCTGGGCTCTGCAGGCTAGTGCCAGCCACTCCGTGACACTTGGCTCCTGTGGGTTAATCGTCTAGTCACACCAGGGGATCCAGGGATGCCATGAATCCGTGCTGACAAGCTGCCTCCTGGCATCCTGTTTTGTTTACTTAGAGCGGCTTCACAGAACTGACTTTGAGGTGAGGAATGCGAGCATGTTGCTGTGTGTTTAGGGGAAGATTAATAGGTGATTTGTAACTCCTGTAATGAAAACATCACGCAGACCCAGCAATGGGCTCCGTGTTGCTAATTTTCCGGCTGCTAATTGCTAGGGCATACAGGTTCTGTTGTGAAATGAAGTGCCATCTGTAATCACAGCCACATTTATTAAAATATAATTGCTTTTCAATTTTTTTTTTTCAGAATAAGGCATAGTTGAAACAAAGCACTGCCTTTGTGAGTGTTGATTTCCCTGGCTGGTTACAGGGGTGACTGTGGAGCCCCCAGCTTCAAACCAGCAGGGCTTTGCTGTCAGTTCATGGCAGGGGCATCCCCAATTGTTCAGGCTCCTGCCAGGCTGTTGAGACCTTCAAAGATATAGGGTCTTTCCAAAGGTTTTAGCGACCACAAAGACCAAACTCCAGCTTCTGTGGCCATCCTAGAGGCTTGTCTGCAGACAGGGCAGTCCTTAGACTTTTGTCCCCCACAGACACCTTCCCAAGCTGCCCAGAGGAAGAATCCCACACAGGGAAGCCATCAGCTGTTCACTTAGCTGAGAACACAGCCTTCAGGTGTGGTGGATGTGGAGAGGCTAGAGAGCTGCTGCCTTCTCTCTGAAGATGGCTTTAAACACAAATTAATAAAGAAACAGGCCAGAGAGCTGGATGGTCCTCTGGGACTCAGTTTCCCCCTAAAGAAGCCTCCAGTGGGCAAAATTGGGGGGGGTGTTTCTGGTGTTGCTGTTCTTAGAAGGATGTTTACTTCAATTGTCCTCTCCCTCTTTAAAAAAAAGTATGAGTCACTCTTTTATAGGACTCTTAGTTTATAATTCTGTTTGGAATCATTAAAATGGGGGAAAGGGAATGTCCTTGAGAGTGAATTTTAATATTTAATTTTTAATTATTTTGGAGTTTAAATGTGAGTACTGTATTTACATCATTTCCATTACTTCTCTTTCCAACTTCCTCTCAAGCTTAGGATCTCTTCTTTAATTATTACTGTTAAACATATATGTTACACAGGCACATTTATGTACATGCAAACACATATGTACATACCTACAATTCTACACAACCCACTGAGTCAGTTTAATGTTTCATGTGTTAGGGCTGACCACTCGGGATTGGATGTCATATCTGGGAGCTTTTTCCCTGGAGGACACTGTTTCTTCTCTCTCAGCAGCCATTGATTTCCTGTAGGTTTTCATCTAGAGGTGGAGCCTGGTGAGCTGGTGAGTTCCACTCATGTTGGCATGTCAGCTGGAGCTGCGATCACACAGGCCTTGTTTAGGTAACTGCATGTTGAGAGTTCATGGCTGTAATATCCTGGTTCCCCGGCTCTTCAAATCTTTCTACTCTCTCTCCTACAATTTCCCCGAGCCTTGGATGCAGCGTGGCAGTATAGATTTATCAGCTGGGCTGGGCACCACATGGACACAGCCCTGAAGTGGCTGACCCTTAGAGGCTCTGTGTAGTTCTGGTTTGCTTTTAATTGGTACTTACAGTGGAAACTAGACATTTCTACTGTCACTGGTTAACACTCTGAGCATGTCACACGCCAAGCCAACTGGGAAGCCTCATGCTCTGCCTGTTCACCTCCCCCCCCCCCTGTCAACATGTGTTCCTCTGCATGTTCCTGGCCCTGCTGTGGAGATGCCCGCGTGGTCAGTTTGCCTATTTCATATCCCGCTCTTAGCCATTTATTTCACATCCCCTGTGTCTCAAGTTTTCTGTTTTAACTCTAACACTTCTTCCAGCCCCAGTGATATTCTTTCCATCACCACCATGTACCCTGCTCCCCATTAGTGGTGCACACACGCCCTCCATGGGCAGTGCATACCAACTGCAGGAGGGTGAACTTCCCTCTCTGTTTCAACACCCTGCCCATTCTGGGGCACTCTCCCCTAGATGAGGCCTCAGCACTAGCTCCCATGGAACAGAAAAGGGTCAAGACTCAGAAAAATAAGGACAGGTTGTGGTGAGGGCAGTCTCAGGCCAGGGAAGCCCAGCCTCCGAGCTAGTCAGTGTCTGACCTGCTTCTTCTCACTGTCCACATCCACAGGGCAGGAAGTGGGCTGTGCCACTTAGTCAAGGGGCTCTGCAAGTGAGGGCAGACAGCCAGGAGCAGGAGGAAGTACTCTTGGCCTTGCGTGTGGAAGGGGTCAGCTGAGGCTGTTGTGGTCGTGGTTATGATGATAGATAGCATCTTCCTAAAGAACGGGGCATCTCGGGCAATGCTGCAGTGTTTTGTGTTGCATACGTTTTGTTAAACTCAGCTAATCTAAGCCGAGAAAGAGGGATATCTAGGTCCCCTTTCTCCTCCAAGGTTCTCATATACAATACTGCTTTTACTCTGCAGACCTCTAGCCATTTTTCCTGACCATACCAGATGCTTTCTATATGCCCCCCCAGTCCCCACACTGCGAGCTCTTCCCAGCTCCCAGCACCTGGGCAGGTCCAGTCTTTGGGATCTTCTAGGCTGCATGGCTGACATATACCAAATGGTGACAACATAACACAGAGGGGCTGCCCTTTTTCCATGGACTTCACACATGAACCTACCTCTTGACTTTGGAGCCAACAGGAAGGCATTATCTAGATTCTCAGAGAGCTGCAGTCAGAGGCATTGGGATCCAGACTCTGCAGCATCTGTCCTAGTGGGACTCTGCGCTCTCACCATGACAGAGGATATGGTCCCCTCTCCCCAGCTGCCTACACTCAGCCTTTTTAATAGTATTATACAAATTATGAAATATGTGCAAGGTCGTAGAACATGTACATCACATGGAAACATGGAGCTCAATAGCACTGAGCCTTATCCCAGGATTCCCAAGAACTCCTCATCCTCTGGTCCACTGATCTATTTGTCTGTTCTGTTACCAATGCTACACCATCTCAATTATTGTGATTCTTTGGTATTTCTGAGAGCCGAGAGGGTCAGCCTTCCTTCTTCGTCTTTCTCTTTCATATTGTGTTGACTATTCCAAGTTATTTGCTTCTCCATGTAAACTTTAAAATGAGTTTGCCAATGTTACGCAAAATAACTTGCTGGGATTTGGTTATAATTACGTTGACTGTAGATAGGGAAGCTGGGAGGAACTGATATCATAACAATATTGAGCCTTAATACCCATGAACATTTGTTAGCTTCTCCTTGCCTCCTCCCTTCTTCCCTTTCAATCAGTAGACCATTTATTTCCTTCCCTTATCTTGTGGCAGTGACTTGGGCTTTCAGTAGGATGCTGAAAAAAAACTGGGAGAGAACATCCTTGTCCTGTTCCTGATTCTAGTGGGAAAGCATCAAGTTTCTCACTCTTGGAATGTTGTATTTGCTGTGTGAATTTTAAATATTCCTTGTCAATCTGAAAACGTTCTCCCTTGCTCCTAGCTTATTGAGTTCCTGTCATTCCATTTTGTCAAATGCTTTTTCTGAGTGCATTGATTTGAAGACAGGATTTTTCTTCTTTAGCTGTTGGTGTGAGTTGGGAGTGTCTGACCAGCCTTGCATCCCCAGGATAAATCTGCCTGGCCATGATAGATAATAGTTTGCTAGGGATGTTTTTGAATCTGTGTCCTTGAGAGATATTGGTCTGTAGCTGTGGCTGCTGTGATGTTTTTGGTGTTGCCATTAGCGTGATGCTGGCTGCAAAATTTGAGTTGTTTCTTCTGCTTCCATATTTTGAAAGAAATAGAAGAGAACAAGAATAATTTCTAAAAATCTCATAGGAAATTCACTGGTTGTCTCTTCTGAGCCTGGACTCTCTTTTGTGAAGTTATTAGTCATTAATTCAATTTCCTTCATAGATACAGGTTTACTTGAAACTGCTCAGTTCTTCCTGAAGGAATTTCGACAGACTGCGTCTTTCAAGAGCTTAGTCAATTTTGGGTGTTGGAAAGATGGCAGTGGTTAAGTGTGCCTTGCTACTGTTGGAAAGGACTGGAGTTTGGTTCCCAGCACTCATATCAGGAGTTCATAGCAACCTGTAACTCCAGCTCCAAGGGACACAAGTTGCATATGAGCATGAGCATGCATGTGTATGCACACACACACACACACACACACACACACACACACACACACACACACACACACACACACACACACACACTCACTCACGCACGCATGCACACACCAAGAGAGAGGAAAGTAAATATAAATTGGTCTATTTTATTTAGATTATCAACATTATAAGAAGTGAATTGTCCAGAAAGTTCTATTATTGTCCTTTTAATGTTCATGGGATCTGTAGTGATGTCCCATCTTTCATTTCAGTACTAAATTACTGACCTCTTGCTTTTTTTTCTCAACCTGACTAGATTCTTACTGATTCATTTGCCTTTTTGAAGAACCAGAATTGCTTTTATATGTATATGGGTGTTTGACCTGCATGTATGTTTGTGCAGCATGTGAATGCCTCATACCTGCAGGGAATGGAAGAGGCTGTTGGGTTCTCTGGAACTGGAATTACAGTGAGCTGCCATCTGGGTGTTGGGAATTGAAACTGGGTCCTCTTGAAGGGCAGACAGTGCTCTTAACCACTGAGTCATCTCTCTACCCCAATCTTTGTCGTTTAATCAGTACGTTTATATACCGACACTCAGAGTGACGAATGAAAGTTGAGTGAGTATCTGTCATTGATGTCACCGTCTTGCTTCCGGTTCCTATTTTCACCTTCTACTCTTTTTGAACTTTTCTAGTTTGGAACATTTATATTACTTCATTTTTCTTCTCCTTTCTTAGCACACCAGCTACATTAAAAGTATTCTAGAAATTTCCCTGACTTGCAGTATAGATTTATAGTTAATGTCATCCCCACTGGTAAGCACATGCTTTGTGTGGGGCTGGATGTAATCCGAGTCATGGTAGCACATGAAAGTTAAATGGCGCTGCTGGCGGCGCTGCTTACTGCGTGGAAAAGTCGCCAATCGTGGCCATGACTACCAGAGTTACAGAGAGCTTTACAGGAGGGGAAAGTGGGGGAGAGAGAGGGGAGCCAGACCTGGGGGAAGGGAGCAGAGCAGAGAAAGAGGGTGGGGTCTGCATCTGTTTTTAAGGTATTGATTTCAAGCACCCCCTGATGATGTAAGACACAAGACCCCGAGCTGCGCATGTGCAGAAGTGAGGGAAGGGTCCTAACAATATTACTTCATTTTTCTCCTTTCTTAGCACATCAGCTGCATTAAAATATTTTGCAAATTTCCCTGGCTTACAGTATAGATTTATAGTTAATCTCACCCTGCTTATAAACACACACTTTGTGTGGGGCTGGATTCCCCACAGTCACAGAATAACCACAATTCCTCCTTCCTGTCCCTGTGTCTCTGTGGTCTTTCATCTCCCTTGCATATGAATGATTCTTTTTTAAAGATTTATTTCATTTAATTGACTTTTTCAAAGTTTTTTTTTTTCTGAGAATTTCATATATGAGTGCTGAATTTATATAATTTCCACCTCCTCTCCCCTACAACTCTTTTTTTTTTTTTTTTTTTTTGGTTTTTTCCAGACAGGGTTTCTCTGGAGGTAGCCCAGGCTGGCCTCGAACTCACAGAGATCTGCCTGGCTCTGCCTCCCAAGTGCTGGGATTAAAGAAGTGCGCCACCACTGCCCGGCTTGTTTTGTTTTTTTGAGACAGGGTTTCTCTGTGTAGCTTTGCACGTTTCCTGGAGCTCACTTGGTAGCCCAGGCTGGCCTCGAACTCACAGAGATCCACCTGCCTCTGCCTCCCGAGTGCTGGGATTAAAGGCATGCACCACCACTGCCTGGCTTCCCCTACAATTCTTCCTGTGCTCTCTCAAATTTATGACCTCTTTTTCTTTAATCATTATTGTTACACACACACACAAACAACCCACACCCAAGAAACCTACCTCCCAAGTCCATTTAGTGTCACTTGTGTGGATGTGTATTTACTGCTGAACACTTGGGACTGAATAACCTATTGGGAATTCGCCCCTATTAAAAAAACCCTGATTTCCATTCTCAGCAGCCAGTGGTTGCCTGTAGCTCTTCATCTAACAGTGGGACCTTCTAAAAATTTCCCCCTCCATGTTGGAAATGTCAACTGGTATTGTCATCATGCCAGTTGTGTTTAGATAAACACATTGTCTAGAGTCTGTGGGTGTAGCTTCTCCGTCCTGTCTAGAAGACACTGTCTATAGTAGGCTTCCCAGTTTGCTGGCTCTTACAATCTTCCCACACCACAGGGAAATTCTGCCACATTCCCTGAGCCTTAGGTATAAGGGCTACATTGCAGACATATCAGCTGGAGATGGGGACTCTGTGGTCACTTAATTCTCTGCATTCGGACTAGCTGTGGACCTCTATACTTGTCTCCATGTGATATAAAAAGTTATTTGACACTTTCCTGTAGGGAAAAGGAAAGTGTTTAGAACACACTTAGAAATGATATTAGTTTAGAAAAATGTCGGTAGTAGGTTCTTCTTACTATGACCTCACCTTAACCACAGGGAGTTGGCTAGGCTTACAGCTCCAGGCTGAATTACCTCCTACGAGGTAGCCTGAAGTCCAATTAGATAGCTGTTGATTAGCGACGAGATAAAGGGGCACCTTGCAGTGGCCAGCCATTGTGGTTTGTAAGCATCTCAGCTGGATAGGACAGTTGATTGCTTCTCTCCCTTGGCAGCTTGTAGACCTTCTGATACTGCCAGAGCTAGTCCTCTGGGAGGAGGGCCTTCTAGGCCAGTGCCATCCCTCTTCTTCCAAGTCCTGGGTCCAAAGTGTATGCTGTCTCCACCAGCAGTAACATCTCACACTCCAGCTCTGGGAGGTGACCAAGGGCAAAGGCATTAGCCTGTATTCTTTGGGGAGTCTCTTGGATCCTCCTGACCAAGAACTGGAATGGAGATTTCCCATGTTGGGCAGCTGGGTTTTTGTTAGTCTATGGCTATTGAAGGGTCCATTACCACTGTGGTGTGATGCCGTTAAGCATGCATGGGTGTGCTTATAAAATAATATGCTTTCCCTAGACTTTCTCAACATCCTTAATGTTTTGTATCTCTTTCCTTTCTCTCCTTCAGTATTACCTGCTCCAGTTAATGTCTTCTCCCCATTTCCCCTTTCATAATACTTAGATTTTATTTTTAAATTATGTGTATAAGTGTGTGTCTGTGTATGGATATGTACACATGAGTGAAGGTCCTGTGGAGGCCACAAGAGGGTGTCAGATCCCCTGGAGCTGGAGTTATGGGTAGCTGTAAACCCTCTGACATGGGAGCTAGGCTCTGAACTCAAGTCCTCTGCAAGAGCAGTACCCTTTCTTAACCAATGAGCAATCACTCCAGTCCCAATGTTTGTCTTTACCTTTGACCTTCTTTAGTCTGACAATAAGACTCTTTTTAGTCTGACAAGTGTAGGTTTTAGATGTGGGTTTTATGTTTGTATTTATCTTATGTGGGGTTCTCTGGGTTTCATCTGTGTTCGACATCTCATCTTAATCTGAGGGATTTTCTCAGTCATTTTTGTTTCTAATATTTCCTACATTTTGTCTTCTTTTTCTTCTGCTGGGATTCTCATTATACTTACATTTTCACAATTCTCGGATATTCCTCTCTGCTCCTATCATTTTTATTCTCTTTGCTTCTTGGTTGGAAGGTTTCTGTTACTATGTGCTCAAGTTCAGAGCTTTCCTGTCTAGTCCTCTATTAAGCCCATTGAAGGCATTCCTCACTTGTTACAGTGTTTTTATGTCTAGGATTTATTTTTGGCTGTTCCTAGAATTTCTACCTCTTTGCCTACCTTGCTCACCCATTCTTACATGTCATTTTATCTGTCATTGTCATTTATTCTTCCTGCCTGGTCTTCCCAATGCTCCTAACATAGCTCAGGCTTGCTCTGTCTCTGCAAACTGTGATCTTCCTTTTTAGTGTGCTTTGGAATTCTCACCTCTTCTTTTGAGACAGAGTCTGCTGTAGCCTATGCCACAACTGCATACCTAAGGATGCTCTTGAAGTCCTGATCCTCCTGACTCTGTCTTCTGAATGCTGGGATTATAGCCATGGACCACCATACTCAGTCTCAGTGGTGCTGGGGATCGAACTCTGAGTTGATTGAGTTCTGTTCATGCTAGGCAAGCACTCTACCAACTGAGCTATACTCTCAACCCCACCTTTGTGATTTTTTAAAAATATTTTTATGGGAGGACTTGATGTACAGGGGATAGAAGAGGCCATAAACAGACCTTCAGTCCTACTCTACTGATCCTGTGATCCTGGACTGTGAACTTCACAAACGTGTGGTGGAAAAGGAAGGCCAGAGGGAATTCGAGTTGCACACTTCCTTTCCTCCCGGGAGGTTTGGCTCTCATAGACTCCCAGCAGTCTGGGCACTGGTCAGTTTCCTCTGAAGGCCGTCTTGTTAGATGGCATGCTGGTGTCCTTCAGCATGGCTTTTTTCCCCACTCTGCCAGAGCCGCAGGGGATTTTCCGCTGATATTCCCCACAAGGACTTGGTAGAGCCTTGAGAGGAAATTCACCAGTGTGTCCCCAGGACCAGGTGCTCGAGGTTTCTCTCCAAGGTTGCGCTTCCACCAATGTGTCAGCCACAGTCCAGGCTCCTAACTTGGCTCTTGCTTCCTGCAGAGAGGTCTGCTTGGGTGAGCTGCGACTTCCTGCTGTCTCTTCATGACTAGGACAACCGTGTCTCTGTGAGCTCATCTATTCATGGTTCTAAAAAGAAAGGCTGACTTTTTAGTTTGTTCAGAGTTTTTCTCCTGGTGTTGGACTGGAGTGGCAACTTCCACAAGCCTGGCACACAGAACAGGACACCAGAAGACGCAGGTCATTTTCTTTTCCTCTTTCCTTTTGTCTTTACTGTATTCTGAGCACTTACTGCTGGCTCTGCTTCTTCAGAGGGCAATGTAGCCTGAAGGCCTTGTTAGTGGAAGTGGGTACTAGTGGTTAGCGTTGGAAAAGTATAGCCTTGCCCCTGATTCTGGGTCCCCCTCTGCTTCCTGGTAATCTGCAGTTTGTGGGGTCCCCACCATAGTCACTGCTGTGAGTATCACCATACGGTCTTTCCTCACCCTGACAGACCTAAAGTGTTGGGAATCATGAGCCAAAATAAACCTTTTCTCCCTAGGTTGTTTCTGTCAGGTGTTTGGTTATAGTGACGGAAAAATAACTGATGGGTAAACTGGTCTCAGAAAGATGGGGTTGTGGCTAAGCCTGAAGCTGACCCACATGGTTCTTAGGCCTTTTGAACTGGTATGTAAGAGGATGTGGAGGAATTTGGAAATGTGGGTTTGAAAAGTACTGCTATGGTCCTGTCTCTCTTCTCCATGCTCCCCATACTTCTGTTTGGAATGGGTTGTTTACTTTGTGCCATTGTCGCAGATAAGAGTTGGCCTTGAGTCTCAAGACACTTTGGAGTTCCCAACAGTGCTGGAACTCTTAAGGCTCTGGAGACTCCCCTTTTTGAAATCTGGAGATACTGGAACTCCTCATGAAAACTTGTCCATTTAGTCCCAATTCCTCATGCACTCACTTTCACACTCATCTGTCTGGGGGCTGCTTATGGAGCTCCCCCTCTCAGCCCACCTGCCTTTGGTTTTCAGCAAATAGAACTCAGCAGCAAAGTGGACCGGCAGAGCATTTGTGTAAAACGCACAAAACAAGACCCACTGCACCAGGAATGAATGGGGCTGATGCCAAGGTAGGAACACATGTGTGCACTGGGGACATGGCATCTGCCCAGCTGCCCATGTGTGGTGGTGTCAGGTCCCACACCCTTTCCCAGGGTTCACTTGAGTAGATGCATACGGAGTGGATCCCTGGCTGAGAATTGTGACTCTGGCCCTGGCTCAGGGATCCACACCATGGCTTCCCATACAGAGGGGGGACAGAGCACAGTCCTGGTACTCACCCCTGACAGCTGGTATGTACACGTATCTCCTGAGAACAGGCCCCGTTCTTCTCACTGTGTCTGACTTTTTGCATCTTTGTGATTCCTGCATTCTCCACAGGTTTTACAAGCTCACAGAAAGGTGGCACACACCGGTGCAGAGCAAACAATACAGGTGTGAGATGAAGGATGTGTCCAAGTATTTGTTCTGACCTGAATTAGGGATGATGTCTGAGGACAGGGTTGGGCAGGGTAATCTATGGAATTCACCTTATGCACTTACAAGCAAGGCTTTCTAATTCCTCACTGAGTCCTCCGTGCTGACCTAAGAGGCAGAGGATGAAGGAAGCCAAAAGAGGGGAGGGGAGGATGACTTTGGATCCTCCAATGAGCTTCTGAGGGTAAGACATAGTTCACGAGTGTCTCACGGAATAGGGAGATGCTTTTCGTTAATTCCCCTGTGAAAACAGAAAGTAACAGCCTTCCACCGTCAGGAAGGCTTACTGGGACTCTACAGTGAGGGCATTGTGCTAAGGATGTCACATCTCCACAGGGGTTCCTCTGATGTTGGGCACGAAGGTGCCACCTGTGAGGGTTGAGAAAGTGAACCTACAGGACACAGGCTCAGTTGTGATCAGGGATGGCCATTGGTGGTGAGCTCTGACCTCTTCAAGGACATTTCCTCGTCACACACCACGTTTATGGCTTTAATGTTGAAAGAAGGGTGAATTGCAGTGACGATGTGGGTACTAAGGAGCTCTGGGTCTGGAGGAGGAGGGCCGAGGAGGGGTGTCCTCCACCTCATCTTCTTAGTTTCGTAGGCTTTGCAGTCTGCTTCCTTCTAGCCCTTGGAGGAGCTGACCCGGTTTTGGGTACAGCCCAAGGCTCAGAGTAGCACTGTCTCTCAGTACCCTAGCTGATGTGGGGCTTGGGGTCTCTCAGACAACCTTGATCCCTAGAATCTGTATCAAAAGGGCTTGTGTTCCCCCACAGGGCCAGGTGGGGGCTGTCTTTGCCAAGGGTAGCCCTGCCACCCTCTACCATCCTTTTCCCTTTGAGTTTTGGTCATTGGATAATGACCTCCCCCAGAGCTGGACCCCCCACCCCTCCTTTTGGTGTCTCCATTAATCATTCCTCTCCCAATGGACAAGGAAACCAAGCTTCAGGGGAGTTGCCTAAGGTCACCTGCTAATTAGTGGCAGAGACATGGGGCAAGTTCCATTACGACACTGTGCCCACACAGCATGAGAAGTGAGCACAGAGCTGTGGCCGTAATTGGGATGTACGTGCCAAGGGCCTGTGCCTGCTGCCGGGGCAGATCAAATATCTCTCAGATGTTTACACTCTCACCCACCAGCTTCTCCCTCCCCAGCAAGGCTCAGGTTCCGTGTAAGTGCTTATGTTTATTTATTTTAGGGGGCCAGCTCCACCCCTTCTGCCTTGTATGCCTGCTGTTGTTGTTGCTGCTGGTGCTGCTGGTGTTGTTGTTGTTGTTGTTGTTGGTGGTGGTGGTGGTGGTGTGTGGTGTGTGAGTGTGTGTGTGTGTGTGTGTGTGTGTGTGTGTGTGTGTGTGTGTGTTTCAGGTCTTTCAGCTATTCACTGGCAGCCCCTCCTGGGCTGCTCGGCTGGGGTTTTCAGAACCTGCCACTGCTCAGATCCTGACTGAGGCTGCTCTCGCCCTCAGTGCTCCCTCTGGTACCTGAGGCTGCCAGTGATTTCCTGCCAATGCTGGTCTGGGCCAGACCCTTCTGGAGCCAGCTGGGGCCTCCGCCCTATGCTCCACCAACAGAGCTCCTTTGTGCCCTGAGCCAGCGCTGGGCCTGTGGATGGAGGCCTCTGGCAGCTTTCCAAGGCATGGGAAACCCAAACCACCAGGTTCTGGGAGGCACGAGATGAAAGGCGGGTCTGTGGCTTCTGGGAGGAAGAGAGGAGCCCGGCTCATGGTGAGCCTGAGAGTGCCTCCACACACCAGTGCTCTGCGCTGAAGCACCCTCCCTGTTCCTTCATGCCACGCTGTGAAACGTGAGCCTTTATTGCCCTCCTGCTCAGCTAGGCATGGCCTTTGTGGTGCTTGATGGAAACGTTCTACACACCCTAGGTTCCTCATGAATGAGTGGATGAGGGTGTGTTGGGTCCAGGTGCTGAGAGCAGAGGCCAAAGCCAGCTAGAGGGCACACCAGCAAGCCACGGAGCCACCAGCTGACCATAACCAAAACCAGGAGTGCACTCGCTTCCCAGGAAGTGACTGTGTCACACTCTGTGCCTCCAGTCTCCCATACTCGCACAGATTCACTCTATGATTGATAAAATTGGCAGCCGTTCTGAGGTTGCCTGTGGCCTCAACGGGAGTGCTTTAGACAAACAGACCCCTTTCTCCTTGTTCACTTTGTTAGTAAATGTAATTTGCAAGGCCCTGTCTGGCAGATCCTTCCCAGAGCAGGATTAAATATGCAGATGTTTATGAGGGAAACACCTGTGGGACAGACAAGGTTGGGGCACGAGGCCAAGCCAAACCCCACTGAGAGGAAGGTCAGGGGAACTTGGAGCCACTGTGTCCTTAAGGAGGGATTCATCTAGACCCCAGTCACCTGCTCTGTTCAAAGACAGGTAGACTACAGGGCCTCCTGGAGCCCTGGGCCTGGGACCTCCCCCTCATGCTTACTGGATCTTATCTGGGGGCTTTGATTTACTCCACTTTCTCCCAGACAGGACTGGGGTGAGGTCCCCATGCTCTTTTTCTTGCTCTTTGTTGTTTTTAGAAAACAGCGTCTCCACACTATCTCCCTGGATGGCTTAGAACTCATGGAGATCCTCCTGCTTCATACCTGCTTACAGGTATGAGCCATGACTTGCTGTAGATAGGTGCTTTAGAAGCAACAATTGCTCACTGTGTGTTCTAGAAGCAAGTGAAAACAGGGGGAAAAAAAGGAAAAAGTGACCACATGTCTTACAACATCTGTAAAATAAAACAAGCCAGTTTCAGAGTGAGTGTCCCCTCCCTAGGCTTTAGTCAGGTAGGGAATGCCCTCCTTGAGGCCTCTGGAGCAGGTCACCTTGGAGAAAGCCCCACAAATGAGAGGAAGCAGCTCCTTCTGGCATGCTCTATGTTGGCTGAGCATGTGATCCAGGCAGAGGCAGGTATGCACATTCAGCTCCGCAGCCACTGAGCAGACCCAGGAACAGGAAGACATCCACAGACATCATATCCCAGAGTCTTCATGGTTCTGGAGACTATAGAAGACCAAGGTCTTGAGATCACAGGCTTGGTTACTTGCCTGAACAGTAGACATCAGGAACCATCCAGCTAGAGCTCCTGGAGAAGAAAGGATGTCAGCCGCTGTGTGGCCGGAAAAAGGCCGATTGGTCTAGGGATGTGCTTACAGGAAGGAGTAAGGGAGGGCTCTGAGGATGAGTCACCTCGAGATGCCAAAATGGTGCCAGCTGAGCTTGGCATGGATTCGGGGTACATCAGCATACAATGAGGACTACCTGCCTGCCCATCGCTGGCTGTGTCACAATGATGGCTCCTGCTGTGTGGTAAGAAAAGGGCGGTGGGAGCCAGAGGAACACAAGACTCATCAGGATCAGGCGGTGGTGGGAAACAAGAGTGGTAGGAGAGGTCAACCAGATGTCCCAGCTTTCCTGGGACTGGGGGCTTCCCTGGCAGGCTCACAGGATAGTCTCCAGCAAACCTACATGGCAGCTCACCCTCACTGGTGGCTAGACCCTGCAACAATGACAGAAGCAGATACAAGGGACAGCCTGAAGAACTTGGATCTACCATCTCAGAATGGCCAGGAGTGAGCATCTGGGGCAAAGGGAAGGGCACAGCCAGGGCTGTGCACCAGCTGGAGGGTGCTCAGGGCTTGGGACTCACTGCCCCAGGCCAGTCCTTCCCCATGGCCCCTGCACTTGTGTTACAATCTTCTTTGACACTCTGTGTCATCCAACATCAGCAGTTGATACAGGAAGTACCCAGGTTTTAGGAAGGCTGGACAGGGGTGGTCCCAACGACAACATTGCACCCAGACACATCTTATCCCACTTAGGGGCACAAGAGCAGCTCCAACTAACAGACGCTTCCTTCCATCCATGGAGCAGGGTGTGTCCTTGAACTGCTGGCCAGGTATGAGTCACACAGAAGGACTGATACACACATGTCCAAGAGACACTAACAGTTGCCCGCCCCCCCTCTGGATGCCAGGACCTTCTGGGCCAAAATTGCCCTTCCAGATAGAACCTACACACTGCTTAGCCAGCTGGGGACCAGGGCCCGAGGTGGCCTGATGATTCTTCCTAAAGAAAGAAAACTAAGCATCCTTTGCCCTTTTATATTTCCACAGCTCTGACATGAGACTGATATTCCAGCTTCAGACAGGCCCTTCAGTCTTCCAGAAGAGCCTGAGAATCCCTCAGATACATCTTCTGGTGGGTCACCTCCTATATCCAAGAGAAAAAGACATGAAAATGGGCTCAGAAATAGCAAAATCCCACCGTTCAGGGAACAGTTTATAAAAGCCCAGATCATTTACCCCCCTCCCTCCTGTCCTCATCATGCCCCCCCCCCCAAAGTCCAAGTCCCCTGCCTTTGGCCTCCTGTACCTAACTCCTGTTTCCAAGCATGCTCCCAGCCCCTATTTCCAGCACCCTGCCCCCACGTTCCCATCCTTGCTCTCCGCTTCTGCTCCAGGCCTGTGACCACCTTCCTCTGCACACTATTGAAGGTGGATTGTCTTGGCACCTCACTCGCACCGTGTTCTTCTGCCCACATCTTTGCAGAGGCCAGAGACCAACTTCTCCCTGTCCCCTCTGTCTCCTACCTTTACCCCATTCACACCCCTGGGTCTTAAGAGCTTGGTGGTGGGCAGGGTCTGGCCTGACCCCTGGGCTACCCGGGGACCTGCCTGCATTGCCTCAAGCCTCTTGCACTATTGTGGGTCCTCTTGCCTTCCTTTACAGGCTTATTCGCTTGTCTTTATTTCCTTACACATCTTTGGGTGTCCGAAGTGAAGGATGTGTCTCACTGTCCTCCTTTCCGGAGTCCCTACACTGGGGTGACTCAGAACCATAACCTGCGGTGGTTTCCCTTGCTGAGGGCCAGTGCAGGGGCAGCGAGAGTACTGGGCCGGAAGAATTTCCTGGATTTCCTGGTAGAGTAGCTCTAACGGGTTTTGGGGGAGGTGGTCCACATGGATTGTGCTCTTCAGCCCGGCAGGTGTCATCTAGATTTGGCTATGTTTCTGCTGGGGGGGTTGGGGAGAAGAAGAACTCTGCTCTCGGCCGAAAGGTCAACATTTTCCTTCTGCTGTTTGGTCCCTGGTGTTGTGTGTTACACTGAACACGTGCTGAGATGGTGAAGAGAGACTTGTCCTCATGGAGAGAAGAAAGGACGCTTCAGGAGACACAGCGACAGGCATAGCAGAACATGCCATCTCAGGTGCGCTTTACCTGGGGAGTACAGTTTAAACCAGATCGCTGTCAAGGTTGCTGTTGGGGAGTCGTCACTGGCTGATTTAGGGGTTCATATCCCTAGTTCTTGGTGGATGTTGGTTCTTCTGTGCTATGTGTTTTGGGCCCCTGATGAGATGAGTTTGGGGCTCCTTGGAGACATCTGTAATGAATGCATATGTGAATGGTCGTCACTAGGAAGAGGTTGCTTCATCTTGTAAGTAGAGGTCAGGGATGCTGAGACAGCACACGTTTCCCTATAGCTGTTGTTCTACAGAATCAGTCTGGGGTGGCACAAGGATACCTGAAATGCCACACTCCTTACTACAGTGACCCCTCAGCAGGTGACTATGCCAGCTTCCTGGTCCAATGTCAGCAGTACTAGTCAAAGACCCCCAGGCTTGAGGTTTTGACTTTAGGCAGGCTACCACCCAGTCATAAGGCAGCTTCTAACCCCTGGAGGATTCCAGCAGAATGCCAATGGCTTCGTGGAGATGCACTCACACATGCCAACAAGCCATATACACATTCACACACAAAGAAGTACACATGTGTAGACCATTCTGAACTGGATCTCTCTCTCTCTCTCTCTCTCTCTCTCTCTCTCTCTCTCTCTCTCTCTCACTCACTTAGGGCAAGGTCTTGGTGTATATACTGACTGGTCTGGAACTTGCTGTGATCTTGTTTCCTGATCAGCACTGAGATCCTGAGCATGGATCACTGTGCCTAGCTAGTACCTATGTTGTCCACTACATCTCCTCTTCCTCCTCCTCCTCCTACTTTTTTTAAAATATTTTTTTAAATGTGTGTGAGTGTTTTTCCTTCATGTATGTCTATGCACCACCTGTGTGCCTGGTACCATGAAGGTCAGACGAGGGCATCAGATCCGATGGAACTGGAGTCACAGACGGTTGTGAGCTGCCGTGTGGGTGCTGAGGGACAAACCTTGGTCCTCTGGAAGGGCAGCCAGTTCTTTTAACTGCTGAACGGAATCGTCTCTCCAGCTCTGGGCTGCTTTCTTGCCCTGCACCTCTGTTTCGTTTTCTTGTGTTTCTTCCAGGTTCTACTGTCATTTGTACCTGCCATTTCCTTTAACCCTTCTTGCTGCTCCTGCCCACGACAGACCTATGCCTACAGCAGGTCTGGTTTGGGGATTGGCAGTAGTAGATGGCCTACTGGAGCCTGGACTATAGCAACTCCTTGACGGGTGGTCCAGAGCTGATGGGACATAAACTCATCCTGCATGGGTGAGTAGAAAAGGAACAAGAGGTACCATGGATGTGAAACCGGGCGCTTCAGGACTTTTGCTGGCCAGGTTTTCCCCTTTTTCGTACCTGGCTGCTTCTCTGGGCCAAGTCTCCTCACCCTCAGCATGGTCACCATCAACAAACTCCCTGTTGGGCTGGAGAGATGGCTCAGAGGTTAAGAGCACTGACTGCTCTTTTAGAGGTCCTGAGTTCAATTCCTAGCAACCACATGGTGCCTCACAACCATCTGTAATGAGATCTGGTGCCCTCTTCTGGCATGCAGGAATACATGCAAATAGAATACTGTAAACATAATAAATAAATAAATCTTTTTAAAAAAAGAAAAAGAAAGAGAGAAACTCCCTGTGTTGCCAACTGGAGTGCTGCAGGGTAAAGAGTAGCTTTTTGCATTGCACCCACAGCACCCCGCAGCACCCAGCCATTACAACCACCCATGTCCTAGAGATCGCCACACCTGAGCCTCAGAACCCTGCTGATGAGAACAGTGAATCCCGGTGTTCTCAAGCAGGAGGCCGCTCTCCTCTCCTCACACATCTCTCCACCCTGTCCCCGTGTCCTTTGAAGGTAGGAAGGACTTGGACTTCAAAGTCACATGGGTCATTCTCATGGATGCTTCTCCTCAGCCCTCAGAAAACCCTAGGTGGAACTCGTGAGGGATGACGAGGACTATGACAAACCAGACTTGCCCTCAAGTCCTGAGGGCACACAGTCACGTCTTTTCTGGCCACAGACCTGGAGCTTCCTGGAGGCCCGCTTTACCGGAAAAAGCACTGGCCTGTCCAGGAGCCTGACCCTGGGAGGGCCGGACAGGACTTACCCTTGGGTCCCTGTCGTCTCTAAATAGAGGAACTTAGGGAACTGCAGAGACACATAAACTGGATGTGGTGCTTGTCACTTGGAGTGGTCTCTCTGACTGAAGAAGTGAGCACAACTCTTTATGACATTGCTAAAAAATCAGTGTTTGCAAAGGTTGCTAAAGAAACCCAAGGAGTGTCGAATCTGAAATAGCCCGTCTAGACGCACTCCCACAGTCTGACCTTTGATGTATTTCTTAATCCACCGACCTCGCCAGCAAATTGGTGAGTAAGCAGCGACTCACTTTACACGCTGTCATGAGGCTGACGAGGCCCAGGTCACTGTTATAAATTTCATTCTGGCTGCTTCGAGGCGCGGCAGCCTTCGCAGCCCAGCTCCCGTGTGGTTTCTGAGCTGTGATGTGTGTCTGGGTCGCCATGAACTAATTTCAAGTCTGTTGAGTCCAAAAGCCACAGGGCTGCCGAACAAAACAGAACTCACTCTCAGCCAGCAGGGCCCCAGAGTTTACATAAAATGAGGCGAGGAAGGCTGGAGACAGGCCCTGCTGAAAACCAAACAAAAAGCTGGTGATGCTCACGTCCAGGCTGAGCCTCACCCTGGAGAAGGGGCCAGGGGCGCCTGCGCAGGTTTGCTTAGCAAATAAAACCCTGGCTGCACTTGTGGGGCCCTGGAGCCCAGTCGTGGGGCCTCCCGCCTCGCCTGCCTTCCTCTCGCACCTCTTTGGAAGGTTGTCTGAGCGGCTGAGCTGCAGCCTATATGCAGTGGGGCTCAGTGGCACGAGACCAGTTTGGCTCCAAACAAGCTTAATAAACATTGACTTCATGGAACTGGAGACAGGTTTACTGTGTTCTGAGCCTTATGATTTGGGTTTTGGGAACTTGGAGGTTGGGCTTCTTGCTTGCTGGAGAGGCTGAACTAGGTGGCTTGTCGGGTACCCTGTGACCACCTCAAGAGCAGGCAGTGAGGACCATGGTAGCAGGAGGTTGGATTACCTAGAAAAGGTGGAGGTGACAATTTGGAGTGGGGACCAGGATCCATGGGAGGCCAGAAACTTCTGGCAAGATTGGAAAGAGAAACAGAGACCAGTGAGGCCTCATTCATAAGACTCCTGTGGTCAGATTCCCTGGGGCAGACTCTGGCTTTGCGGTGGAAACCAACCACCTACTGGGAAGGAGGTAGCTTTGCTAAAGGGTGCTGGGAGCCTAAGCCTTCTTCCTGGATCAGGGGCAGAGGCCCCAAACCATCTATCCACAGGGGAGAGAGCCCATCACCAAGTGTACACAGCCCTTGGGCCAAAAGGGGAAGTGAAAGCCACACTGTAGACCTGCACAGAGAGATCTGGCATCAGATGCCCCAAGGTCAGTACGCCATAATGTTCCAGGTGTTTCAGGGAACCCTTGTCATAGCACATAGAGTTTGGTAAACATCCTAAATAGAAGTTTCTCCATTTTGCCCACCAGAGGGGAGCTTCAAGGACCAACATCAAGAGTTCTTTAGCAAATGCCATGCCACCGAGTGACAGAAATGTGGAGCGTGTCTCATGAGTTGCTCTTGGCTAGATTATGAAACTCTTGCATGCCCTCCATCCTCCATGTGTGCCAGCTCCTTGGGATTTGGAATATGTTGTATCTCTACCCTTCACACCGTGGTCCTCTTAAGGCCTGGGACCCCTTGTCACCTGTGTGCCACACCCACTATCCCCTTAGAATCCCCTGGTCCCCCTACACTATCAGTGCCAGCACAGCATGCTAGGACCTTTCAGATGGATGAACCCAGCAGCTCTGTCTCTTAAGCCCTCACAGAGCAGTGTGAGCCATCAGAATAAGAAGGAAATGCCTCCAACCATTGCCCCCTGTATTTTTGGCCAGTTCTCCTAGAGCCTTCTGAACCCTTAAAATGTCTACTTTCTTGGAGTGGGATGTTCTGAAGCAGTTGATGGCCCAGGATCCCCAGGAAGTTGTGAGCTTGAAGGCTCCTAAGGAATACCGCACACTTCTTTGGAAGGCCAGATGATGCCCTGGGATCCACAGTGTCTCATTCCTGTGGTGCCGTGTTGCCTAAGGGCAGATCATTCAAAGAACTATGAAGTGTCTGAGGTGGCCCTGAGTGTGCCTGCCATGGCACCTGCCTGGCGTCTGCCACACCTGTGGAGCTCTCACCTGTCTCTTGCCTCATTCCTAGTGCCTTGCTATGTCCAAGCCTGCGTGAGGGGCTATGCAGAGTGTGGAGACACAGGAACACCCCAGGAACAGCTTTCCTGACCCTTAGAGGGTGGTTTGGATGGAGTCTTAGCCACAGGAGCCATGGCAGAGAGACTTCATTTGTGTTACCAGCCCCCCTTCTCCTCTCCTAATGAACTCTTAATGAAGCTGATACTCAGAGCTTTGGAGTCCACTTAGTAAACCCCAAATCAAATCCTCATATGAGATGAGTGGCCCCATCTCAGCCACTGAGGCAGGGGATGTGGCAAAGAATCTTGATGGCACCATATATGTGGTACCTCGTTTCACTCCCAGGGAGATCTCTCTCTCTCTCTCTCTCTCTCTCTCTCTCTCTCTCTCTCTCTCTCTCTCAGTGGATTCTCCATCCCCCAGAAGTAGATTCTCCATCCCCTGGAAGTGGATTCTCCATCCCCCAGATGTGACTTCTCCAGCCCCCAGATGTGACTTCTCCAGCCCTCAGATCTGATGATACTTAAGAGTCTCCCAAAGTGCCTTCCCATCTCCCAGATATGGCTCCTCCACTCCCTCCCCACTGAAATGACCCCTATATCCCTCACTGTGACTCCTCTATACTCCAGATGTGGTTCCTTCATCCCCCAGGGATAACTCCTCCATTCTCCAGACACAGTGTTCTTACCCCTCCAGAAGCTGCTCCTTTACCTCCTAGCCATGGTGACTCCACTCCCAAGATGTGGCTTTTCCATCCCTAGGCACAAGTCCTGGTCCAAGAGGACACCTCCTCTTTAAAAGATTACATCTATTTGTGTGTGTGTGTGTGTGTGTGTGTGTGTGTGTGTGTGTGTGTGTGTGATGGAGGAAGGGAACCATGCATGCCACATCACCCATGGGGAGATCTCTGGATAGCTTGAGTGAGTCAATTCTCTCCCTCTACCATCTGGGCTTGGGGGGCTGCACTCAGGTAGTCCGTTTTATAAACAAGTGTCTTTACCCATGGAACCATCCTGATGGTCTGGAACAGTCCTTTAGTGGAGCAGGTAAGCAAATGCTTGTCAGGAGCTCTGGACAGTGGCCTTTTCCTGGTGGCCAGGAGCAGCTTCCAGCACTGGGGCAAAAGCTTGTAAACAGGCAAAGTAGGAAGCTATGGACAATGCTTAGGTGTGCTGATGTGGGCCAGTGCTGTCACCTGCACCTGGTAGTCAAGGGAGACAAGCAGAGGGAGGGTCTATGGCACTGGACTTGCCTCAGTAGCCCTCAGTCCACCTGGGATTCCAATCACGGTCTGAGAGGGGTATCAGATCTCTTGGCAGCCAGAGTGGGACCATTTGTGTGTAGATGACCTCTGGGGAACAGTGTCTGAGGTCCCCAGGCTTCACGTTGGAGGAGGTTGATTAAACATCAAAGAAATGCAGTTGTTCTCTTCTTGTACCAGGAAAATGGTACATGGGTCATGTTTTTGTGCTCCCCCAAAGGCCTGGAGATACTATAACTCAGGTACCTGCTTTCTTATTCGAGGACTTGAAGCCGATAATTTGTAGGGATAGCTTAGCAACCTGGGACCCCCAACCTACATCAAGTTACACAGACACATACCTACCAAACAGAGCAATTGGTCACTTGGCCACAACAGCTCCTAGAATACCCTTGTAACCTCTAATAACATCTCCTTTGTGGCTAAACATGTCCTGGAATATAACCTGAAATTAGAGTCAGCATGTTGATCCAGTGTGGACTAGTTTTAGGTGCATGCCTCATAAGAGGAGGACCTGTGTCTTCTGAGTAAACTTTTAGGGACCCCCCACCCCATTTAGTGTCTTGTGGCTATGCATGATTGTGCATACATGTTATTGAAATCAGATACATTATGGTAAAGGACCTGTGTAGTAAGTGAATAAAGGTTTACAAAACCCAAGTGCATCCATCATGAGTGTATCAGTGCACAAAAATCCCCCCAGCCCTGCCCCTAGCAACCACCCATCTCTTCTTCCCCAAGAGAGTCCTGAAAAGTGACCTAGGGCTCATAGGAAAATCTTTGCATCTTATATACTCTGAACTTTCACTTTGCTTCTGAATAAAACCCCTTGCCTCCTGGTTTTCGGT
The DNA here is from genome assembly GCF_903995425.1 of Onychomys torridus. NCBI lineage: Eukaryota > Metazoa > Chordata > Mammalia > Rodentia > Cricetidae > Onychomys > Onychomys torridus. The sequence continues at coordinate 68,830,090 of NC_050455.1, forward strand.
TGTACTTTTTCCAGTTCTTTGAACAAGATGCCAAGAACCTGGAAACGCCCAGTCCAGACTCTAGCAATAGTCTTTGCAGATGTATCAGAATCAGCTCACTATGGAAGGCCCTAGTCAGTGACCAGTGTCCACTGAAGAGGGACATGTGGGTTCAAAGAGCTAGCCGGAAGAGACTGGGATGATGTGACCACAAGCCAAGAGCTGCTGGTAACCATTCAAACTGAGGCAGGCAGGGAAGACGTCCCTGGGGCATCCAAGTAGTGCAGCCGTGTCCACATCTTAATTTAGACTTCTGCTTTGGATGGTCAATGTCAATCTGAGGTCTGAATGAAGTAAGCCTGTGGTTCCAGTAACTTGTGAAACTGAGGCAGGAGGTTTGAGCAACACTGTGAGATCTGAAAAAAATAAAGGAAAAACCACAAGAAAGTCTTGTTAGTTTGCTGTTTTAAGCCACGCAGTTTGTAGTAATTTGGAGTTTCTATAGTTCTCAGGATGACCCAGGTGTTGTTGATTGTTTTTTGCTCTTTTGGGAGGACCGCCCCCCTCCAGCTCCCAAAGGCTTATTCTTAATTATGAATGCCCGGCCTCAGCTTGGCTCATTTCTAGACAGCTTTCCTTAATTTTAAATTACCCATCTATCTTTTGCCTCTGGGCTTTTCCTGTTCTCCTGCTTCTGTGAATCTTACTGCATGGCTTGCTGTGTAGCTGGGCGGCTGGTCCCTGGAGTCCCCTCCTTCTCCTTTCCTTTTCCCTTTCCTTTCTCCTCTCAGATTTCTCATTCTATCTCTTCTCTCTGCCTGTCAGCCCCACCTATCCCTTCTCTTGCCTTGCTATTGGCCATTCAGTTCCTTATCAGAGCATCGGGTGTTTTAGACAGGCCCAGTTACACAGCTTCACAGAGTTAAACAAATGCAACATAAACAAAAGTAACACACCTTACAATAATATTCCACAACACCCAGGCTTGTCCTTGGGCACTTGCAGGCCAGTGAGGCTCAGAGGCCATCCTCGGGCAGGCAGAACCCCAGCTCTGCATCACATGGGACAAGCCCTTCTGAGTCCTGGACTGAGGAGAAAGGCAGCCTGCATGGGCCTAGGCCTGCCTGCAAGACCCCATGCACCATCCTTTATGCAACACCCCCATGCAGCAGTCTTGTGTAGCGGCCCCACACAGCACCCACTGTGGGCAGTACTTCCCCTCTCCACTCCCTTACTTTTGGAAGGCTCCGGGATGGACCTGGAACTCTGGGGATCCTTTGTAGGCTCACATCTCTTAGCTCATTTCTGCTGTCAGTCTTGGATCCCTAAGAGAGGTGGAGAACTCTCAAGGACAGACAACACAGTGAGAACCCTGGCCTGAGAACTGGAAGTATGAATGGAAGTTCTCAGAGGGAAAAATGTCATACCTGTGTAAAGAGTCCAAAAATCTGGCCAACCGATCGGAAACTTCTGTGGTCATGGAGAACTGGGTTATGGCAGGTTCAGAACCAAATTATGGTGTGCTATTTTTAGCTCTCTTAGCCATTCATTGCTCATCTACAGGTTTGCCCCAAACAAGGCCATTAGGCACATCCTTTTGGAATGTACTAACTACCAGATTCCACCAACCCAAAGGAAGGCTATCATCAGATAACCAATCAGCCTGTTCCAGAGATTTCCCTGCTGTTCTGTAACCTGCCTTCCTGACGTTTCCACTGATGTATTTGAAGTGTGTATTTATGACCTTCCTTTGTTCAGTAACTATAAAGGCTTTGAGAAACTGTTACCACACTGGAATTCGGTAATTGGAGTAATCGGAACCCATGCTCCTGGGCTATGGTGATTCATGTTCGAGGTAGGACTCATGTTTTTGTGTCAACACGAAGATGACTATAATGAGGAACAGTGGGATGGATGCTCCATCCAGGGAGCAGGGATGGGGCTTGTGAGCACATCAGAGCTCAGGGATGGGGTCAGGGCCACTGTTCTATGAATTCACCACCTGCCCACTGAGACACTGCATACTGTTCCCACTGAAGCAGCTCCTCCCCTTTTTCCTCCCCTCCCCTCCTCCCCCTTCTTCCTCCTGCATCAAGAATGGGTGCAGGGCCTCATGCATGCTTAGCAAGTCTTCTATCACTGAATAATGTTTGCTTAGGAAAAGGAAAGAGGCTATTGGTGAACCAAAGCTCTGGTCACTGCCATGTCTCAGATTCATGTCAGCAGGTCCACCAAGATGAAGACCAGAAAAAACATGACCCAGAACACAGTGGGGAGGAAGCTGGGACAGGAGGGCCTGGAAGTACCAAACAAGCATGAGTAGATTTGTGTGTGTGTGTGTGTGTGTGTGTGTGTGTGTGTGTGTGTTTTATGTTTTCAGATGTGTTGGATGCATTGTGTGAATGTACTTGCTACCCCAATTATTCTCTCTCTCTCCCTTTGTCCTTTTCAGTTTTTTGTTTGTTTGTTTGTTTTTTTGTTTTCAGATAAGGGCTCATGTAGCCTAGCCTAGCCTTGAACTTGCTATAGCTGAGGCTGGTCTTAAATTCCCAATCCTCCTGCATCTGCCTCTCAAGTGCTGGGATTACAGGCAGATACCACTGTGCTCAGCCTCAAGTCACTAACTTTGGAGAGAAGTTTCAACTAATTCATCCTTTGGTCCCCATAAGAGCCATTTCAGTTCTACACAGCAGATACTATTTCCTTACAGGTCAGGGTATTGAAGGGTACTTCCTCAAAATGAACCACTGGAGAGACACTTTCTCCACAGCAAGCTGCATGCTTCCAAACCTTCTTTTGCAACCATGAGCTCAGATTATCCCTCCAAACATGTTATGTTGGGGCCAGGCTTCCTTCCCGACTCTAGTTGGAGAATCTGCTAGGATAGGCACAGTCCTCCAGCCTGGCCCTGGGTCCATCTGAAAGCCCAGCCCATCAGTGCAGCTGGCTTTGCAGAGCTGGGAAGAAACCAATAAGCAACATTATTCCAGCTAATGTGTGAGGGGCTGATAGTGTCTTAATACCCAGATACAGCTGTGTTTTTAGATCAGAATCCTGTCTACCCCAAGTAGATCTATAATTGGTGACATCCCTGATGTGGGAACTCAGGGAGCAGAGTTGGGTAAGGGGTAGAATTGGCCATGGTGTCCACGGGGTGCTTCCAACTGGCCCTGTGGGACACCCCATCTCTACCATCTCTACTAGGCCTCTGAGAACTCTCTAAAACGGAGCTGACACACAGGCTTCTGAGGACAACCTGTAGTGGAAAAACCCAAGAGTGGGGGGACGTGGAAGGTCCTCTGGGACCCCACCACTGGGAATCCCTTCAGACTGTGTTCCCAGGCTAGGACAATTGTCTCCATCTGCAGGGCCTGCAGGAAAAAGACTATTGGTCCATTTGACATGGTCATGTAGCCTCAGGCGAGCCTCCCTCTGCACCTGGCCTCAAATGTTCCATCAGATGAGATCCGTGTATGCTATATACTCTGTTTAATTACACTGGGGGAATGGCAACACAGATCTGCTTTGCCACACACTGGCAGTCTCCAAATCTGCTTTGCCTCTGGGTATTTAAGTTGGTCCTTCCGATTTTTGTGGCTTTCTGTTTGATGGAGGATGATCTGATGCCCTGCACATGTCTCTGGTCACATCTCCTTTCTTGTGACATGTTGGTGGTCACACTCCTATGTGTGTTCCTAGGTCATTCCCAAAGTGTTCTTCCTGAGCCAACCCCCTGCCCTCATGGGTATCTTCTGTCTGCAGAGACAGGTTGGCTGCTGGGGGCATATAAGCCCTTAGCTTCTCTGCTCACAGCTGGCTGGGGAGGAATGGAGCTAGAGCCGAGGAGGATTCCAGTCACCCTGCTTCTCGGGCCATGGCCAATGGCATATGCAGAACCCAGCATCTTGGGCCCCTCTGGTCACCATGCTCATCTGAAAGTCACTTGTTAACTAGCTGGGAAAACCTACATTGCCACCATTGTCACAGAAACCAGCACCTGGCTGAGGAAGTACTCCTGAACTGCGAGCTTGTAGAAGCCTTCCAGTATAGTCCTGTGAGCATCGAGTGCACAACCCTCGCTGATTGTGTCTCAGTTCCTTTGTGGTGCTATCAAAGTGCTATAGGATGGGTGATTTATAAGTAATAGACATGGTTTCTTGAGGTTCTGGAGGCTGTACAGTGTCCCCCAGGTCTGGGGAAAGCCACTTGCCTTCATGGATGGAGCCTTCCTACTGCATCCTCACATGGTGTTAGGCAGGCTGCTCTCTGGGAAAGGGGGGAGGGAGTGCTCAAGGCTTTACCCATCATGACACACACCCACCTGAGATTTGGTGAAGGAATGCAGAGTGTCTACAAGCATGCACCCTTCCATGGCCATCATGAAAATGCTCTCTCACAGTGACGAGCCTACCAAGCTCATAGCAGAAGTAGGGGCATCCCATGGTGATGTGAACCTGGAACCAGCTCCTGGTCATGCAGCCGTGACTGACTCCACCATAGCTTTGACAGCACTTGGCAGTGCCGATCCTCCACAGCAGGGGATGGAGATCCTGACCACCTGGGGGGGGGAGGGGGGCTCTCTCCAGTTCTGCCATTTGGTGACCGCGTCTCTTCTGCCCTTTCCCATAGTTTCTCATCATGTCCTCCATCACAGCACACGTGCCAAATGCAAAGAACCATCAAGTTGAGATGTTACATGTTCCCGGTCCTGACTTTTAAAGGCTGAGGGAATGAAGCCATTAGCTTTGCTGACTCTTGCCCTGTGTTCCAGAGGCTACTGTAATTTTCTAACATTTGAGAGCAGTGGACATCTCAGTCCACTGCTAGAGCCACCTCATGTGTTCACACAAGTCCACGTGTGTAGCATGACTCTTAAAGAGTCTTATTAATAAAGACAAACCTGGACCAGGTATTGGAGTGACTGCTGGAAGATCAGAGAATCAGAACAAGCCACAACTTTCCTCACCTCGACAGTTCCTCAGCTGATCCTGTTTCCTCAGACTGGAAGCTTCTGTGTCCTCATCCCAATGGCTCTTAGCTGAACGGCTGCTCAAAAGCCTGAATACTTAAAAGCTGCTATTTTCTGATCTTCATGCCTTATATATCTTTCTGCCTGGGATTAAAGGCGAGTGTCACCATGTCTGGCTGTTTCCAATGTGGCCTTGAACTCATAGAGATCCAGAGGGATTTCTGCCTCCAGAATGCTAGGATTAAAGGTGTGTGCTACCACTGCCTATCCTCTATGTTTAATATTGTGGCTGTTCTGTCTCTGACCCCAGATAAGTTTGTTAGAGTGCACAATATTTTGGGGAACACAGTACCCCCACACACATGAACTTGTCCACACAAACTGCTGCAGTCGACTCAGAAGCAAGTAGGGCATTTGGTTCTGGATCTACAAAAAGAGTTATTTCTAGACCACATGCTCCTCAAAGTTTTGTATTATTGACATTTTTAAAAAGCAGGAAAGCACCAAGTCAAGTCTATTGATTGCCCCAATAACTCAGTGTCATACTGTGAAGATCTCCCCGTGACTCACGTTCACATTTGTAGGAACTAGACACAACTCCAATAAAATCAGCAGGTGGGAGGATGTTTTATAGCAACTTCTCAACACACATAGCCTGCTGAAGATATTACAGAAGCACACATATCACTGCAAGGCTTCTGGTTTCCACATTTAAAAAATAAAAAAGATAATGTTTTAAACCTTTATTTTATTTAATTCAACACAAGAAGACATTAACACTTCAGTCTGTAATCAAACTGAAAAGTACTAGACATTTTTTGTGTGACTCTAACTCTGGCCTGGAGTTCATAGTCATAGCTAGCCCCAGGCAGGTGCACGCGTTACACTGTAGGTGCTCACGTGTGGACGATGACTGTAGCTCCCCTCTAAAGTTGCGAGCAGAGAGGCTGGCCGACCACCATGCTGCCCATACAGTGGGATGCTGGTGCATGTGGGAAACCCACAAACGTGGAGGACACCGTTAAGACAGGTGGCACTTGTCTTTATCCACATCCAGCCAATAGAAACCAGTTACCACAGCCAACATCATCAACACCTTCACTATCATGAGATTGCCACCCCCTTCACCATCATCATTAACCACTGTCAGCATCATAATCATTACAACCACATCTTCATCACTACATCACAACCACCTCTGCCACAACTACCATCCTCACCACCATCACCATCCTCACCACCATCACCATCCTCACCACCATCACCATCCTCACCACCATCACCATCCTCACCACCATCACCATCCTCACCACCATCACCATCAACTCACCACCATCACCATCCTCACCACCATCACCACTATCACCAGCGTCACTACCTCCATCGCTATGAACACTACTGTCAGGCCTCTATCACCATTACCTCCATCATCACCACCATGACTATAACTACCACTATCACAGCTAACTCCACCACCACCATTATCATCACGACCACCTTTACTGTAACCATAACCAAAACCGCCGTGACCATCATCACTACCATCACCATCAATTTCCATCACCACGATCACCATCTCCATTACCACTGTTATCACCGTCACCACTACCATTATAACAATCACCACCGTCACCACAACCACCATCAGCAACAGCACCATCACCATTTCTACCACGATCACAACCATCTCTACCGTCACCAACATCACTAGCTCCATCATCACTGGTATCATCACCATTGCTGTCACCTCTATCACTAATCATCCAGGCCTCATCCTGGCACATCGTCTTCTTTTGGTAGCCTGATTCTCATGGTCTCATTGACCTCTGAAGTAGGAATGTTGGATATTCCTCACAAGTGGGGAGGAGGAGGGGAAGTGGGTGTTGGGCAGAGGAGCTGGGGGGTGGGTGTCTAAGCTCAGGCTGCACAGGCTGAGAGCCAGCTTCTCCATGTCTTTGCCTCTTGGCACATCAAGTGGTCGTTTGATCTGGAGCTGTAGGTATGAGCTCCTGCCCAGACTCTCTGCTGATCTCCCAATAATCCTTTCAGGAGAACAGAGGACCCACTGAGGAAATTCTGTGCTGGCCCATGTGGGGGCTAGGTTCCTACATGGCTCCTACTGGGCAGCTGGAAAGTCCTTGGCCCATGGACACCCCACATTCTCCAGGGTGCCCTTCTGAAGACTGCTGCCAAATACACCCGCCAGCCGGAGGTGTTACTGGCGCCCAAGTCTGCTCCATCCAGCTTCCAGCTCACCAAAATACCTGGGGCTTAGAGCAATCTCCTTCCTTTCCTCTTGTCAGCCAGCCAACGCCAGGGAGGTGGCTGTGTTTGGGCGGCAGTCTCACTGAGTTGTGAGTACAGCTGTGGAATGGGGCAGACAGGCAGGTTTGGATTTTTCTCCGTCTTCTCACTTCGATTTATAAAACCGAATGGCTTCCAGCTGCTGGTACTGTATTAACAGTATGGCTGTGGCTAGAGGAGACAGGCCAGCACAGCCGGGGCACGTTAAATCCCCACGCACTCAGGCCTGGCTTCTTGCTGTTCCAGGCACACCCACAGTAAACAGATTCCCAATTCAGTGGAAATAGCTTTTCTTGGGCCATTGCAGAAAGAGACCATGGCCAAACCAGAGCCTGTGCTCAAAACCATGGCCCCCACCCAAAACAGAGTGGTGGTTATTGCTGTCTCCTCTGGGAGACCAAGGCCATGCTCAGACGGTGCTCGTCACATGTCTATTAGTCTGGGAAAGGTCCTCTGTAGTCTTTGTCATTCATGCTTTTCCACAGAGATTCGTTTGCAACCTTCCCCCAGGGTGCTCCTGTACAGCAAACCTCCCCATCCAGCCTCCCACCATGCCTGCACACCTACTTTCCTTCCACACCCAGGAACAGAGTGCTCTGCAGAACACAAGCTTGAGTCTGCAGCACCAGAGGGCAGCACCCAGTACCAGAGGGCACCCAGCACCCAGTACCAGAGGGCACCCAGCACCCAGCACCGGAAAGCAGTGTCAGAGGTTCACATCCGAAATTAGACTGGAGGAGATGAAGTTACCTTTTAACTTAGACACAGTGAAGAGTCTCAGATAAGTGGCAATGGATCAGCATTTGTTTTCTTGAATACAAAAGACCCCTTTCTCCTCCTTCCATTTCTCATCATATCTCAGCCATTGATGAGGTGCCTAGAACACATAAAATATGTACTTTCCCAAACTGGAAATGTGAAATTGAAGGACCAATAAAACAAGTCCCAGATTCACGATCCTTCTTGTATTTTTCTTTCTTCCAGCCGGTGTGGGACCACTGAAGAGAGAGGCCTTGACTGCACTGTAAGCCAGAGCCCTAGGGCTGTGGGAGGCTTTTCAGGAGTGGGGCTCCTGCCTGCCCCCCAGGGCCACCCCTCTTGTAGCACTCCTGGCATGGCCAAGACCTTGTGCAGGGGCTTGCTGCCTCACTGTAGGCGGGCTAAGGAGAGCGAAACCCTAGGGCCTCATCTCCACTGTGTGAACAGCTGTTCTGGCAACCGTGAGTAAAATTTGACTTGGGAGTGAACATAAAAATTGCAAAATGTGGTCGAAGATGGTTAAGAATAGAAGCCTCCAGTTGTTCTGTAATTCTGCATACTTTTCCCAGCTCCTTCCAAGGCCGGCCTGGCCCTATGTGTCCTGCAAAACCTTCCAGAGCTCTTGCCTTCCCGCCCTTTGCATACCACCCTGTTGCTGCGCTGAGTTACTCCTTGATTATGCCCTACCTTCACCATGGTCAGCCCTGTGCCACCCGTGGACAGCTGTGTGCTGGCCATTGGCTCCAGCTGAAAACATTGCTTAGGATTTCAGCGCCTAAGCTTTCTGCATGAGCTGTCTGCAGGGCAAGGCCTCCCTTGTGAGGAACCAGAGTTGGACTACGCTGCCAATGGCGCCGTTCCTCCAAGTTAAACACAATATCACATTTGCCTTAATATTGTTTTAAGTGAAAGCAATTAGGTCTGCAATTTAGTTTAATCACTTGCCAGATTTCACTTTTAAACTCCAACCACGCAAGAGTTAAACTCTTAACCTGTGTTTCCACTCTGAGTGCGGCAGGAGCCAGAAGGGGTGGTGCAGATGGGATCCAGGAATCCAGCTGCCAGCTAGGCAATCTGGGAAAAGCACGGGGCTAGCTAACAGCAGGTCCTTCCAGAGCCTGCGCTGGATAAGTAATGCCATATGCTGGCAACCTAATTGTGCTGTGAGCAGCAGGGGCAAGGGTGCCCCACCCAGGGGCATCTCACTCTCCAGGCACTGGCCTCCAGCTTTGTGGAGCCTTTGGTCTCAAGTGCTCGGTGACTGTGCTTGGTGTTTGGCTGTGACGACTCCTGCATCCCGGACAAACCCTGGCTAGATGTGGTGGTGGCAGAGGCCTGGACCAACAGTGACTGTTGTTCCTGTTTTTAAAAATATAGGGTTTTGTTTTGTTTTGTTTTGTTTTGTTTTGTCATGCATGTTCTCTCTGTTGCTTCAGCAAGACTTTCTTTTTCCTATCACTTTATTGTCTCCTTTAATCTTTATTTTTAAATTAATAGTTTTTTTTTTTTAACAATTCAGATACACTTTTATATTTATAACAACCACAGCCTCAAAGCTGCCTTGGTTGCCACCTTCAGGTTTCAGCACTGGTTGGATTTTTTGTTTTTAATTCCCAAGTTGACAAGGTGTGTTTTGCTGCCCTTCAGTGATTTCTAAGAGTTACACACTATCTACTGTTTTCCCACCTGGGCTCAGGAAGGCCCAACGCTCAGAAGCACACGTCTGCCTTCTCCGCTGCCTGCCTCGTTCCCACCCCAGTCAGATGTCTGGCTGACTCTAGGCAGAGAGCTGGAGGTCTTGTCCACACTGATGCTGTTCTTGCCTGGCTGTAGGGGCTCCAGCAGAGAAAACCAGATCCAGCATCCTCTTCTAGACAGGAGGCAACAAAGCCTGGGGCCTGTTAAAGGACTTACTGTTCAGTCCTGCAAGTGATGCCGCATGCATTTGACGGTCTAAGAAGATCTCAGGCATCACGTCATTCCTCCATTAAAAACTTTAGTTTGTGTTTCTAACAGGCGAGTTCTTGTTCGTTCACATCACCACTTGATGCCATTTTCCTGCCAACCTAAAGTGGGGGTCACCCTCTGATACCACACATACTGTCCCTTCCAGATGCCCATCTGTCTGCCTAGGATGGTCCCACGCTGCAGAGTGAAGGTAAGTTCTAGGCTTTCTTCATACAGAGGGCCACAGGGTGAGGTTCTGACCAGCAGGGCCCACCTATGAGTAGCACTGATGAAGAGAAGGATGTCTCTTCCCTCCTTCCTTCCAGGACACGTAGTTTGATGGCAGGATTAGAGCGCCACATCAGGGTGTCACATGGGTACCACAACCACCTGCCTAGGCAGGGGATGGGGCAAGGTGCTGAAAGGCTTAAGTGTAAATGGTCTCGTGGGAGAAATGGGCTTCTGGGTAATTTAAGTGCCTGGTTGGCCTTTGCTATGACAGTAAGACCTGAAACCTAATTACACATGGTAATATCACTGTCTGTCCTTTCGATGCAGTCATACTTTGCCTAAAGTTAATAACTGCCTCAATGCCAAGCATGTGACCTTTCCTTAGCCACTCCCATCTTCCATGAGGGCCAGAAGTCCTGGGACAATGAGATGGTTCAGTTCGTTACTGGAGATATGTAAGAAGCATCCTTCCTGTGACAGTGACCACCCGCCTCCTCGGCTTGCCCAGCCTCCACCTATTCATCAGAGCTCACACTCATTCTGGCCATTGAGCATGTCTTCTAGGAGCTCCTGCATGTCTGACCACGTCTTTCCTTTCCTGGCCACACTGGGATTTGAGGTAGGAATTTTGTTTTTAAACAAAGCTTCACTACGAAGCCCAGGCTGGTCTTGAACTTGTGATTTTCCTGCCTCAGCCTCCCAAGGGCTTGTGTGTGACACACACCACACACTTTCCTAAGAACTAGGGGCCCTCTCCTAGTTTCCACTGCCATCCTTGGCCGTAGCTGCTTCTTCCCTGGAAGGTCCTGGGCTCTCTTCTCATCTCTGGCTCTGAGCAGTCTGTCCAGGTAGTGTGGAGGGTGTATCTGTAGCCTCCTCTCCACTTCCCCGTTCCTGTCCCTGGAGAATCTCTTGGTAGAAGTTGGACCTCTTGGATGGATGGTTACGCCGTCCCTCTTCTCTACCACCCTCTCTTTCTGTTTTGTTCTCTTTTCTGTATATCTCAGTTTTATCTCCAACCTTTCCTTTGATGTTTTTGTTTGCGCCCTTATTTTTACTGATTTCCAAGAATTAAAAACAAAGAAGCAAAAACTCTGGCTCTCCTTTTGTGTGTGATTGCACACTTCGAAACTATCTTTCTAAATATAAATGAGAGTGTGTTTTTGTTTGTTTGTTTCATTCATCTGTGTCTTTGTTTCCTTTTCCTATTTTTATTTTTATTGTTTTAGGTATGGTAAAGTACTAAAAAACATTTAGGCTTTGGGGAAAAAGCTAAGACTTAGGTGCTGTCCTAAGTCTTGTGTTGCATGTAAAGTTGTGTTACTTTGCCTGCCCAAAACATCCGATTGGTCTAATAAAGAGCTGGACAGCCAATAGCTAGGCAAGAGAAAGGATAGGCGGGGCTGGCACACAGACATATTAAAAAGGAACAAGAAAAGGAGATGGAGAAGAGGATGCCAGGACCCAGCCACCCAGCCACCCAGCCAGGTACAGAGTAAGAAGGAAAGGTACATAGAATAAAGAAAAGTAGAAAGTCCAGAGGCAAAATGTAGTTAAAGAGAAATGGGATAATTTAAGTTAGAAAAGTTGGCTAGAGACAAGCCAAGCTAAGGCTGGGCATTCATAAGTAAGAATAAGTCTCTGTGAATTTATTTGGGAACTGGGTGGCAGGCCCCCAAAGTGTAAAAACAAACAAACAAACAAGACAAGCAAACAAGCCAACCACACTCCATATCACAGCCTCAGGCTCCTGCTTATACCGGGGTGGGGGACTTTTGCTGATCTGTGGATACAGTGTGCTTCTTTAGAGCTTCCATAGTTCATCTCCCCCATAGGCTACATCAGTGTCTGTGGTGGTATTGTGTTCCCCCAAATATTGTGCACCCTAATAAACTTATCTGGGGTCAGAGAACAGAAAAGCCCCAATATTAAACATAGAGGTTAGCCGGTGGCACTCACACCTTTAATCCTAGCATTCCAGAGGCAGAAATACCTCTGGATCTCTGTGAGTTCAAGGCCACATTGGAAACAGCCAGGCAAGGTGACACATGCCTTTAGTCCGAAGAAGTGAGCCTTTAATCCCAGGGAGTGATGGCAGAAAGCAGAAAGACAAATAAGGCATGAAGAACAGAAGCTAGCAGCATTTGGCTGGTTAAGCTTTTAGGCTTTGAACAGCACAGTTCAGCTGAGATTCATTTGGATAAAAGGACTCAGAGGCTTCCACTCTGAAGAAACAGGATCAGCTGAGGAACTGGCAAGGTGAGGAAGCTGTGGCTTGTTCTGCTTCTCTGATCTTCCAGCATTCACCCCAAGAACTGGCCTCAGGTTTGATTTTATTAACAAGACTCTTTAAGATTCCTGCTACATCTGGTGCCCAGTGTGGGGCACGAACCCACGAGCCTGAGATAAAGAGTCTCATGCTCTACCAACTGAGCTAGCTAGGCTGGTGAATTTTTGGCTGGTTAAGCTTTCAGGCTTTTGAGCAGCAGTTCAGCTGAGACCCATTTGGATGAGGACACAGAGGTTTCCAGCCTGAGGAAACAGGATCAGCTGAGGAACTGGCGAGGTGAGGTAGCTGTGGCTTGTTCTGCTTCTCTGATCTTCCAGCGTTCACCCCAATACCTGGCCTCAGGTTTGATTTTATTAATAACACCTGTTAGGATTCCTGCTACAAGTGTCAGCTTCCACACTCTGGTCTTCATTACTCTTGAGGAATTACTTCCACACCCAAGTGATCGCAGTGAGACTTTAGGAGAGACAGTGTTCCAAGGTCACAGAGATTTCATGAGGCTGGACCTGCAATGTTAGAACAGCTGCTGGGCAAGGGGTGAGTTTCTAGGCATCCCTCCTCCATGTGGCCTCTGGGCCAGGCTTGGGCCAATAGGACCCATTTATGAGGCATATGCAACTTCGTTTTGGACTGGTAAAGAGAGAGGCTGTCCCTCCCCTCCTCTCGCTAGGCTACGTGAACGTGATGATAGGGATGGAACACTCTAGTAGGCTTTCAGAAAGAATTAAACCTTCTCCAACTCCCCCAAGACTCACATGTTGGGGGAGGGAAGAACTGAGAGCAGAGGAAGCTTCCCAGGTACCAAGAGGCAGCTGATGAATCTCACTCAGATGATGGTCTTGGAGCCACCTCTAGGAAACACAGACCCATTCATTCATTTACAGCAGCTGCCCTTGGTCCACTCTATCCTCCACAGGCAGCCAAGGTTCCTGGAGTTGTAGAGAGTGAGTTGTATGTTTTGTGCTGGGCTGTCCTGGCTTCTTCACTCAACATTGCCTCCAAGATTTGTCTCCCTTAAGCACTAGGGCGAGAGCACCACTGTGATCTCTGGCAAAAGAGCCGCTGTGATGGCGAGCAGATCCTACCTAGGACTCTGCCCAGTCCAACCTCCCTTGGTAAAAGAGGGGAGACCCACCCCACCACTCCCCTTCTACCCCAATTCCATTGTTGCCTGAGCCCAAACACTCCCACTGGACAGGGGATTGAGGCAGCCCAGTCAACTGCCAGCTTCTCTGGTGAGGAAATGCTGGAGGAAAAGGTCGCTGAGAGAAAGAAAGAATGAGCAGAGCTGTGTTTAAGGGCAAGGGTGGGATCTGCTGATCATACATTGAATGTACAAAAGCCATCAGACACAGTCCTGCGGGCTGGGGAGTCCCACAGATGGCCTTTGGTGGTCCTAATGACCTTATCACATGGAGTCCCAGTGTAGAGTAGGTTCAGCACATCTAGGTCCTGTTGGTGCCTGGGCTGTTAGCAGCAGGCATTAGGGAGCATGCACACACTCTACAACACACCCCTTAAGAGAGGCCACAGGTAGCAGGCTGTTCTAACAAAGGGGACAGACAGAATGATAGTCTGCAGGAACCACATTTTATTTCACTCTCCTCCCACTTTGACTTTCTTTGTAGTTCCAAGTCTAGCACAATCCACTGAAAACAATTGGAGATCACAATACGGATTTAAAGAGAATTCTGGGCCACTATCGTCTAGGTCTAAGCTTTGCTGTGTCCTCTGTGGTAGCATCATCTCATTTTCCAGTCTCCAGCCACAGTAAAGGATGAGTTTCAGGGAAGGAAAATATGGGATGGACATGGTCAGGTAGGTGCCACCTGCTTGCTAATTGCTGGGCTCAGAGACCTGGGACTGAGTGGGCTGGTGGTATGACACTAAGACCAGGAGAAGGCGATGGCAGAATCCCTCCACAGTAGCATTATTAGGAGACAGTAGACATAGAATCCTGTGAGAAAGAAGGTAGGAGAAGCAGAGACAAGCCAGAGGCTAGTGTCGGCACTGCCCACCGCTTCCAGGTTGCAGACGACAGAGCATTTCGCAAGCTGCAGGTCGCAACCCATTAGCTGGTTGTGAAATCAAATTAATGAGTCCTAAGGAGCAGTTTAAAGTCACGAGGTGGAGCGGGACAGAACCATCTATTTCTGTCATAACAGGACTGCCGATTTCCATCAGGAATCGCTCATCAGAGGGTGTTGTTTACCAAGTTTTATTTCACTTCTGCGTGTATGTGCCAGTCGGGCTGGACTTGGTTTAAAACAGGTTGGAAAGCCACAATGTAAAGGAAGGAGGAATACAAAGGGTGTGTGTGTGGCAGAATCTTGGACTATCTTGGGTGAAAAGACAAGGAAGGTGGCCGGGGAGACTGATGGGGTGTCTGGGCTCTGGAGACCCCAGGGTTTTGCCAGCCCTGGTGGTGGAGATGATAGCTATCATGGGGTTGCTCAAATGTCACTGCCGTCCCTCTGGAGCTCTTGATACAGTCATCTTTAGAGTCCTAGATGACACTGTGACAAAGAAATAACACACACATAGACTCTCAACAAGACAAGTTAAGTAGGTTAGAAAGTCAAGCAGATGAGTTGAGCCTGCCACCCGGACCACAAGAGGTCGCTTATAACTTCCTCCTCATGTGCACATGACATGGTGTGCTAGCAGCGTTGGTGAAGCCAGTGAAATGCCTCGACGAGATCCGAGAAGATTTCCCTTCCTTCTGTCCCCAGTGGACAGGCCACTGCAAACTCAAACGGGCCAAGGCCTTCCTATGTCTGCCCCAGGCAGAGCAGCTGTTGTTCATTTTTTCATGTCTGTTTTTGTGTACCATAAGCATGAGGGTGCCCTCTCACCACACAGTGGGAAGATCTGTTGTAGGAGGGAAGAGAGAAATAAACAGGGGTCATGGAAACTTGCTTCCAGAATATTCTCAAGGTGAGGGCAGAGGCAAAGAGCAGGGGACATCACTGTAGGCCTGAGTTTCCCCGGGGCTGAGGAAAAGTTGTGTCTTGGCATGTGTAGGGATTTTGTGAATAAAGTTGGTTGGCTATAAACTTTTTTCCAAAGGAACCAACATATTTTTAATGAAAGGGCTGTATTTGCATAAACATTCTCAGATAGATTAAAAGAAAACCCAGGGGCTTGCTTTGGTGTGTGTGTGTGTGTGTGTGTGTGTGTGTGTGTGTGTGTGTGTGAAGTAACACATCTCTAACAGAGACATTCCTGGAAGGAGACCTGAGAAGGGTATGTGGGTCATCAGGGACCCTCCTAAGAGAGATCACAGATCACTGCTGGGTGGTTGGTGCCATGTAGATCAGATTGCATGGGTATAGGCTTGGTGGTCAGGTTCCAGTAGACACCAGGATGACAGGAGGGACACTGGCCAGGATGTATGTGACTGAGGGAACCTTCTCAAAGTCTTGCTGTGAGTCTCTGAACTCTCACCTTGCAGAGAATGAAGACATGGAGCAGTGGTTCTCAACCTTCCTATTGGGGAGACCCTTTAACACCGTTCCTCGCGTTGTGGTGACCCCCCACCATAAAATTACATTCATTGCTGCCTCATAGCTGTCTTTTCGCTACAGTAAAGGATTCTAATGTAAACATCTGCTCTGATGTGTGACCCTCAAGTTGGGAACTGCGGACACAAGGGATGAGATGAGGAATCTCTTTTAGACCCTCATTTGACTTCGTGGGAAGGACCCTCACCTACCTTCCAAGTGCTCATCTTAGGACCATCTTGTTTCAATTCTCTTATTCTGTCTCCTTCATGTTATTTTGAAGTAAATCCTAGATACATTTTACCCAAAAATTCAACAAACATGTTGGCATTTGTCTCTGAAAAATGAGATATTTATAGTAAACATGAAGATACTATCTTAATGTACAAATCCAATAATGCTTTAACTGTCTATGTGTGTTCATGTGTGTATACGTATGTGCATTTGGTGTGTGTGTGTGTGTGTGTGTGTGTGTGTGTGTGTGTGTGTGAGATAGAGAGAGAGAGAGGGGGGGGTATCTTCCTCAATGGTTCTTCACCTTATTTTTAAATGAAAACAAGCTTTATTGTGCTGAGTAGTAAGTATTGCAGAGATGCAATTTCAATCACATTCTTCCAGATATTTTGATCAATTAACTTGCAGTTAACATAAGACTGAAATCTGTGTGCAGTCTCAGGATGGAGACTTTCAGGCACATGTTGGGTTGGGTGGGTTGGGTGGACTGGGTGGGTTGTTCTTTCTTTCGCATTTACAATTTGTGCATTTTAAAGATAGACTTAAAAGCACTCAGAGTCATGCAGAATCATAGCAAAGGAACTCCTTTTGTAAGAAGAGTCTGCACCGTTCAGCAGGCAGGCCAGCTGCTAAGCAGACTGTGCTGTCTGTACAGACTCAAGTCCTCAGAGTCAGACAATGTCTGAGAAGGAACAAGTCAAATCGGTATTGCAAACTTCAGAGGCATGTGAAGGAAGACTCAGGGAAACACTGGTCTGTAGGGGCAAACAATAGTTGGCTGTGATGCCATCTCACATGCATCTTTGAAATCAATGCTTGAAGAATAAAGAAAAAGACTTGAGTTTTTCCTAGCCACTTAAAATGTACATCTTAATGATCTGCAAAATGTTTTCCACATCTTTGAGGATGTAGGTTCAGAGGTTAGTGAACCATGGCAGAAAACAATGAAACAAATACTAAGCTATCATCATTTTGATAAAACGTAATTTCATCTCAACAGGCGTAGTAGTCCAGCAGGTAGAAAGATGAGGCCTTGAGTACTTACTTATCAGGAAGCTAGGGTCTGGCATTGCACCCCGTTTCAGCCAAGCACCCCTGAACCAGGTCTAGAGGCACCAGGCCTCAGAGTAGTTTCTCCATGGTGTTTCTCCCTTCACAGGCAGGTCTGATCTTTCTCCATCTCCTCAGTGACAGCCAGCAACTCTGTATATTTGCTTTGGGGTATTTGACTCTTTCCAGTTCCCTGATTACAACCTATGCTGCTGGCCCACAGTCACCCACCAGCCAGCATTGCTGGGAAGACTTTGCCATGGTAGACAAAGGTGAGCAGTCATGCTCTGTGGTGCTAAGGGCGGCAGTGGCTGAGGTGGTGACTGTCCAGTTCAGTGTAGAAGATATCCCCACAGGTGGCTAGCATGCTTTTCCACCTTGCTCTGTGAGAAGCTGGAGATTACTGATGACTGATTACTGTAAGGCCCAGGGATCCTTCTCTCACCCACTCCCTCTCAGCTCTGAGGTTACGGTGTACACTGCCACACCTTGGCTTTTCACGAGGGTGATGGGACCTGAACTTAGGTTCTCAAGTTTGAGTGGTAAGCACTTTATTCACTGAGCCATGTCCCCAGCCCTAACACTAATTTCTTGACAAGAAATCTCATCCCTCGTTTTCGGAGCACAGTCAGAGTGGGCTACCACAGCAGCAATGCAGCAGAATGCAGGCATGACCCCTGAGGAGGCTCGAGTAGGCTTGGGGAAAGACACTCAGGTTTCTGTTCAGCAAAGAAGCCTCAGGGGACATGAGAAAGGTAGTGACTGTGAGCTCTACGGCCTTTAGGACAGGCAGGGAGATAGGTTATGGATTCAGATGGCACTGGGGTGAATGGGGGGGGGAGACTTGAATGCATAGATGAGTTTCCTTTTCTGTTGGCTCACTTTAATGACAATCTGAAACAAGCAATCATCATTGAGAGGATGGAGCCTCAATTGAGAAAATGTAAAACTGGGCTGTAGGCAAGCCTGTGGGGCATTTTCTTAATCTGTGATTGGTGGGGGAGGGCCCAACCCATTGTGGGTGGTGCCATGCCTGGGCTCAGCAAGCCATGGAGACCAAACCAGTAAGCAGCACCCCTCCATGGCCTTTGCATCAGCTCCTGTCCTCAGGTTCCTGCCCTGTTTGAGTTCCTGTCCCGACTTTCTTCACTGACAAGCTAGAATGTGAAGGAGTAAGCCAAAGAAACCCTTTCCTCCCCAAGTTGCTTTGGACGTGGTTTATCA
The DNA here is from genome assembly GCF_903995425.1 of Onychomys torridus. Classification (NCBI taxonomy): domain Eukaryota; kingdom Metazoa; phylum Chordata; class Mammalia; order Rodentia; family Cricetidae; genus Onychomys; species Onychomys torridus. The sequence goes on from NC_050455.1 coordinate 68,848,580, forward strand.
CAGCAATAGTAACCTTAACTAAGACACTTGTTCTCCATCAAAACTGTCCTAAGCTGAGAGAGACAGTATGGTGAGTCATAGGTTGTTCCTGAAATTGCCCAGTGGCTGCTGTGCACATACCTTTGGGAGATGGACATGGTAGGTCTGTGCAGCTGTTGTGTGACCTGAGCATAGTTGCCTGGTGTCTTCTCAGGCAGGTTTAGAGGCCAAGCCCCCTCTCTCCCGTTTGCCCTGCCTTCAGAAGTCCATGGGCCTCTTCTTCCACAGGCCAGAGCACCTTGGCTCGCTGCCATTCCTGGTGGGACATGGTTTCTAGTCTCTTCATCATTCTGGCGCAGCTTCTGGGTGAGTAATGGTCAGCAGTAAGTCCTGGTTGTCATGTTTCTGTGAGTCTGACCTAGGAACACTCCTGTCATTGACTGATCCCATTCTAGAGCCGAGCAGGCCACCACTATTAACTCTTGCATCTTAGCAAATGATGATATCCCTTACTCTCCTGGACACAGAAACACGGCACAGCTGGGAACCCTGGTGTGAGACTTCTTCACTGCAGAGACTAAATCCCAAGCTGCAGCATTCAGTCGTCACAGAGGCAAGTCCCCTCACTTGCTCCTTCACACGTAAGCCTTGTATGGGGTGACAATGATGGTTATATCTGTGGGGTCACCAGAGAAGAATAGCACTTCCACGAAGCAGGCAGCTCTCGGATGTTTACCTCACCCAGGCCTGAAATCCTGCCAGAAGCAGATGTCTGAGCTACCCAGTGGAGGCCACAGCTTCCACTTGCACAATGCACTGGGAGCAGGAGCAATCTACAGCTGTGCCTGCAGGTTTGGGCAACGTGAGAGGTCAAGATGCACTCCCAACACAGGCTGTTCCTCTTCTGCTGCTCTGCACAGTGCTTGGGGTGCTGGGAGACTGTCTGCCTGTTGCTGACCTCGAAGGCAGACCATCTATTGTGATGGGATGGGCCCTTCCCTCTCCCAGCTTCAGTGTGGAGGTGTTTGCAACCCTTTGGTGGAATCACTCCTCAAGTCTCATCTTAAAATAGATCCTTAATTTCACAGATAATTAGGAACTTCTGTGGAACCCCATCAGCCCTCGCCCAGTGCCTGACACCCAGGAGCAGGAGGCTTTCTGTTAATCTCCTCCACCCAGTGTCACAGGCACAGCCTGATGTCTCCCATGGGCAGAAAGAAGCACAGTGCTCCTGGGTCCTGTTGAGCCAAGTACTGTGGCACAGTCCCAGCTCAATCTCCTCCAACAGCCCAGTCCTCGCTGCAAAGCTTCAGGCTGGTGTACAACTGACCAAATGTTCTGAGCATCTACTAGCAATGGGTGCTGTGTCATGCCCCCTATTCATGTCTTCCAATTGCTTGCATGTATGAGAGAGAGCATGCTGGGGGGTTTCTGGGAAGAGTCTAAGAGAACAGATCAGCTGTCAGGATAGAAGCTAGCTCAACAGGTTGTGGGAGATCTGGTCATAGTAGGGTATGGTCAGGGTGTGATGAGGTCAGTGAGAGATGGGGGCAGAGTTGGGTGGGGTCAGGTATGCTCACATGGAGGTGGGAATCATTTGAATGTAGCTGTAATGACCAGATGGATCACCCCTAGGTGTCTGTGGGGGACAACATTGAGGGTGGAATGGTTGTTGGGAATCATTTGAATGTAGCTGAAATGACCAGGTAGATCACCCCTAGGTATTTGTGGGGGACAACATTGAGGGTGGCATGGTTATTGGGAATCATTTGAATGTAGCTGCAATGACCAGGTGGATCACCCCTAGGTGTTTGTGGGGGACAACAGTGATGGGTGGCATGGTTATTGAAATAGGTTGGAGGTCATGCTACTCTGCCAGAGGTCACAGGATGAACTTGAATGATTGCTGTTGCAGATGCATTCAGTCATGATGGTGAGAGAGAGCAGCCTAGGTGACCCTTCATGTTAACTAGATGCTCTCTGACCTTGGCTGCACAAACCTCTGTCTCTCATCTCTCGTGTGGTCCTTGTTCCTTTTATGTTACCATAGTAAAAAAAAAAAATACTCAAGGAAGCATGCTTTATAAATGACAGAGTGTGTGCAGTGTTCTGCTCTGGAGTTCTGAGTATAGCGTGAGTCTGGGTTCCTGGGAAGACTGGTGGTATTGCTATCAGGTGGGCTCCGTGTGAGAGAAAGAGATACCACACAGCAAGAAGAGTCCAGGGAGCAGGTAGGGGCTAGGCTCACTCAGAACAAAACATTCTCCAAGGAAGGAAGATACTCTTGTGAAGCCCCGCCCACTCCACGGATTAGCCCCGCCTTCCCTGCACCAGCAAGGGTTCATTCTTTAAGCTCCAAGGCTCATCATGGCTACTCCCCTGTGTTGGTGCCCACAGTTGGTGTCTGACCTGGAAACTGAAGTGGGTCAGCATTGGAGCCAGAAGTCAAGAACCACAGGATTAGGCCTGAATGGCATGTGTTGCCTGAGAAACGCCACGGCTTTTAAGACAGTTAAAAGGCATGTCTGTTTGTTTAGGGGAAGCTCTTATTTTATCCAGCCTGCTATCTGTTCTTACTTCCCCTGTGGAATTGCCCCATCGGTCTCCTTGGCTGGGGGGTGGGGGAGCACAGGGCATGCCAGCCCCAGCACAGATGGTGTTCTGGCCACAGCTCTGCGGTACCATTCTTGGGGTAAGGGTGGCCTCAGAGTTATGTGTACAGCGCATACCTCATTCCATCCAGACCATCATTGCTTCCTGGTATACTCACTTTAAGTCTTTTCTTCCCAGCAATTTGTGAAATGGGTGAGCCCCCTGGACTCCCTGGGGCTCCAGCCAGATCCAGCCCATGCTCCAGAGCACAGCTGCCTGTGTCCATGCAGGACACGCTGCTCGTTCCCTTGATACCAGGAGGATCTACAAGCAGTCAGCATCTCCCTCTGTGCTTAGCTTAGCCTAGGGTAACCTATGTGTTTATTGACCAAACAATCCACTTTTCCAGTTCCTTCCAGAAGAAAAAATGGGACATGATCAAAAGCCTGGGTTGAGAGAGTCTAAAGTTGAGTGGAAACTATGAATTCTTGAGAGACACATTTAGGGTATAAAGTCTGGCAGACAAGTGGACTCTTCCTACACCAGACTCTCTGGAAAAGAAGATGAGGATTCCCCGGGGTCAGCTGTGGGCAACAAACCTTGTGGAGCCCTTAGCCTGGCCACCAGGTCCCTGAGGCCAGCAGCAAGGTTCACCTCGGAGGCTAATGGGCACCCAGTGACTAGTCCCGAGGAAGCTGCATGCTCAGCAATTAGCAGTTCTGCAACGATGTTGAGGTTCAAGAGAGACCAGCGTGGGAGGGAACTGACAGGGTTGGCAGAGCGTGAGGAGCATACATGCAGGAAAATGGTAAAGGACTCAGGAAGCAAGCTGGTGTCAGGGAGAGCTGAAGCTGCTGTGCCCGGTGGTACAGGACAGAGTGGACGGTGCCTTGCTGCCCAAGCAGACTAGATAATGCCCCAGGATGCCACAGCAGCTTAGCAGCAACTGTGTGTTTGTTTGTGTCCTCTGAAGAAATTGGTGGAGTTTCTTCCAAAAAGAGCGACCCCAGAACTAAGGAGAGAATCCTGTAAGGATGATTTTGTTTGCAGGAGAAATACTGGAAGGGTCAGGGACTCAGAGCTGGCCTCTGTGGCTGCATAGCATGGCGCTGATGGGGACCAAGCCTGACTGTGGCTGTGGCTCTGGTGTTGGGTAAAGGCCCTGCAGTATCTGGGAGATGGGTCTTGTCCTTGTCCACTCCAGCCCCACCTCTCCTTCTACGACTGATCTCTGAGTGGCAGGCGTCAGCACTCGACCCCACTTCCCCAGCATCAAGAGGGTAGAGGAAGGCCCCCGAGTCTAGAAGCCGGAAGTGCTATGAGCACACCTGACCCCGTTCGGGGACAGGGAGCCAATGGGCAAAGCTCTTCTTCACTGAGAGAGCAGCTGCCAGACTTACCTATGAGCAAAAGGAGTTACCGAGGACAGAAGTCCTTCGAGGTGTCTTTCCTGCAAGTTGACAGTGTTGTGGAAGTAGGACATAGGGAAATGGCGGCATACTACCTCAGAAGCATTGTTGCTTGGGTCACAGGGGAGCCAGCTGCAGGAGTCCCAACAGCAAGAAGCCAAGATCTGAAACTAACAGCATGATGGCTGCCAGCACCAGGTGAGGAAGGCTGGGGACAAGCTGGGAGCTGGCCGGAGAGCTCTGTGGTTGAGCAGCCCACCCAGCCATGCTTATTCACGACCGAGTGAAGCTGCTGCTAGCCATGTCTGGTGCTCAGTTTGGGAATACAGTGAAGAGAGTTGCCATGTGTGGGTGGGAGAGAGTTTTCTCTCTCTCCCTGTCTGTCTTCCAGAGCCACACCTGCCACCCAGTACCACTCGCTAACTCAGCCTTGGCCACATGCTCAGTGAAGACAGCAAGTAATAGAGAAGCAAGCTAGTGTGTGTGTGTGTGTGTGTGTGTGTGTGTGTGTGTGTGTGTGTATGTGATTGCTTTTGTCTACTTATCATTGACAAGAGATATGAACATAATAAAAGAAAGGTTCTTTTTCAACAAAATGTAAAAGAAAAATATTTTTTTATCCCACTGTGAGTTGATTAGAAAACATGATAAAACTGAACACTATGCCTCACATTCATTTGAATCAAGGTTATGGTTTAATTCTTCTGCTTCTTTGTTCAAAGAATTTATTTTTATTTCATGTGCATTGGTGTTTTGCATGTGTGTCTGTGTGAAGGAGTCAGATCCCCCTGGAACTGGAGTTACATGGTTTTGAGCTGCCATGTGGGTGCTGGGAATTGAACCCAGGTCCTCTGGAAGGGCAGTCAGTGCTCTTAACTGCTGAGCCATCTCATTAGCCCCCAATTTTTCTTTATGAGACAGGGTTTCTCTGTCCATCCCTGACTGTCCTGGAACTAGCTCTGTAGACGAGGCTGGCTTTGAACTTACAGAGATCCGCCTGCCCCTGACTCCCAAGTGCTCGGATTAAAGGCGTGCGCCACCACTGCCAGGTGGGCTTATTCCTTATTATACTTTTGGACACTCATATAATTTTGGTCAGCTTCTTAAGAAGGGCTAAAGTGTAGAAATATCTTTATTCCATGACTCGACCCTTGTGTGTACCACGGCTTCTTGCTGTCAGAGTTTCTGCAGCTGGCTTTCCTGTGGCCAAACAATGCTTCTGAGGTGGCATACCACCATTCCCCATATCCCACTTCCTAGAGGGAGGCATGGCACTGTCGGTTGGTAGGAGAGATCCCACTTACCTTGTGCAGGAAAGGTCTGGACTCTTGTTGGGTTTAATGACACTGGATGTGGTCAGCCCGGGTCTTTTCCATGGTGAAGGGCAAAGAGAAGGTGGTGCTTATGGCCAGGAAAGAAGCAGACACTCAGGCTCCTCAATTAAGGGCAAGTTTAGCTCAGAAAGCACAGTCCAGCAGAAAACTTGAGTGTCTAAAATCCCAGCCCATCATGCCTGGAGCCACACCATCTTCTTCTGCTAAAACAGGCCTGTCAGGAGGCAGACCTGGGCATCCCCATCAACCTCTTATACTTCTATACATAAAAATATGTCATTTTTTAGCCATCCCTGCCTCCAGGACCAGCAACCATCCCTTTGTGATCAGCCACTTGCTATAATTACTTCTCTGAAGAATTGGAGTTTCTCAGTCACCTTTCTCCAGCCTCTGATGGAGAGGCATCATGGTCCTGGGCAGAAAGGGACAACTCTTCTTCTGATTGGTTCTATTGTTAAACCTATTTTTAGGTTGAAACCTATTCAGTGGACATGTCTCCTACCAGGGGCAGAACAGTCCTAGAGTGGTGGCAGAGAGCAGGGACTTCTAATCTGCACTTTCTTATCCTGCCTGCACAGACCTCTTCTCTGTGAGATGCCTAAACAAATCCTTAAACAGGAAGTGAGGCTCACTGGAAGACACTTTCTTGACTGGCAGCTACTGAGGCTCTATAATCCTCCAGAGGCCCACCATACCCCCGGCCTTTGGCCCCTTCTGAGCCTCTTCCACCAGCCACAAGACCACTCCCAAGCAGGGGACTAAGAGGGACCATAACTTGGTTTCATTTCTTTTTCTTTTGACAGCAAAAACAACAGAAGGATGGAGGACGGGAAGAGGATGAGACAACGGCTAAATGAGGCTCCAGTGCAGAGCCTGCCCTGACCTAAAGGCGCCCCACAGCAGTGACAGTGGACTTGGACTCGAAAGCAGGGGTAAATTCAGAAGACTTTAGTACTTGCATGGACCCAAGTCAGCTTCTGAAATGTGCTTCCCACCCTCAGCTTGGCATTTAGTAAGACAGATCAGGTGTGGCTTAAACATCATTTAATACCCTCAGGTAGTCTGAAGGAACTCCTGAAAGGGTTGAGTTAGCTGCCACTGGGAGAAGCATTTCTGGCGGGCAGCCTGGGTAGAGCTTTCTCAGCTATTAGCCCTTTTGTGGGGACTTCCTGAGGTAACTCCAATCATCTTGTTTTTAAAAAGTGACTGGGCAAAGTTAGATGTGGCCACACATCCCTTCTGGACTTAGGTCAGCCCCTTCCCAAGTTTCTTTTCTTTCCTTTTTATTAAGAATTTTTATTCATTTTACATACCAATCACAGATTCCTCTCTTCCCTCCTCCCGCCCCTCCAACCTCCCCCCCCCCCATTCCCAAGTTTCTTAAGCTAAACAGTATGGGCACATGAGACCAGTCAGCCACTGTTGAGGGAGAGGTGGCCTTGATCTGTTTTCAGCCTGAGGTACTCTGTCCAAAAGATCCATCTTCATCACTGGTCAGAAAGGCGGGCTGTGCTCTGAATTAGAATAAGGACACCTGGAATAGCACTAACTCTGGACAAGAAGATGTGATTTTTACACTGGCTACATGTCCCTGAGTCCTTGCTTCTGTCAACGTGAAATTCATTGCCAGCTTCCTGAAGCTTCAGGCCTAATGACCAAGGGGCCTCGCCTTACACATCATCATTTGAAGGTCCAGTGTGTAGCTCCCAAGGTGCTGTCCTGAGGAGCATCGTTGCAGCCTGTGAGAGGTGTTCTCATGGGTAAGAAGTGGTATGGAAGGCCTGCATGGTGTGAAGAGGAGCTTATCTCCATGCTCTCAGAATCTGGCTGTCCCTTAGAGAGCAACAAGCACGCAGAGGTGGTCAGATCCTCTGAGTGAGATCGTGAAGGGACAGAGAGGAATGCCAGATGGCTCCAAGTATGCACCCCTTGTTTAGGACAGAGTTCAGGGACATCAACCCTTACAGTGAAACATAGTGGGAATGGAACATTACCAAGGGGATCCCAGCAAAGGACAAGACACACAAGACACTAAGCTCACCAGCATTGTCCTGACTCCCCTTGTCACAATAGGCGACATCTGCGAACAGGCTATCACCTGCCTTCCAAGGCTATTACTGATACACATCCATGTGCCACTTACTGGCTTATTTCTCTAGTTATTCATTCAATGCTTTAATGATTCTGGGCTGGCTGTTTCGTTAGATCCACTCTTTTCAACACAGAAGGCAAGAATAGATTTGATCCACTTGGATTTTGGGCCTCCTGGGAATCTGGATCAGGCCAGGCTGGCCCTGGGAGGCTTGGCTTTCTCATGACTGGGTGGGGCAGCCAGCAGATGAGTCAGAAGTGGTCTCATGTGAATCACCTGGGCCACGCCCAGGGATGGTGCTGGTCTCTGTGGCTGAAGGTGTCTCCCTAGGTGTGATCCGTTGAAACTCAGCCCCACCAAGCATAGGCGTGAGGTTTGGCACCAGTTTGCCTAATTTTCAGTTCCTAAGACAAAAGACTCAATGGCCTTTGGCAAAATCTACAGTTTGCTGCATCTCTCCATTCCCAGGGTGTGGCTGGGATTCAGCACAGTGGCGTTCTCTGGCAGACTTGAGAAAGTCTCAAGGACAGCTGGTGCCTGACGTGCTCTGACTGATCTCCACAGAGTCTCCTGGACACCTCTGACCCTGTGCCTGCCACCCTGAAGAGCCACACCCCCGTCAGAATGGAGAGGGAGACTCCTTGATATTTACTCCAGCCCTTAGAGCTAGGGATTCAGATGCTTCCATCTCCACCTGAGCAGAGATGGCTGGTAGGGCCACCTGCCCCTCGAGCTGATGTGCCTCCCACATGGGAAAGGCATGTGGTCAGGACCCATGCATGTTGAGCCACACCTTTCAGGGGAAATCAATTAGAAGATTTAAAACATGAACTTCATAGCCCTGCCAAGTCACATGGGGGAAAGTGGCCCAGTGGGTACGGGCTGGATGTCACGAGAGCTCTCCTGCTCCAGCAGCAAGTCTGGAATCACTTCTGTCCCTGCCACTGCAACCACAGGTGAGACCATGGGGCCACTGTCCCAAGTCTCAGATCTGCATGTATCCATTCTCTTATTCTGGGTCAGGGCAAAGACCTATGGGTGCTGCTGCACAGAGACAGCAAATCTGTGAATCAGCCAGCGGGAGGGAGCTCCCCAGCTTCTCTCTCTGCTGTTCTGTAAAAACATTAATGATAATTGATGTTTCTTAGATTCAAGGAGGACTATTTTGTGTGCATGTGTGGAAGACAGATGGCAACCTCGGTTCTTGCTCCTTAGGTGTCAACCAGTTTGTCCTATGAGACAGGGTCTCTACATTTCCCAAAGCTTGCTGATTTGGCTGGGCTGGCTACCAGTGGACCAGGGATCTGCCCATCTCTGCCTTCCCAGCACTGGGATTACAGGCACATGGCACCATACCTGGCTGTTCCTGTTTGTTTTTTATTGATTCTGAGGATGAAATTCAGGTCTTCATGTTTATGTGGTAAGCTTATAACTGAATGCCCAGTGAGGAATATTTTTAAGAGAGGTCATGCTGTGGATAAACTTGCATTTGATTATTTTCTACACAAATTGGATGCAGGAAATGGCTCCATGGGGAGAGCACTTGTCACACAAATGTGGAAAGGAGAGTTTGGATAACAAGAACACATGTAAAGGCAGACATACAGCGGATATCTGTAATCTAGGTGCTTCCCAGTGAGACACTAGGCAGAAACGGGAGAATCCTAGAAGGCTTGAGAACCAGCTTGCCTGGTATGCACAGTGGTAAACAAGAGTCCCTGCTTTAACAATATCTGAGGTTTTCTTACACCGTGACACATGCACACCCACACTCACACATGGTTATGCCCACATGTACATCATGCACACACACACAGATGAAAACAAAATTGGACTCGGTTCCCTCTGCATTACTGTAGATGAAGCTCCCAAGTCATCAAAAAGAGTGCAAATGTTTTTTGTCTTGAGGTCAAGAAGGTGAGAGAGGAAGGAGGTGGGCAGGAAGGCAGGAAGGAGCAACCAAGGCTTTGATGCTACAGACCATCAGTGGCCGGAGGCTGTTGCATACATATCCCCAATGATAAGGAAGGAGCTTAGGATGGGAGTCTAGACCAAGTCAGCTGGAAGGAGTGGGCTGAGCAGCTCTGGGCTTCTAACCACCTGTCACTGGTGTATCGGTCGGACAGGTGGCCTTTACAGACCAACTTCTGCTACAAGTGGACTTGTGTCAACCCAAAATGCACATGGTGATGTCCTAATACACTGGCCTTGGTACCAGAGAGTGGCCTGGGCTAGGGAGCATTGCTCAGATGAGACTTTGGTGGGATGAGGCCAGATGGCAGCAGCTCATCCTGTGCAACTAACATCCCGGTAGATACTGTGGGGCACAGACACAGACACAGACACATACATGGCTGGAATCAGATAGGCCAGGCTCGAGTGGAGACTCTCCAAGCCAAAGTTCGGGGCAGTAGAAACGGGAACACACAGCAGCTTCCGTCTTGTGTGGAACCAGCCCTATGGATGCTAGCTCTCGCACTCCAGCTTCTGAGGTATAGGAATGAATTGGTGCTATTGAAGGCAGGCCTGATCGCTATGATGGCTGCCCCTGGACATGCTGTAGCCTCTAATTATCCTTCCTCTTCCCAGGGTGTATGCCTGGGGCTAGGACAAGGATGGTCTTCTCCACAGGCCACAAGGTCATAGACCATCCTTCTTTCCCCATCACTACAGGATGTGAGCTCAGAAGCCCAGAAAGCCACAAGGGAGTCAGAATTGAGTTGAAAGAACATACTTGTCTGATTTACAGGATAGGACACTCCCAGGACATATTGGGAGAAGTCAGACTTCAAATGACGAGCAATAGGCAAAGGGAAAACAAAACGTAAAGTAACATAAACACTGCAGCCTTGTAGAAAGCAACAGCAAGTGGAGATGTGCAGTACGCTGCACTTGACAGAGGTAGAGAGGACCCGCTTTGCCTCAGAGTCCTGAGAGCAGAGCCATCCAGAGGCCCACAGGCTAGCACAGACTCTGAGAATAGGCCGGGGTGGAGTTGCCCACTTCAAAACACCAACCAAATGGTACAGGAGTCCAGTTTTAGAAGACCAGAGCCTGAGCACATGATTTGGAGCTGCTAAGTTCCCAAGATGAACATCAGGATACGGCCAGTACCCTGTCCTGAGTCCCAGCTCAGTCTTGCTGCTCAGGGCTTGAACTCAGAAGCAGTGAGCCCCATGGCTGCAGAGGGAAGGAGTGGCTAGGCCACCATTGAGGGTCCTGACCCAAGCAAGGTTCTTCTGAGGGATGCACCCCTTCCTGCATTCCTCAGTGCCCTCTCCTCAGGCACCCTGGCCTGTGCACCATTCGCTTTGTCCAGCCTATGCACAGCTGTTGACAGTCACTGCAGCCAGACTTTTCCCTGGTCCTGCTGGGTCCCCATCACAGCATCTAAACAGGTGACTGTAAGCAAAACTCTCCAGTGCTCATGCCTTGTCCTCCTGTCCCCTAGAGCTGTCTGTCTCCTTGTTTCTCTTTATTCTGACGCCATTGCCTGTTCACTGTGCCCCTGACCCCCCTACACCCACAGGCAGATCAAGAACTCAAGGTTCCACGTCTCCTTAGACACAATGCACAGTGAGTTCAGCGGCCATTTGCGCGTGGTGTGCTCCTAGGGTCCTCACCCGAGATCCGGTCACCGAGCTGCAGCTCCTGAACTACAGTACCGAGGCATGAGTGGGGAGTAGGTAGGAGGAGCCGTTCCCTAATCCATTGAGAAAGTAGGGACATGGTAGCCTGTGGCAGCAAGATTCAGACTTGGCTCTGTCCTTTTCAACCTCTTCCTTGTTTAACAGGCAGTACCACTCTTTGGTATGATAAGCTCAGATCCCCGTAAGCAACAGAGCTCACAGCGCCAAGGATGCACAGAACAGCTACCCACCGGGGGAAGCTTGCTTTCCTGCAGTGGGAAACGCCACGGAAGAGCACAGCTGAGAAATGCCGAGTGTGTAGGACAGGAACTCTGCGTGGATTACTCTTGGTAATTTTGCCTTCAGTGCTTTTAGCTCTGAAGCAACTACCCTGCTGCTTAAAAGAAAGAGGGTGGTAGGAGAGGAAGGTCTTCCAAGGCAGGGACATGGCCGCTTTCCTGCCCATCCCAGGCTCTTTCACTGTGGAACAGGACGAGAAGCTGGCTGGGTACCTCGGTGTGCTTTGGAGATCTCCAGTGAGCCTATGCAGTTAAGTCTAAGTGGCTGCTGGGGTTGGTTGTTTGGTCAGCTGTGGCCTGCCAACAGATCCCATGTATGAATCTATCTAGCACTGTGCCCCCAGAGACATTGTTGGAGGACTCATATGCTTCTTCAGAGACCTAGGACAAGTCAGCTCTGCTTTCTGCACGCTCGCACATGGCTGCTAGCCCCTGAGGATTCTCTAACTTGATCACAGAGGCCCGCAGTTGCCATGGATACCTAGGAGAGTCAGGACAGTAGTTTTCAGTCTGCATGCGGTTGGGGGCTAAAAGCAGGAAACCTCCCCTACCACCCCACTTATTACAAGGAGGGTTAGCATCTTGCTCTGTTGGGGATTTCAGCAGACTGGCTGGGGCCACCACTCTGGGGAGGGCTGTCTGCTGCACCCAGTCCACTCCTCAGATGTCAGTCTCTTCCAGACACTCCCAGAATAATAATGTGGCATTAAACTGTCTTAAATGAGTACAGATCATTGTATATATTTATGTGGCAAAACCTATGCTTGATGTATTCCAGTTGGAGAGTTGGCAGAAGTTGACTAATTATCGTAGTACGTAGTTGAGTTCCAAGTTACAGTTGGGGTGATGGTCAGGGTGAGATGGGATGGGTACCAAGTCACCAGGAAGAAGGGCCCTGAAAGGATGATTTTAGATCTTACCAACACTCCTGGAAGCTTTTCCAGCAGAGTGACAGGGAATTCTGAAGGCCACAGGCCTGCTTTACAGAGGCAGGAAGGGGACTGTGAATTTCCACTGAGCTCTTGATCCCCTGGAGATACTAACCATGTACAAATCAACAGGCATTTAGTCATGAAGGCCGATGGGGACTGGATCCTGGACGGGTAATACTCTATTTACAGCAAAGTAGGTGATGTTAGTTAGTCACACACCCCCTGTCCTTTAAGGAAACTTCTGGCAGATTCCCCCAACAACAGAAACCAACCCCTTGTTGGCGCTCCCTTCCTCCAGCTTGAATGCCGGGAGCTGGTATGGGCTAGCCCCAGACTCGGTTTTAGGAGGTGCTGAGCAACTCGATGTTGGTGTGCTGCAGCCCTATTACCACTGCCTTGTGTGAGTCCCTTCTGCACCCATTCTTTGTGTCAAAGAAGCACAGAAGCTCGGAAGGGCCTGGAAGAGTCCACTTCAGTCCACGGAGGGAGCTTTATGGCTGACATCTGAGTGCTGGGGACAGCGGGCAGTGGCTGTCTCCAGCTCCACAGTGAAGCCAAGGGGCAGTGTGAATCTTCTCAGAAAGGGGAAAGTCATTTTCTTTTCAATTCTTAAACTGTTGTCACCCCACTTGGGTTCAGGGAAATCCTGGAAACAGAACGCTGTTTTCAGTGTAAACACCGGACTCTTAGGACTCCAATTTTCTAGGCTTGTATTTGAGACTAAAGTGGGATTTGGCCCCAGGAGGTCGACAGCACAGAACACATCTCAGCACAAGCCTTGGCAGCAAGTGAGGGTAATGTTTGCTTTGCAAACCACAAGTTTAGTACTTAAAAAAATATATTGCTCACCCACCAAGAATAAAAGACGGGAAACAACACACCCTTGTTTCATGAACAAAGCATGTCCTGAGGTGAGCCAGAGCCTGGTTAAAGCGTGCCACTGAAGAGGCTGCCGCAGCCTAGTCAGGGCTCTGTGGGCCTCAGCAGCATGTGGCGGCCAGTACAGTCTCCTTACCCGCCCCCGCCCCCCATCTGTCAGTGAACATGCTTTCATTAAGGGCCGCAATGCCTAGAAAAAAATGTGCAATATTTGTGTGTTTGCACTGCACAGAGCTGAGCCCTAGGGGAAGGTGCTTCAACTGATGAGGGCTGGGCTCAGGTGGTAGTCAACGACTCCGCAACCAGAGTGCCCTCTCTGAAGACTGGCAAGTGGCCAGAGTGAGGAATGGAACAGGCAGAGGGACACAGGATCTGCTGATGAATGAGTGGTATAGCAGGCCATCAACTTAGCTAGAACTTCCTGGGATGTTCTGAAGTACTTCTCCAAAACACCACGAAACGAGATCGCCTCAAATTCAGCAGAACCAGAGTAGCAGGGAAGGCCCCAGTGTTTTCCTTGCTGTATGGCTCATGCACCGGAGAGGATATGGATATAACCTTACTTATCTTGTCTCTGATCTGAGGTGCTCCTGTCTTCCTCTGGAGAGCCTGACTTTCTTCAGAGAAATGGCCTCATGTGCATGAGAAAGGAGTCTTGCAGGACAGTGTAGCATGAGGGGAGAGGGGCTGGCGATGCAGTTGTTTGCCCAAGAAGAAAAGCCTAGACAGAGTTGAACAAGGGTTTGGGTCCACAAGTCTCTTCCATAATCCTCATCACAAAATCTCCTGTAAAAACCTAGCTTACATTATTGCACTCAGAATTGTGTTTTCCTCTTAGGGTGATACCCACCCCCACAAAAGTTGAATATTAAAGCAGTGAGATACTTTATAGACACCAAAGTTGAAAACTGAGTTGCTAAGGACCTGAGGAAACTGTACTTCCCAGAATGGGAGAGCGGTTTCCATCCCACACAAAGTGAAGGGCACAAATTGCCAACCACTAGGCTCCCTGCAACCAGAGATGACAGTTACATCCCCACACGAGGGACTCAGGAAGACAACAAAGCAGGGTGAGGAACACTACACAGCTGACTGAAATGATGGGTAAGATGGGACATGGTGGTCTCACATGGGTTTACAAACGGGCTGTCAATATGGACCACGTTGGATGTGTCACAGGACACTGGACAGAAAGAAGATGCTGTGGGAAGAGAGAAGGGATGGCCCTTGCAGATGTCGACCTCCGGGGAATTCAGGGGTGCAGTAAGGAGGTTTGCTTCCTTACTCTGTATTCCCAGAGGTTTGAAGAGTGGCTGGGAAACTCCTGATGTTCATAGTTTGTGCTCTGAGGGTGGCCAAGGATCGGGCTGTCTCATACAGATCCCGTTGGAGCTGCATCTCTCTACAGTGTGTGTGAAGTCCCTCAGTTTCCTGCCTATGGTAAGAGAACAGTAGTTCACTGTTTGCTGGCCTCATGACAGCAGCTGCTCCTCCTGGGCCCAGATGCCCTTAGGTCCAGACCAGAGGGTCCCTGTCATACAGGCTGATTAATGGACTCCTAGCAACTCCAAAGGGACACTGGCCAACCATAAAAATCATCCTGAATGACAAGTGCCCTTCTAAAAACACTAATTTACATGTGGACATATGTGCCAAAGTCTTTCACTAGAACTTGGAGCTTGCTGCCATTTGACTCTGTGGGCTGGTCAGCAAGCCTTAGATCCACCAGTCCCCACAGGGGTTACAGACACACACCACTGCACTCACCTTTCTAAGTAAATGCTGAGAGTATCGTTCGGGTCCTCATTCATGAACTGCAAGCATTTTACCCACTGATCTATTTCCTCAGCTACAAAACCTAAAACACACACACACACACACACGCACGCACGCACGCACGCACGCACGTGTGTAGTCAAGGGCTTTTCTTAGCTTCATGAGTCTACTTCCAAGCAGAGATGGGCAGACTTGTAGCCTCACAGGGCTAGACTCTTCTGGAATCAAGGACTGACTAGGAATCATTCTTTGCTCCGATACAAAGGTTCCTATGAGAACTCAGGCTGAGAACTGTCACCTCTGACCAGGTCATCCTGCCAGGTACCCAGAAGGACTGCCCCACCCTCCAGCTCCAACTGTGGTCCTGGAGGCCCCTTGCCACAGCCTATTAAGTGTTGTCTCAAGTCAACATGTCCTGTCTCATCCGCACCCACTCTGGAAGCCAGAGGCTCTGACTGAATCGCAACTAATTAGCTTTGTGTTCAAGCCTATTCTCAAACTTCTCTCTACGAATGGGGAGGGGCTTGCCCTGCAGTTCATCACGATTCCATCAAAAGATAAGCCAGAAAGTTTTGGTTAACACGTGGCCAAGAAACAGATGATCTGGCTAATGAAGCATTACAAACGAGTGCTGGGAGTTTTTCCTCAAATATGTTTGTCAACTTTGACCTCTGGCAGCCGCTTGTGTGCTGACATCTTGGCGTCCCCGAATACAACTGCAAAGAAGGGGAAGGAATCCTTCTTTTGCATTTGGTTTTGCAAGCTTTGCTAAGTTCTTTCCACATCCGTGAGGTGTAGCAGAACTATCAGGCCCCCTGGCCAACTCAGTGGGTGGAGGAGGGCCCAGGAGGGCCCAGGGTGGTCCCAGGGCTCAGGTGGAGCCCCATGTACTTCTCTTGATGTAGCTGCAAACCTTTCTTGTGCACGGAAATCCTTGATGTCCATCAGGGACCATTTACAACAGACATGGGGCTTGTTCCACATACTCACCCTGTTCACTTCTGTTCCATAAAATTTCAGTGGCTCCTCTTTGTCTCCCAAGGATGATCTCAGGGTGCTTCCTGTGGGAGACCACTCAGTTGATGCTGTTGGAGGCAGACTTTCCTGTTGGTGCTGAGACTGAACGTTGGAAAGAAGGAAACACATTCTTTTCTCAAAGGTAGAGAGAGGTACAATTTGGGCCATGTGAAGAGTAAAAGAAAGAGGCAGGGGAAGGCCTATGACATGCCACAGCCTGGCTTGAGCTGGAGCCATTGATAGCCAGAGCCAGGGAGGGACTGTCATCCTGTCCCACAGGCATCTGGGTGGGGTCTCTGGGAGCAGATAGGCACAGACAACTGGCAAGAAGCCAGGCTCATTCCTTCTCCTCTCCCAGGCCCTGGGAAGCCCCTCTACCCCAACTCTCATCCTTGTTGACCTCTTCCCTGGGCAGGGTTGGCCTCTGCACATGGGAGTCCCTTGGGAGAACTTTCCCCATGCCTGATTGAGCCTACCCATTGTGAAACCCAGCCAGTTGCAGGAAAGTGGACATGGCCAGTGCCCAGAGCTGGCATTGTCCTGGTGTAGCATTGATACTTGGTGGCTAGAAGGGAATACAGTTGCATTTGGCTCTGACAGTAGAGCTGGATAATCCACTGTAAGGCAGCTATGTGCAGCCCAGGTTATACTGCCTTCTCAGAGGCTCAGAATGGGGTGGAAAGTGCACCCTGAGTCTCGACATCCTGCCCTTTAACCCCAGCCCTCAGAGAAGTGCTGTGTCCTCCGTAAGGTAAGGAAGTGCAGATGTAGTCAAAACACAAAGCCCCACACCCTTTACTCAACTATCTCATACCTCCCTACATCAGGCTTATTAACTCCAGATTCGTTTAGTTCCTTTCCTTTCTTCTTGTTTTTTGAGACAGGATCTCACCATGTAGTCTCGATTGGCCTAGAACTCACTATGTAAACTAGGTAGGTATTGAACCTTCAGTAATCCTCCCACCCATGCTTCCCAAGTGATGGGACTAAAGGTAGATGCCACCACGTCTGGCTCCAGACCCTCTTGTCCTGGCCTTGTAGGACTTCTAAGCCCTACAAAAAGTATCTTCTTAGTTATTGTAGGTGTCACATGTGGTAACACACCTTTGATAGGACACTACTTAAGGTTCCCTACCTGGCAGCACATCCTCAGATTCTTGGAGTGCTACAGAATACATGCCTTGATTCATTCAGTCACTTCCTTTCTCAGGGCTCTCCCCTGAGCTGGCCATGGTATCCTGTGTCCACATTAGCCAGTGTTTCCAGAGTGACAGACCTCTCTTGCTAGGGCTCTGCTATCCTGGTCTGACCCCAAAGAAGTTCCAGGCAGAGGCAGCCAAATTGGTGGGATCCCAGGCTCTGGTTTGGCTCCACAGAGTAACTAGGAAATCTGTCTCCAAGGGGGAATACCAAGCCATCCATCATTAACAGCCAAGAGGGTAGGGCTGTGCCCCTCTGCCCGATGAAAAGAATATGGCTGAAGGAAACAAGGGGATTTCTGCGACCTGGATGTCCAGCCCAAACATAAAACTTTGTCCCGACAGCTGTGCCTAACCACACCTAGTGGGACTCAGATCTTCCAAGAAACTATAACCAACTCATAGAAAAGCCCAGTCTATACTCAACTGAAAGGATGTAGCCCTTGAACAAGTAGAGCTGCTCCAGGTGTTCCTGTTCTTACTAGGTCAACTCTTGTGTTAAGTGTTGATTGAATCTCAACATTAACTTTCATGATGAGTTGTAAGGGGCGAACATAGAAACACAGACAACACAATGGGATCAGAATAATGGAAGGAAGGATGGGTGGGTTGGAGGGCTAGTAGAAAGATGGATGGGTGTGAGGGCCGAAGGATAATGAATGGATGAATAGAAATATGGGTGAATGGGTAGAGGGATGAGCAGATGTGTGGGTAGATGGATGGATGGATGATGAATGGGTAGGCGGATGAAGGATGGAGAGGTGAGTGAGTGGAGGGTAGATGGGTGTAGAGGTGGACAAACAGTTGATGAATATAGGAGGACATATAGGTGTGTGGGTGGATGGCTAGAAGGATGAGTGAGGTGTTGGATAGATAAATGGGTTGGTAGATTGGTGGATGGAAAGTAGATGGATGGCTGAGGAATGGATTGTGAATGGATGTATGTATGTGTGGAAGAATGGAAAGGTGGTGGTGGGTAGACAAATGCATAAGTGGTAGGTAAATACAAAGATGTGAGGACCTGTTTCCTTCCAGTATTAACATTAGCACAGTGAGATAGTCCTAGAGTAGGCATAAGCAAATGCTGGTACCCTGCACACCTGGTGTCCTGTCATCGGCAGATCAGAGGTGGACTAGCTTAGTTTCCCTCACAGGGAGCCTTGAGGATGGGGTTGGGTAGAGTCTCTTTGAATAGCTCTTTGAAAATAGAATTTGAACTATATGAATGAACTGTTATAATCCAGATTAAGTGGCGTCTTAATTAGTGAAAAGTCTGGATTAGTAGCATTTAAAATTTTTGTTTATTCCTTTCAAGTACGTGTCATTATGGGAACTAATTGCTAACAGCATATTTTCAGGTCAAGGTCCTGCTGGGTCTATTCCAATGAATGGGGGGAGGGAAATCTCATAATTAGCAGCCTTATTTGCATGCAGACAATGAGTGTTCCTAAAGTCTTTAACCCTGTTCCCATAAGAGTAGCTCTGGCATTCTTGTTTTGAAGTGATTAAATTGCTTGGCAAACCCCTTTCTCAAGAGGAAGCCAAAAGGTAAGCGGAACCTAGCCAAAGCATCATTACTGTCCAGGGATTCGGAGTGAAGGGAGTCTCCATTAATAAGGCTTCCTGTTATAGTACATGGAAATGCACAGTAGAGAAATGGCCACAAAATCTAGTCATCTTCAATTGGGGTTATAAAACCAACTAGGGAGATATCTTGCTAGGTGGTCTCCAGACCCGCACCATGTCTGTGCTGGGTCACAGCTCTGATGGGTCCCGAGCACTAGCCTCTGATGTAGCTGGACTTTGACAGGCAGTGGCTGAACGTGCAGGCCTTCTGCAACCTGTGGACAGTCTGAGCAATGGAAAAGTGGGCGAAGAGCCCCGGGCACACTGTCTGCACGTGAGCGTGGACCACCTGAGCCGTGTAGGAGGACGCCCACACCACCTGAACAGAGACACGTTTACTTCACTTCTGCTTTGTGAAAACTGTGAAAACCTCTTGGCTCTCGCCCAGGGTTCCTTTGTTTTTGCTCCAGGTAAAAAGCATAGTTGGCAGCAGGAACAGTTTTCAGCCTGTTTGATGCTCTCCCTTCCGATTAAAACTATAGGAGGCCCCAAGGCATATCCAGTGATCACGAGCCACTCTCTTGGCTAGACACACAGTTTTACTTGAATAGCATTATTGTTACATGACATAAAATGCCGGGGAAGGAAGGGCTGACTAGTGCGCTGACTGAAATTTGGCCTACTAAGGAAGCCCTGAAATATCAAACATCAGAATTTCTGCTTTCAGCCAAGATGAACTAACAAGGACCAGATTTACTCTCCCACCAAAACAACTCAGAAGTGGACGAAATATATGAAACATGTGGTAGACATTAGACGTCCAGCAGTGAAGGACAGGCGTCCCTGAGGGACGGCAAACAAGCAAGGTGAGGCCTTAGTTTTTGGCTCTGAGAGGGCCCCAGGCCCTGGCCAGGGTGGAAGACCCAGAGCCTGCTAATCTGCAGCGTGAGATAAGGCTGGGCGTCCTTAGGGCAGATGGTTGCAGGGGAGAGAGCTGACCAGAGGAGTGATCAGACTGTTCCCACCAGAGGGCCGTTAGGCCAGGGGAGGAACCACCCTCCAACACCTGGGACTTCACACTGGGTCAGGGCAATGCCTCATTTCAGCCAGAGTGGGAGAAACCAGAGGACACTCAGCAATGTCCCCAGGAGGGCTCTGTGCCAACCTAGTAGAGTTTTAAAACAAAGAAGACCCCAGTGGGTCAGATGCTTTCCAGTGATCCAACTGCACACTGAAGAAAGCTTAGGTGGCTTTATAAGTGCACAAAATATATCCTGCACCCAGGGTGGTGAGGTCCACAAGCCTGGCACCCAGTCAGAAACCACCAGGCATTCAGAAGTGTGGGTGAGCACAGACCACGATGCCCAAATTAGCTGGGCAAACAAAGCCACTGGAGATGGGAGAGGATCTAGCTCGGCCAGTAAGGACAGTGAACTGATTCTGGAGCTATTTCCTAAGAGTTCAAGGTCACTATTAAAAACCCAACTCTAACTTCTACTTTTGAAAACTGGGGTGTCGGCATCGGTAGGAACAGTAGATAGGATTAGCAGCAGACTAAGGACTACAAAGAAAAAAAATGAGTGAAGTTGAAGACATAACACTGGGAACTTTATAAACTTAGAAATAGAACAATCTGATCATACATGTGATTACCCTCGCTGTAGTGGTGGCCGAAGGTACCGGAACGTATAACGACTGAGGAATTTCCACAGTTTACGAAAAGGGCAAGCCCACAGATCCATGAAAACCTTAACTACCAGAGAAAGAGGAGAAGTAGACCAAATTACGTAAACCATTTGCTGAAAACCAGTGATAAAGGGAAAATTTTAGCAGCAGCCAGAGCACATGGCATGCATAAAAGGACAGAGGTCAGAATAATGGTGGACTTCACATGGCAAACTGTGAAGATTTGAACCCTCAGTGAACATCAGCCCTTCCATGTTTCCCCTTCTTCCTTTAAGGGACCCAAAGGAAAAAATTTGCACTGAGAGTCAAAATATCTCTCAAAAGTGGAGTTTGGGGTGTCACGCTGTCTCAGTGGGAAAAGGCTCTTGCGGCTCAAGCCTGAGGACTTGAATGCTATCCCTGTGATTCATGTGATAGCAGGGGGAATCCAAGTCCTGAAAGTTGACCTCTGACCTCTACATGCACACTGTGGTACCCACACATCCACTAATAAATGAATAAAAAAAATTAAATTTTTAAAAAAATAAAGTTGAATGTTATCCAGCCTGTCAACAGACTAGAGGAAAAATATACTTATATCAACTCACAGAAAAAAAAATGTCAAAACTGAACACACATGCATGATAAAAGCTCCCCAGGGAAGTGGGAAGAGTGGAATATTTCTTAACTCAATACTGGTCACCCACATAACCCTCAGTGAACGTCATATGTAAAGGGGAAAGAGAGACACTTTCCCCAAGATGAAGAGTAAAGCAAGGAGTTGTCCAGCATGGCGTCGGAGACTCTTTTTTTTTTGTTAAACTTTTTTTGACTTTTTATTTTTAATTAACTAAAATATAATTATGTCATTCCCCCCTTCAACCCTCCCACATCCCTCTCTCTTCCTTTTAAATTCATGGCCTCTTGTTCATTTAATTATATATCTCCAAGTAAATATATCAACTGTTTAGTGTTGCTTGTGTTTATAATTTTTAGGGATGACCACTTGGGAGTGGGCAACCACTTAGAGGGGTCATCTCTGGGGAGGACTGACTCTCCCTCTCAGCAGTTGATGACTGCTTGGAGCTTTTCATCTAGGGGCGGGGGCCTCTGATATTTCACCCATTATAAATTGGGCTTTCAACTGGTGTTGTTCAGGTCTTGTTTTGATGGCTGAGATTTTGTGCGTGTGGCTTCCCTGTCTCATCCAGAAGGTATAATCTTGCACAGACTTCCTGGTCCTCCGGTTCTTACAGTCTTTCCGCCCTCTTCCTCAATGTTCCCTGGGGCTGTGTTGAAGGGACCTCCCTGTAGATGTGTCCATTGGGCAGGACACTCCACAATCAGTTGTTCTCTGCATTTGGACTAGTGGTGGCTTCTGTAAAGTGACAATCTTGCCAGTGTGCACACTTCAGGACTGAAGAGCAGTGACTTTAAAGAACTCTAAGAAAAGAAATGAACAGAAAAACTGCGCTAAACAAACAAACAAAAACCCTTCAATCTTTAGAAGAGAGAAAGAAATAGAAGACATAAAGGGGGAAATCAAAATGCCCTTGGTTTTTTGTTTGTTTGTATGTTTTGTTTTTGTTTTTTCGAGACAGGGTTTCTCAGTGTAGTTTTGGTGCCTGTCCTGGATCTCACTCTGTAGACCAGGCTGGCCTTGAACTCACAGAGATCTGTGAGTGCTCTGCCTTTTGTCGAGTGCTGGGATTAAAGGCATGCACCACCGCCACCCGGCAAAATGCCCTTGTTTTATATAATCTGGCTATAAAGAAGATTCTAAGGCTTTGCTGACAAGCTCCTAGAGCTAATAGTGAATGCAGTAAGGTCAGCATGCAAAACCCAACCAGATTTCCATGTTCTAGCAATCTCTGCATCCATCTAGATTGAACATATGATATCATTTACAATGAGGGAGATGGAATTAAAGGTGTAAACAAGCAAGTTTGAAATGCAGGCCAGGTGTAACGGCTGATGCCTTTAATCTCAACACTCATGAGCTGGAGGCAGAGGCAGGCAGATCTCCCTGAGTTCAAGGCCAGCCTGGTCTACATAGTGAGATCCGGGACAGCCACGACTACAGTGAGAACCTGTCACAAACAAACACCTTTTTTAGTGTAGGTGAAAGACTAACAAACAAACAGGGAGACACAGTGTACTCGTGGGCTGAAGCCTCGCCCTAGTGAACATTAATTCTATCCAAACTGGCAGGTTTACTATAACCATTATTGAGATCCCAGCAAGGTTTCTGTCAGAAATAGATAGGCCTGTTCTAAAATCAGCAGAGGGAGATTCAGAACTTAGAACATCTGGGATGATTCTGATAAAGAAGTGTAAAGTGGAAGAGTCACCTGACCAGACTCCAGGGTGACTGTGACGGCACTGTCAACACAGTGGTGATGGCCTTTGGTGGATTTGGCAATGGGGTAGTGCTGCTGATATGGTAGTGCTCACAGGGGGTGTCAGTGAGGAGAGATGCCCAGATCAAGGAGGAAGAAAAGATAGTCCACAAAGAGGTTTACATCTCCGCACTGGAGAGTACAAAGGGGCCTTTCCTACAGATGGCGCTAGACCATTTAGAGGTGCAGGATCAAAAGACAAGTGTTGACCGAAGCTCCATGCCCTTCTCAAAGCATGAACTCCAGGGGATCGTGAACCTAAATATAAAATGTAAGGAAAGAGACAAGAGGGGCTTTGGGGGTCTGGGATTGAGTGCAGAATTCTTAGGTTTGACACCAGAAGTTGACCTAGAAGAGGACAAATTTGTCAACTGGATTTCACCAGAATGAAAAGGGGGCCCTTTCTCCAGAGCTCATCAAGGGACCGAAGAGAAAAGCTAGATACTGGCAGGAGATACTCACAAGCCATAGTCCTAACATCGGGGCTGCGTATAGAATACACCAGGGACTTCTGGGCCTGTCAGGAGACAATCCACGAGGAAATGACTTGAGAGACATTTCGTAGATACCCATGTGTCTAGACGTCCAGAAATATGTTCAACATCATTAGTTGTCAAGGAAACACAAATTTCAACCACAATAAAATGTCACTATCCATGTATCAAAACGGTTTTAATAAAAACAAGGACTCAAGTGTCCCTGGTGGGAATATAAAACAGAACAGCAGCTCTGGAAAGGGCTGGTGCAGGTTTTCAGAAACTAAAGCTCCACTTAACATATCACTGGGCTCTTGGGTCTTCGTCCTGGAGAAATGGAAATTCATGTTCACTGAAACCCTGTACACTACCATTCACAGCAGTTTATCCTTAATATCCAAAAACTAAAACAACAACAACAAAAAAAAAACAGGCTTAAAGAGATGGCTCAACATTAAATCACTTGCCCAGCATGCATGAGGCCTTGGGTTTTATCTATAACACAGTAAAAAAATTAATTAAATTACAGACACCCTCCCCAAGTCCAAATGCCCCCTGCAGGACAGTAGTTAAGCAACCTGACCCCTCCACACACCGTGGACACTGCTGAGGGACTGATGGAGCTTGTGATATCGAGGCAGTCTGGCTGGGTCAGAGGATGGCAGTGAGGAAAACTGGTTTGGGGGTGCAGGTTCTCACACCCACTTACAGAACACGGCAAACTGCAGATGTGGAGAACAAATTAGCAGCGGTGGGGCGTAAGGAAACTGAGGCACAGTCCTGGGTCTTGATCCTGGTGGTGGCCACATGAGTATATACACACAAGTAAACTGCAGAGGAATCGTTACAAGGCCCACCAGGAAGTAGCGTGTACCCTGAAGGCTGCACTTATGTCTATTTCCTGTGTTGAGGGGATGTGGAAAAGTGGCAGGAGAACACTGTGGGCTTTAAAATGTTTGGGGTGTGGTGATTTTCTGTGGCATGTGTGCTTGTGTGTACCCTGAGGCAGAGGAGGATGCCAGGAGAACTGCTTTATTACTCTTTCCTTATTCCCTGGAGATGGGGTCTTGCACCCAGTGACTCCAGTGGTCCTCCCGTGGCTGCCGGTCACAGCCTGGTGTTATAGGCACACATGGCCATGCCCAGCTTTTTACGCGGGTGTTAGGGAACTAATCTGAGGAGGAGAACTTGGGTCCTTACACCCCCACAGTGAATGCTCTTACCCACTAAGTCATCGCCCAAGGGGCTAAAAAGTTTTCTTTCTCTTTCTTTCTTTCTTTCTTTCTTTCTTTCTTTCTCTCTCTCTCTCTCTCACTCTTTCTCTCTTTCTTTTTCTTTTTTTTTTTTTTTTTTTACAACTTCTTGTGAAGCTAAACTTATTTGAAAATAGAAAATTAAGGAAAGAGATAACTTAAAAGTTTTTCACACGTACAGAGCCTGAAATAACATACCTTAACAGGCCTATACACAGCACAGAAGGTTCTAGATTCTTCTGGAAGGGCACTGGGGATCAAACCTGTATAAAACGGGCCAGCACTAGGAATGGTGCCCCCCCACACACACATGCAAAACACTTCTACTTTATTATGGAAATCTCTGTCGCATATAATTTACTCTTTAAGCAAATGAATGTGACTCGTTGCAGGACCTGCAGCATGGAAGGCAATAAGGTGCTTAGCAGCAAAGGTACAGAAGCCAGATGCAGAAAAGCGGCCATGCAGAAAGGGAGGCCCCTGCATTTTCACCATGGCACAGCGCAGCCTGTAGCCAGGATAAGGTTTGTGCACAGCTAAGAGAAAAGGAATGCTAGGTGATGAGCTAGCAAAGGCGAACGTGCACGGAGCTTTGAGAAAACTGTTGGGGTTTGAATGTGAGATGTGAAATGCCCCCAACAGGCTCGGGTGTGCCACTTGAACTCCAACTGGGGGGCACTGGTACAGAAGATTGTAGAAACCTAGCTGTAAGAGGTGGAACCTTGCTGGAGAAAATAGGTCACTGGGGGTGGGCTTTTATAGTCTGGTCCCACTTCCTGCCCACTCTCCACTTCCTGATCTACAGGTAGGGGAAGAAATAAGGTGAGCCAGCCCAGGACTCTGCCACCATGAGCTGCCTGCTGCCGTGCCTTCCCATCACCGACTGCATCCTCTTGAACTGTAGGAGGGAACAAATCCTTCTCAGGTCGCCTCTTCTTGGGTGTTTGATCACAGCAACAAGAGGAGTGATTAATACAAGGACCCCCAAAAAGTAGAAAGGAGGACAGGGTTAATAGAGAGGACAAATAGGAAACAAGACTATATAATTAAATACAATCACGTGAACAATTATATTAAATACAGTAGTTTAGTTTAAACCACCCTGTTTCAGGGCCAGAGAAAATGAAAGCATGTTCAAAAGCAAGAAGAACAACAACCTACGTGCCTCTAAACATATTTTACATGAAAAGATGTGACAGGGTTAAAAGTTCAATTGTGAATACATAAATTGTATACCATGTCACACTAAGGGAAAGGTCAATGAAACCACAGCAGGACAAATTCACAGTAGAGTATTTCCAGGGACAGGGAGGGTAACGCCACAAAACCAAAGAAGTCGATTAATTTGGAGCTCCTATCAATTCTAAATAACCCAAACAGCAAAATAACAGGGTTTCAAAACACACAAGTTCCAGGAGAAACATGGAAACCCGTATTATGAAGGTAAGCACCTATTAACAAGAAGACGCAACATCATTCGGGAGCCAGAAGAATCAGGCAGCTTTACCTAACTGGATTTCTAAAATGTTCAACTATACTTAACAGACATTTTTATCTTATCAAGTGTTGAGAAGCTTACAAAGATAACCTGTGTTCTGCACTATAAAACAAGTCTCAATGAGTCTCAAAACTAAAAACCGTACAAACGATGTTGAGCGATCTGGATGATCTCCAAATGCTTGGGAAAAAAAAAATCTATACTTTCAATAGGTTCAAGAAGTCAAGATGAAACCGGGAGTAACTGGATTTCATGAAGTGAAAGTATGTTTAATAAGTAGTGGGGAGGAAGGCTTGAGGGAAAACCATGTTACTGTAAACCTGAATTGGCAAAGGTGTTTTTATTTTATTTACTCTCTGTTACTGTGAGAAAACACTGACCAAGAGTGGCGTAGGGACAGAAAGGGTTCATCTCAGTGTACAGGCTACAGTTCGTCCCTGAGGGAAGTCAGGGCAGAAACCTTGGAGGAATGCAGCTTATTGGCTCACCAGCAGACTCGCGCTCTCTTAGACAGCCTAGGACCATCTGCCCAGGTAATGGCACTGCCCACAGTGGGCTGGTTCCTGCATCAGTTGACAATCAAGACAAACCCCCACGACATGCTGACAGGCCAACCTGACCTGGTAAGTCCCTCAGTTGAGAACGTCTTCTCAAATGATTCTGGGATGAGTTAAGCGGACGGTTAAAGGTATGTAGGGCGGCAGGTCGTGAAAACGGAAGAAGGGAGCGTGAGGATAAAAACAAGTACTCATGAATGAAATTGGAAGTTGCTTTGTAAGGAGGGCCGTGTTTCACATGTTGGTGAGTGAGCTCAAAGCCAGAACAAGCACAGCCAAGAAATAAAGAGTGCAGACAGATTAACCACTGGCAGCAGGTAACGAGAGTACAGGACCTACTTCCAAAACTATGCCTTCCTTGAACAAAGGAAGCTTTGGGGTTTGATTTGAGGTGCCTAGACATGTTCATGTGGAAGAGCAGCACATTCAGTTTAAGTTCAGGAAGAAGATGGTGGGCAGAAGACTTGGGGGCACACTAGGCTTCTTTTCCCTAAAGGACACTCTGAGGGCGCATATTCTAATATATGGATTTGCCCTAAGAGCATTGCCTGATGTAGCTGCTAACAGCTTCCTTTAAAACATCCACAAAATTTAACCTGTAGTCAGATTAGTCAGGGGGAAAAAAGGAAACACTGATGGCCAAGGTCACCAGTGAAAGAGAGGTCACAGCTCTGGATACTCCCAGTGTACTTGATGTCAATAGTCCACAACATAGATGAAATGGACAGAAAAGTCAGAGAAGTCAGAAACTACTTATGTTAAAACTTCCAAGGGCTGGGAGAGAGCACACAGCCTCAAAGTGTTTGCCAAACAAGCATAAGGACCTGTGTTCAAATCTCCAGAACCCATGTAAAAAGTCAGGCGCGGCCAGGCATGTCTGTAGCCCCGTGCCCCGGTAGGTGGAAGAAGAAGAAGGTGCTGGAGCTTGCGGCCTGCTCGTGTGGTTCGGTTCCAGTCTCAGTGAGAGAGCCGTTCTTGGGGGAATAAGGTGGAGAGGGAATGATAGGACACCTAACAGCCTCCTCTGCATTGTTTGTGTACACGAGTGTGCATGTCTGTACCAGGCATCACACACACACACACACACACACACACACACACACACACACACACCAAACAAACAAACAAACAAACAAACAACAACAAAACCGGTAAATAACCACGTAACACCATAACTATTAAGGTAACCGAATTTGTATTAGAAACACTCCCACAAAGGAAACTTCAGACACCGATGGTTTTTGCTGAGGGCTTGCATCTGAATTCCACATACACTTCTAGCGACTAAGGGTGTGTGTGTGTGTGTGTGTGTGTGTGTGTGTGTGTGTGTGTGTGTGTGTGTTCTTTCCATCCTAGCCTGAGGCTAGTTTCAGTGTGACGCGACAATCAAAGACTTTAGAGGAGAAGCAAGCGGCTGCGCTGTGCCGTGCGTCATTCGGCACGCTGTCGAGTGGAGCCAAACCAGGCTCACATTGTGTCGGATAGAGAACTGAGGAGGGTTCACGGAGTCTCCACTCTCCTGGCCCAAGTCTTTACCTGGGGTCCTACCCTGCACCCTCTCCAGTGCAGATCTTAAAGGGAGAGCCGTGGGGAGTGGTGAGGAAGCTCTGAAGACAGATGGGCGTGGGAAGAAGGCGCCAGCATGACTGGACATGCAGGGACACTCCAGGGTGCACACAGTTCCCAATAAGCACAGCCCCCGTTCTCAGGTGGAGCCCTGTCACACAAGGCACCTCAGTAAAACCTTCTATAAAGCAAGCGAGACTACAAACAACAGTGTCCCATCAAGCGTGGAGTGTTTCAGTCCAACTGTCTTTTGACGTGGCATGAAAAACAAACGTACAAGTCATTGCTTGTTGAGACATACAACTTGTCGAGTGCATGGGAGGAGCGGACAGTAGGCTTCGTAGAGGCTCTGTTTCAGAGACTTGGTGATTCCAGTTTAGCGTGGCTGTGAATCTTTGTGCCATTAGGTAGAATTGTGGTGTCAAACACCTGGAAGAACACAGTCGGGACTTGTGGCACCACGCTGGGCACTCTACCTCTGTTGCTGGATGCAACCTAAATGGCCTGGACCTTGGTTGAAGTTCTCATGGGTTTTCTTTGTCCCTTGAAAAAAAGTCACAGATCACAGAGATGGTAGAGGACTTTCTGCAAGAGGTTTGCAAGGGGGTTCTGTCCTTTCTTTATTGGCAGGGACACTACAGTCTTGTCATGAAGTCTTAGGGATAAAGGGAAGTGGAGTTTGTCACTTAGAGAGTGGCATGTGAGCTGGAGTGAAGGGAGGCGTGCCCCAGAAACAAGAAAGCCACAGCAGATCTCAGGCAGGTGATATCCTTAGTTGGGACTGGGAACAAAGGACCAGGGCTCCGGTGGGGTGAGCATGGGGGATCCTAGATGCTCCTCAGCAGCTCCTTATAGAGGGCACTCCTTGTCACATTAGGTCCTGGAGCAGAAGGTCACTTCTGTCCTGTACAGAGCATGGTTGTGTAGAGAGATGAACACTAGTGGCTGGTCCAGGATGAGCCTTGAGTCAGTGTCATGTTGGGGTTGTAGGATGCCACAGTCCACTCTCCCTGTGGTGGCTGTGCTGGTGACCCTGGTTCAAGACACATCCTGGGTTGATAAGTTCAACATGCTTCGTGTGGTTATTGTTCATCCTTCCTCGTGATTTCTATGACAATTGATCAGCTTCTCATGTTTGCCTGTCTGGCAAACACCATCACTGCCTGGCTGCAGCCCTCTTGTCCACGAGGATAAGGCCTACCCCATTGTCACAGCACACAAAGCCCCTAAAGTCCCCAGACTGTTGCCTCTCTGCCTGTATGCAACACACACCTCAAACGTTAATGACCTCACAGGACAATGCTTATTCTGTAGAGAGTGGCACTTAGGACAGCTGGTCCCTTTGGTCCTGTGTCCATGAGGGAGGCCCAAGTCTGGGCAGGTTAACCTCACACTTGCTCAGCAGCCCATGCTTTATTTCCTTTCTCTCACTTGCTTGGATGGCGTTAGCTGGCCATCCTTCACATGGCCTTCTTTGTGGCCAGATTTGTTCACAGCACAGTGGCTGGTTCCCAGGAGGAGCATCCTCCATGACCATGGGAGGAAGCTGTCCTGCCCTCCCTGTGTCTGGTATCTCTGGGAGTCTTGTCTACAGCTCTTCTTCAGGAGACAACACTAAGTCGTCCCATGTTTAGGGGGGGGTGAGGGGTTTCAGGAGATGGGATTTGACACGGTGAGGGTTTCTTGCAGCATCTCCTTTTCCACTAAGCCCTCTGCCCCTGTGGCTGTCCAGAAGAATTTCCTCAAAGAACAGGCTAAAGAAAGCCAGACCCCAGAATCCAGAGAGGGGCTGTGGATGCAGCCATCCACACTAAGGCTCCAGTGTCCACAGAAGGTCTGTGGTTTCAACTATCCACACCCTGGTTCCAGTATCCAAACAGGGGTTGTGAGTACAGCTGTCCACATCCAGTCCCCATTGTCTACATAGGGACTGCAATTTATATTTTATATTTGGGCCAGGTCCGAGGCAACTCTGGGTTCCAAAGCCACTGCCAGCCCTGGTCCCTGGAAGTGCAGAGCTCCATTGTTGCTGTTGAAGGCAAATGTCTAGGAAGGCAGGGAGGGTCTTGGTAGCTAAGTGGCCCCCCAACCAATGGTCATAGTCACAATTCTCTTCTCTCCAGTAGTTGATGACAAAGTGTAAGCATAGGGTGGTGGCCTCTATTGTCATAGACAATGTGAGTGTAGGGCACTTCTGAGAATTTGTGGTGGACAGAGAATCGAGACACTTTGCAAACTGACTTCCAGGTCTCAAGGGTTAAAGCCGGGAGATACATGGAATGGGTAATATCCTTGTCCTGAAAAAGTCTGTGGCAATGACACACTTGTGGTTGGGAAAGCAGGGTGGGAAAGAAGGGTTGTGGCAGTAAGTGGGGCTCAGCTTCTTGTTAGAGCAGGCCAGACCAGGTAATAGCACGGGAGAGGGGCTGATAGTGAATCCAGCAACTGTAGTGGGTAGCCATTCCAGCCTTGGCCTGGAAGTTCCAACCCCCATTGAGGCTTCGGTAATGGTCACGCCTACAAGGCATGGCAGATAGAGGATGCTGAAGACCCAGGATCCAAATGAGAGGGATCTCTTGGTGCCTGGACCCTGGACGCTGGAGGTAGACCTAACAGAGTTCTCCAGAGAACACCGCCGGACTGCGCCATACCTTTGCCAGACCCTACAACCTACCTCTCCCTTCATTTGTAAGTTACCCCCACAAAATAAACCTCCCTTTTAACTATGTGGAGTGGCCTTAATAATTTCACCAACAAGCAACCAGGGTGCTTTCCACTGACTCAGGTGAGCCTCAGACAGATTCTCATTTATGTTTCCTTTCCCTTTAGATTAAAGGGTGGCTAAAGGTGATGGCAGTACTGGGGACAGAAGCCCATTGGCAGCAGCATGGTTTACCACTCTGCTTTATGCACTGTAAGCAAGAACCCTTGTGTGCTGTCAAAGGAAGGGTATGACTGCCACGTCTGAAAGCCTGTTGGTCATAGGGCTGAGAGACGGTGAGAACACTTTTTGTCACAACCTAGAAACAGAGCGCACTCTGAACCTCACTTGGAGAATGTAAGGACTGGGTTTGCTCCTTTGGCCATATCCACAGTGGCTCTGTCATTTGAGGACGTTCTCACTCCAGGCTTGCTCCTCCCGGCTCTGGAAGTCTTTACCACGGCTTTTTTCTTCACTGTGTTTGTGTGTGAAGTAAAGGGAGTTGTCACCATGGGCTCTGCTGGGACCGTAGGAATGACTCACAGTGCTCTTGTGGTCCCAGCTTCCCAGCAGAAACTCTGGATGGGCCAGCTCTGCTGAGAGTGGTCAAGGAGGCTAAGGGTCTGCTTTCAGCTTCCATCCAAGCAAACGTTCAGACATCTTTGACCTAACTTAATTTTTTGGGGGGTATAAAGAATTATAAATACGATGTGCTTCACATATGTAATTCCAAATTAGGTTAGTGAGCCGGGTCTGTCTCAGGGAGGGATAATTTAAACAGTCCTGTAAACTTACATTCAGTTGCCACATGATGAGGGGCCCCACTCTTCAGCGTCTGCCTCAGAGCTGAGAATAAATGTGTATGAGCGTTCAAAAGAGAAGTGCTCACAGAGTGCCAGACGTGAAGAGGAGTCAACATTCCCTGTGGGGAATGATTAAGTGGCAATGGGGGCTGCACAGTGCAGCATTGTGTGGCTCCATGGGGGCAGAGCACTGGCGGGCACTACCTTGTAGATGTATGTAGGTCAGAGATGGGCAGGAGACAGAAGCCAGGCTCACAGGACACTGTGGTGGAAGCCCATTTGTGTCAACTGTCCCAAGCCAGAAAATCTACTGAGGACAGAGCTAAGTTTCTGTATCTAGGGGCCCAGGAACAAGCATGGGCTTTGCTTTGGGGGGTAATGAAGACATTTTGGAACTGGACACAGGAGCCACACATCATGTGAACACATACCCATACTATGCCACAGTGCTTTACACTAAAAAATGGTTAGCTTCATCTCCTGTGAATTCTAAAACCAAGGTTCAGACAGCAAAATGCTTGCCTTGTAAGCATGGGGACTTGGATTTAATCCCCAGAACCCATATTTAAACCAAACAAAACAGGCACATCAGTATATAGCTGAAATCCCACCACTGGGCATGCAGAGACAGGAGAATCCCTAGGACTTGCTGACCAGCCTAACATGATTGGCAACTCCAAGCAAGCAAGAGACCCTCTCTCAAAAGAACAAGGCAATGGTTCCTGGCTTCATGAAGAACAACCCCCAGGGAAATCTTCTTTACACACACACACACACACACACACACACACACACACACACACAGAGAGAGAGAGAGAGAGAGAGAGAGAGAGAGAGAGAGAGAGAGAGAGAGAGAGAGAGAGAGAGAGAGAGAGAGAGAGAGAGACAGAGAGAGAGATGGAAGTTAAGAGTTCTTTACCTCTGCCTCAGCTTCCTCCCAGAAGGATCTATCAGAAACTCCCAAATACAGTTTATACCCTCAATGGGGAACAAATTTTGCAAACACTTTATTGGCACTGAAAAGAGTCCTAGCTCATCCACATCTTCCCACCCACAGTATAATCATGGGGATAAGCCGGAGGTTTGGGGTTGTGCTCATGGGTGAGATCAGAGACCCCGGGATAGCCTTGTCCATCAGCAGGGACTGATTAACTACTCTCAGTCAGCCTTGGCTACCCAGGTTGGGAGACTCCAGGGAAGGTAGCTGGACCCCAAATATCTGGACTTTGGCTCAGTCTGCACTTGACCATGAGGACAAACTGTATACGCACTAGAGTCTTCATACGAAGTCTCAGGTCAGAAATGAAGCAGATGTGGGTTTGTTGTGTGTTGCTGTTTCTCTCTGATATTTAGCAAGTCTAGGGAAATCCATCTGTCCTTAAGGCTCCTGAGTGGTTCTGGTCACTGGGGACAGACACTATGGGAAGCCAGTATCCAGCAGAGGATGATGTACTCCAGAGGACACAGCCATCCCAGTTAAGCTGAGGCCTCTCCTACCCTCCCCCACTTCCCCTAAAAACTACAGCTTTGCTTTGGGAGACATGAGGGCCACACACAACTGCTGTGATGGCCTCCTGCTAACCTGCACAACCCCCTTGCTACAAGTAATCCAGGGATTCTTCAACATTTCTTCATTGATCAAAATCCATCTAGAAGGTTCAAAAACTAATAGTCTTATTTCCAGTAGCCCAGCTTCCTGGGCCAAATCCATCCGTAATTTTGTAAATTTGTGTATTTGGAGAGCTATAACATTCTACTGTTGGGATTGAGGAGGGTGGTACTTTACAAAGCACACGCTGCGAAGGGGAGCTCCCAGCACCAAGCCACCATCCTCAAAGCCCAGCCTCCCCAGTCCCCAGTACAGGGAAGGGACAGGGAGCTTCAGAGTTGTTCTGCAGACATACAGGTCTGTTGCTTCCTTAGACCCAGCATCCTGGACTTCTGAGACTCACCATCCATCTACAGATCAAAGATTCTGAGTATAATAAATGGCCACCTTCTCCCACATCACCCTCTGCCCCTTTTGTTATTCTCCTTGGGCAGGTCCCATGAGCTTGTGGGAAAGCTTACTTCAACTAACCTCAAGGCAGCACCCTGGCTGGGTGGACACATGCACATCACTTTAGGTGAGGGCGGTTTCTCTAGCACTGTAAGTCAATCTGTAAACCTCTTAGCAAAGGACACAAGGATTTTGGCATTCAAGACCTGGGCACAGAATACTGTTTGAGAGACACTTAAGGTCAGTAATACTATGGATATCTCATGTCTCCTTGGTCTGTGAGGGGAAGAGAAACAGAGCAGAAGAGCAGGTGGAGAGAGGAGGCACAGGCTGCCTCTACCAGAGCACAAGCACTCTCTTGCTAAAGTAACTTGTCCAATCTCAAGTGAGCACGTGGGTGGCAGAGCCTCACCCAAAGTCTCTCTCTGAGTGAAAGTATTTGGTATAAGCAGAAGTTCCTTCCCCACCTAGACTGGATGAGCATTTTTGAAGTGTTTTGTTTACAATGCCGGGAAACGCTACCAAATATCCACTCGTTTCTTTCAGGAAGGGAAGACACGCTTCTTCCTGTGTTTAGATGATGTGTGACCAGCCAGACCCACTTTGTAAGGCACTTGTCCCTGATCCCCACATTCACATGCAACACAGAAGAGAGCAGAGTGACCCTAACCACTCTCATACAGACTGTCCAGAAAAAAAAGGAAAAAAAGAAAAAAAAGAAAAAAATACTGCTTTATTGGATCCATTTCCTAACTACAAAGAGGGCAGACACAATACTTCAAACGCTTGCTTTCATATGACAGTCTACTAAGAATGGTTCATGCAACTCCATGATGCTAATAAACACAGGTACATACTAGATGCAGGCGGGAGGCAGCCTGCAGGCGGCCAGGAGCTATGTGTGTACAAGGCGGCGCACGTCGGCTCTTCACAGTCGTGTGAAGACGTTCAATATGGCTTTCAGACATTTGTTTCTTTCTGTGAGTTGGAGAAAGGTAAGACACCATTGTACAGACGATCATTTTAAAGATGCATCTTCCTGTGAGAGAGCTTTTCTTGTCATGACTCTGTCTGTGACTAACTTACAACTTCCACCCACAGGTGCAATTCAGGCATGTTCCATAAGGGGGCATTAACTCCTAAGGCACAATCATTAAACATGTTTTAATTAAACCGTGCTTTTTGGTTATAAGAAATAATAGGTCACTGCTAGTAACTGTAATAAGCAGCTAATTACACAAAGCCGACACCAGCCTATCTGTTACCAGTAACTAACCTGAAAACACACTATCCACAGACTGCATATAGAAACATTGTTTTTGGTAATTGTTTTCTTAGATGAAGCAGAGAGCTATAAGGCTTCTGTGAAATAATAATCTTATAATTGAACAAATATATTACACTCCTTTAGTAATGGTTATTTACAACCACTTTCAGACTTGGCCATTTGGCAGCCTGTGGGCATTTGAGCACAGCTCTACTGCAGTCTAGGGTGCTCAGTAACTACATGAGATAAGAAAACACCACCTGCCTGTTCAGGGGTCACAGACCCTGATGGAAGGTGCTGGGAAATCAGGTCTGGACTCTGAGATGCATTCTCAAGGTGGACACTCATTATTGCTAACATGGAAGCCCCCCTGGACATGGACTAGTCGTTGCCATCTCTGTTCTTGAATATCTATACATAAATATATGCCTGTATGTACATGCATGCAAACACAAGGTCCTGTCCTGTAGCAGGCAGGCTCTGTTCTGTCCAGGATCCTGTCTTGTGTTGTTCAACCTCTTTTCACTATGTTTGAAGCCAGATTAAGAACAAGAAAATCTCAGCATGCTATTATTAACAAACTTGTGGTTTTAGTCACACGGAGGAGGGAGCAGATAATGGAAGAGTCGAGGTGACAATTGGAAGACCTCTAAAATGCACTGGATAAGGCAGGCGAACCATGTAGACAGCCAGGAAGGTTAGAAATAAGTAGGAAGCCATAGCTTACCAGAATCCTATCAATTAATACAAAGGATAAAGGCTCCTAACAAAGTGTTTTTTCCTTTTTTTTTTTGTTTTTTTTTTTTTTTTTGTTTTTAAATAGCTTTGGCTCCTACAAATACTCTCATGGTAGAAAATTCAATGCTTGCTTCCACAATGCCCTGGTGTGGTGGTCGGGTGAAATAAGGCACTTCCTGTGTTTTAATCCAGTGGGCAGGAGGGTCAGCCTTGGGGTCAGTCTGCCTGCCACACAGGCCCTTCTTTCGTGGGCCAGCATCTGCCCCTGGCCTCACTGGCCAGCCCTTCTCTTTCCTTGAGATGACGTTTCTCTCAAGAGTTGCCATGGCCTCCTCTTCTACTCACTCCATCCTTGTTAGAGAGCTCCTTCTTCAGACACAAGCTCCTAGCATTCGGTAAGCTGGGGTTTCTGAGTGGTAGCAGATGTGGGTTCAGTTTATTTCATCCAAGTCTCGCTTGCTGAAGGCCAGTGGTCTGCACTGAGCCAACTCTGTACAGCTCTGCCAGCTCTGACGCGCTGATCTAGGAGTGGGGGTTCGTGCTGGAGAGGTCGTTGCGTATGATTTCATTTACTGCAAGAAAACGAGAGGAGAGGGTGTTAGGGAAATGGTCCCTCACTGCCAACCTCCAAGTTAATAGCAGGGGATGCCAACAACCACATTTCTAACGGGTTATATTCAGTCTGCGGCGCTGAGATGCCCCAGAATACCTTCTTCAGGGCAGGAGTCAACTCCAGGATATTCCCTAAGTTTATGAAACAACATGTTGACGCACCACAACACCCCCCCTGGTGTGCTCAGTGGCTGGGACAGAAGGTGGTGGGATCTACCATGGTCATGACCCTCCCTTTGTTCGGGATACTTCATTTGTTTTTCTGCACAGGGTCAAGTCACAGTGGCCCCCACAAGCCAGTGATGGCCACTGTCAGTGTGTGATTTTTGGCAGACGGACAGGAAATGAGAGAAGGTAGGGAAGGCCATTGCCAGCAAACAGCACAACATCCCTCCCTCTCCACCCTGCCTCTCTCTGCCCAACCACCTGATCCACAACGAGATAGGAAATGTCACTGGGTAGCTGTCACCAGGTCCCATTTTTCTAACAGAGTTTGAAGGCAGGGCACCCCCGCTGACGTCAGGGAACCACCCAGGCTTCCCTTCCCCATGGGCTGGAACACCCACCCCGCACCTAGATAAGCCCTACAGCTCCCTGATGGAGGCCCCGGCCTGTCTGAGGACACTTCCTGGAGCCATCAGGGGGCGTGTGCTCCATCACCCCTCCCTTCCCTAAACTGCCTTTCAACACCCCTTCCCCAGCAATAGTTTTAAGAATAACAATAATAAAATGCAATTGGGGGAACCAGGAATTGTGTCATGGGAACTGATAGCAGAAGGAAGCCTGGCGGCACACGGAGCTCAGGCTCGCCCAAAGGGGGGCTGCCTGGCAAGAGACTTACAAGCATGAGGTTCCCTACACCAGGGCCACTGCTGCTCCTGGACTCCCCTGCCTAGGGGAGTTCCTTAAGCTGTTGCCTCAAGAGTCGCACTTTCAAAGATGAACCATGGACTGCTTCCTGGCCAGCTTCATTGTGCAGATCCAGGATTGATCCTTGACCATAGGATCCAGCACACGATGGAGAGGGCTCAGTCTTTAGTGTGGAAAATACCAGAAGGCAGGCAGGCTCCCTCTGGCCCTGTGACTTCACAGCCACTAATGAGGAATAACAGGGCCCAGGTGCTCACAGGCTGGTCTGGGGCCAGCAATCAGGACTCAGCTTGTCCCTGGAGTGTGCCCTGGTAGCTCCTTAGCTACCAACATTTTCCATGATACTGGGGTGTGGGTGCGGGGCCCGCTGCACAGCCCTGAGAAGCAGTTGGGCAGCAGGGACCCCAGGAGGACCAAGGGCCGTCTGCTCTGTGCAAGCCACATGGCCCTCCTGAATCCCTTCCGAGTCCACAAGGCTTTTCTCAGGCTCTCTTGCCAACCTCTTCGGGCTGAGCTTTACGTTTGGCTCCCCAGCAGGGATTCCCTGGGACAAGAGGCATTTCATTCATCTTTGCCTTTCACTTGTGTAGAACTCCTGGAAGAGGTGCACCTGTCTACTTTATACTCTATTTCATCGGCGTCATGTCGAAGAACAGCTGACAAAGGAAGACCACAAATTTCCTTTCCTTTCTTTTCTTGTTTTTTTTTTTTTTTTTAAGGTGGAAAAAGACTTGCCTGAAATTAGGATTTCTCGGGGCCAAGTCAGAAGGGCTTAGACACTTGATGAAGCACAGAGCTGTGTGCAGAGGGTTTCTGTGCGGGGGTGGAGACAAGCCACGGCCCCCTCCACCGTGCCACACCCATCTTTGTTCCGGTGACAGACAGCTGTGCCTGACTGCCAGGGTGTCTCACACTGTCTCCAAGCCTTGAGTGCATTAGGGCTCTGGGTGCTCATTGCCCAGACTGGGTTCCCAGGCAAAGGCAGAGTTAAGACGAACGCTGCACCTGGGCCTCTGGATTGGTGACCCTCTCTGAGTGGCAGGTGGGCATGTGGGGTTGGGACAGATGCCTGCAGAGTATGAAACGCCAGGACTCGGAAGATGAGCCACCACTTAGAGGCAGAGGCAATTTCGTGGGTTCCAAATACATTTTTTTTTTTTTTTTTGGAGCTGAGGATCGAACCCAGGGCTTGTGCTTGCTAGGCAAGCTCTCTACCTCTGAGCTAAATCCCTGACCCCTCCAAATACATTTCAACAAGGCTCCGTACAAGAAGTGAGGCACCAAATGAATTATGCCAAGAGAACCAGCACTTCTTTGCTCAATTCAAATCATAGCATAGATTGAATAACAGACCGATCATTCCACTAGCGGTGCTTAGTAGTGAAAAGAAGTTTGAAGAACAGCAATGATGAGGGAAGGAGGCATAAAGAATCGTGTTGAGGAGAACAAGGGAGAAGCCCAGTGAGAAATGAGAGATCTAAGGAGCAATAACGAGGAGGAGAGCAAGGACAGTATGGGGGGATAATAATGAAGGATGGGAGGGCCTGCGGCCAAGGCTCAGTGAGTGACGGTATTTACTGTTCAATTGTCAGGACCTGAGTGCAGATCCCAAGCACTCACGTTAAAAAGCCAGGTGTGGCTACGCACCTGGAACCCCAGCACTGTGGGGTCCAGAGGCAGGAGGAGGATCACAAGGGCTTGCCGGCCTGGCTCCAGGTTCAATGACACCCCGTTTCAAGGAAGTGAGGTGGAGAGTGGTAGAATGGGGGACCCAAATCTTCCTCCAGCCTCCCTGTATGCCCGAGGCACGCACTCACACGTATGTGCACACACACACACACACACACACACACACACACACACACACACACAGAGAGAGAGAGAGAGGGAACTGAGGAGGAAAGCTGATAAAGAAGGGAAGTCCGAGAAATACTATGAGATAAAAAGATTTAAGAGAGAAGCCTGAGGCATCCTAACAATGGAAGGAGGGAAGTTGGAGGAGTAACTTCGTGGCCTAAGGTAGCGTGATGGTGGACCAGGAGCGGAATCCGAGCAGTAATAAAAATGGAGCCCAAAGAAGACCTGAAGAGCAACTGTGGACCATGGGAGTTTTGAGCAATAAGGGTGATGGCTTGGGTCAGAGACATCAAAAGCAGCTGAGAATCTTCTAGTTACTCATGGGCCTGACAAGACCACAAAAAAATTGCTTTAAAGGTAAAAGAGGAAGAAACATGAGATGCGGGCTTCCCCCTGCTGCCTCCTGGGGCACCTGAGCCTCAAAGGGAGAGCCCTACTGAGGGATGGGAAATTACTCAGTGGTCTTCAGCCACAGGGGTCCCCCACTGGAGGCAGCTTTCTCAGTCTTGTTTGGGGCTACCACCGAGAGCTCAGGAGAGCTCAAGGCCAGTCCCTGAGCACCTATTGTTGTACATGACTTCAGGTGGCTGACCAGCTTCCCTGCCCCAACACTCATGGGCTGGAAGTGTCCCATGTCCGGCTGTTGGTCAGGCTCACGATGTCCAGTGGATCATGAAGTTTCATGAGCACAAGCATCCCCCCATGTAAGAGCTTTCCCAAAGCTGCCCATGGCACTGAGTGGGGCAGGCAGCAGCTGATGGACAGCAAAGACGGGTGCCTGCTTTCTAGTGGAATTCCATACAACTGTCCATACTGCTGGGATGGAAGTAGTGCAGTGGTGATCGCCACCCACCCAGCTATTTATAAGACGGAAGAGTGCATTTCTCTAGGCATGTCTGTGATAGCCCCTGTGAAGTCACCTGTGCTTCCATTTTACAGGTGGACAAGGGGCACACCTGAGGGGGTGCAGTGGACAGATGGCTGGCCAACAACTTGGTCACCCCCTCCTCCATTCTTTTCCTGCTACCACTTTCTCTTCCATGAGGTCACCACTCTGGGTCCCTATCGGCCCACGTTTCCCTGGCTCTGCTGGTCCCTCTGGGGTGGCTTTCTCTCTGATACAGCTGTGGCAATGACACCCACGAGTTCCCACCGTGGCTTCTCTCCACCGATGATTTCCATCTTCTTATTCAGCTTTTCCACTGACAAGAAGGCCTCTCTTTATAGAGGTGTTTTGAACTGCAGGTGACATGTGACCCTCACGACTTGCCTGAAAGAGGAACCTCTGCTCACTTAGTCAGATGTCCCTTAACAGGATGTGGCAAACTGTTAGACCACAATTCAATTTAATAAGTAAGGAGGGTTTTTTCCCCTTATATTTGATTTTCTCTAAAATGCTCCTAAGGTGGAAACTATTGCTTTTTTTTTTTTCTCTAAAGTATGTATGTGGCACTTTGAATTGTTATAATAACCTGGGATGTGCCCACAGGCTGCGTGCGTCCCTATGAATCTCATCTACATACCCACACTCACACCCACTCCTGTGTGCATGCCTGGAATTGAGTGAAATAGAAAGTCAGCAATTTCTTTCTCAAGTATAAAAACTAAAGAGTTCAAAGTGTAGGCATAGACTTCAACCTGTGCTCACAGGACCTGGACATCTTAATGAGGGTCTTCCCAGCTCTGCACAGAGCCTCCTTGGCTAGTCACTTACAAGTTGTGCAAATCACTAGCAAGGCAGAAAGTCCTCCCCAAGTGAGGTAGAAAGTCCTCCCCAAGTGAGGCAGAAAGTCCTCCCCAAGTGAGATGGTCACACTTACAGCTGCTGTCTTCCTTCTTAGTGCCCTGCCAGAAAACTGGTGGGACAATCTCAGGTGCCCATGAGAGTCAGAGTTCACATCACTCTCTGGTCACTTGTGGATTTTGTGTCACTGCAGAGAAAATCGCCAAGCAACAAGGGTTCACGAGAGCATGCCTGTTACCACCTCTCTCTTGTCCTCGGAAGGACAAAGCTTTGAGGCAAAGTCACCTGACATTGTTGACTGAGGGTCTTAAGTCAAACTTTAACAATTATTAATTGCTTAATAATGAACAATTATCTTGTCTACCATTTACACACCCTCTGTGGGGTTTAGGCTTCAGTCTGGATTTTTGGGGGTGCTTGCAGCAATCATGGTAGGGAATAAGGCAGATATTGAAGTAACCAATTCTGCCAGGGAGAGACACCACAGAAGGCCGTGTGGGGATCGGTGGCTCTTGTTTTCCAGCTGCTGTGGTCTACGGAGCTGGGTCTGGGTCTGTGCATCTCACATGCAGCATGCAGAATCCCACCCAGTCCTCCGCATCTGCTGCCTGTGTTCCCACTGCAAAGTCCACAGGTTAGATGTGAATTTTGAAAACATGCTTCACTAGGAAACTCATCAACAGCCTAGATTGGTCACCCGGGGTCTGCAGAGAAGGTGACAGGGACAGAGGGAT
Source organism: Onychomys torridus (assembly GCF_903995425.1). Lineage (NCBI taxonomy): Eukaryota > Metazoa > Chordata > Mammalia > Rodentia > Cricetidae > Onychomys > Onychomys torridus. The sequence goes on from NC_050455.1 coordinate 68,890,022, forward strand.
GCAGGCTTCTGGAATCCTGTGGCCAGTTCCTTCTTCTAAACGTGCTCCCATGCCGTCCCCGGTCTTCACCGCTTTAACTTGCAAAGCTTCCTCAGGGCACGGTTTCTGTCTCTGCGGGCAATGCTTGTATTTACTATTACTTTCTTTCCCTGCTGCCTGCGCCTGTTCAAATGAAACAAAGCAATGGGCACCAACGCATGCCGCCATCACCAGCTCATGACAAACACTGGGCTTCTGTGGGGCAGAAAAGCTGGCTTGGTTTGTTTGTTTCTGTCATTTCTCCCTCACTTACGTCTTTTTTAAAAGGTGGGCAGATTGAGGTAAACAGTCACAGAACCCCACAAAGGCCGGGCTGTCACTAGTTTCCTGGGACACTGAAAGAGCGAACAGCCCTAGGGTCAGTGTCTCTCCTGCAACGAGGCAGACAGCCAGTGAACAAACCCCTCAGAGATGCAGGTAGTCAAACTGGCCCTGGGGAAACCTGCTGGCACACTCTCCGAAGCTGCTGTCACACTGTTGCAGTGTGGTGGTGAGCTTAGGTCTGGTGGGCTATTCTTGGATATGAACAGCGGGGGATGAGACGAGGCCACCTTTAAGAGAAGGCTCCAACCTCACGTGATCATCATTTCTCTGCTTCTGGCCTCATTTTAAAGTTTGACCTCCTCCAATCCTGCCCCTCGAGGGCTCCACCCAGTCCACCTCACACAGCTTTACGACAGTCCTAGACAAGTTGACTGTGTCTGTGATGGGACACTCTGCTGAGTGGCAGTGATACATCTTTAAGCAGAAAGTAACTGTCCTGTGATCAGAGTGGAGGTACAAAAGAACCCCAGGAAGAAAGGAACACCTGAAACCCATCATATACCCTGATGCTGTTTGTAGTAAGCACAATCCTTATCACGTATTTCCCGAGAGTATCTGCAGGCTAGAGGGGACATCACTCAGACTTGTGGGTAACCTTCTGTGTGGAGGATCCAAGACTTTTCTTCAGAAAACCCACCTTGGGCCTGGGAAAGCTGTGGTGAGAGGGAGGTGTGGTGGGGAAGGGCAGCAGGCCCCAGGGTCTCCCATTATTTACGTCCTTCAGCCAGCTAATGGAAAAATAAATGGCCCTGGGTGAAAGTCTCAAATCAGGGGTGACGGCAGCCTGCTTCCACTGTGAGTACCTTACCTTGCCTCCCTAAGTCACCTAACATCCACCGAGTGCCCATCACATAGGGGGTGAACAGCTCGCGAGCCTCATCTGGTGTGGCTCCCAGGAGTCTCATGTCACTATGGGTCTTACCACCTAGTGGTCAGGCTGTGCTGGTCCTCAGGTGGTGAGGAAAGGCAGACAGGTGGGAAGCAGCCCGTGGGTGTGGTACTGTCACTCGGCAGCTCCCAGACAGTCACAGGAAGACTGGCTGTGACTCCCTTAGGGAATATAAGCCTTTCCCAGGTTTCTACAGGGCAAAGCAATGGCACCCACCCGACACTCATCCAAATCCTCGGGTCTGACGGTCACAATGGTGCTAGTGCTCCCTGGTGAACTTTCTAGTCACTGACTGTCAGAAGAAGGAGGAAAAGCCCCGGCGGTGCATTGGAAGTCACAAGGTCTGAATCGAATGCAAAGCAGAGTAGAACCGCACAGCTCAGCCAAACCCATGCAGAGGGCTCAAAATGGCTACCCAGCGGTAGCTGCAGCTTCACCTTGGGCTTGGGAACATTATCCTACAGATTCCCTGAAGGGTGCATGTGTACCTTGGTTATCAGAGCAAACATCTGCTCTGGGTTTTCAGGTCAGTGCTAGCATTGGCTTCGTAAGCTCTTGTCAGACGTAGCTGTGAGATCTGGGCAAAACGGGGAAAATGGCGGTTTGACACATCCGAGCCCCCTCTACCGGGCCCCCCACATGCCCACGTGGTCCATGTGTCCCTCTTTCTTGGTGGGACTATCTGAGGATGAGCAGTGACCCAACTATGTTAAGAGACCAGTTGAATACCACCATGCTGGGGAGGGGGGTCACCCTCAGCCCAGGGAATGAGGAACCGGGAGAGACAGGTAAAACTTGTTTTTGATGATATTCAGATGCGATTTTCGTTCTTAGACACTAGATTCAGACTTAAAGGATTAGAATTCTGGTTCATCAATTTCAGCCCACGTAAAATTACTTTCACATTCAAAACATTTACTAAGCATAGATAAGGGCCATATTTAAAAAAACAAAACAAAACACCAATGCTGTAGCATCTAAACCCTTTCCTCTGATTAACATAGATACTGTTCACTTAGTGGCACAGGCATCTTGCTCCTTCACCAGTGACATTGGCTCCAACAAAGAAAGCAGCTGTACTTCTAGCCTCAGGAACCCGTGACACAAACCCGGGACCCTAACCAAGGACCGCCTACAGGCGCGAAACAACCCTTCATTTCTGGAGAGATGACTCTCCTCAGAGCACTCTTCATCTTTTCCACAGAAGCAGGATGGGAAGCAAAGCCTGAACAATCCTTACAGAACCCCACACTGGACCATGTGAGGTCCCAGGGGTCCCCCACATGGGATGACACATACAAACAAGCACATGCCACAAAAGCAGTGGCTACTCGCTGACTCCATTTTCTCTGAGGGACAGAAAAATGCATGGTTCCCCCTCCCCCCAGACTTTAAGCCATTGAGAGTGTTTTTATTTTTAAGAAAAGCCAAAATAACTTTTTGGGGGAGTGAAACCAAACAGGAAGGGCATTCCTATGACTAAAAGATAATTGCAAAAAAAAAGTATTCGTTAACCTTCCCAGAAAATGCACCTTTAGCTAAAACCTTTAGCTAAAGTTAGACCTGGCATCTAAGAGGATAGTGATTTAGGTGGGCAGAATTAGAAATACCTAAAGTTGAAGGCAATTCTTAAATAACTGCTTCTGAGAAGTGCCTTGTATGTGCCGCCTTGAACTTTTACAATATAATGATTCTCGGAACAAGAGAAGCCTGTAATGATGGTGGTTGAAACTCTTAGTATACACGTTTCCGTTGCCTTGACTTTCATTTCCAGGGGGTATGATGCATGTATTTGCCACTCTGTGTTCTCGGTGAGTTGTAGGGTGCATAGCTCTTGATGTTTCTACATGCTGCGTGTACAGACTCGGGTTTTACATGAAGTACTGCCCTAGATAGGAGCTACAACACAAATGCCATCCGAATGAGAGGTTAGAGAGTAGAAGTGGGAGGAAGGGATGTTTTTACCACCGTCAGCATACTGGAGCCATCCAGGGTTGGCTCGGGTCTGGACTCCTAGAATTTTTAGACTTCTTGAGAAGGCAAGGCCCCCTACAGCAGTAGTTCTCAGCTCAGACGTCGAGACCCCTTCAGGGTTGCAGATCAGATATTTTCATCACGATTCATAAGAGTAGTAGAAATACAGTTATGAAGTAGGAACACAATGATTTTATGGTTGAGGGGGGCGGGTCACCACAACATGAGGAACTGTATTAAAGGGTCGAGGTATTAGGATGGAGATCTCCTTCACAAGTGCATCCTTTGATCAGCCATCATCCTGTGCCCAGCAGTCTGCTTGCCCACAACTGCCCACTGACAGTGGGCCCAGTGCCGTGTCTGTGATCCAGGCAGAGGACACAGGGTTTCAGTATATGTGTCATGACCACTTCAACTTGGAAAGTGCACGCTCTCAGCATGTCTGAATGTGGTCCACGCTTCTGGTTTCCTCAAAGATGCTTTGGGAAGCAGTGGAAACAGTGCGGCTTCTCAACTTCCATTAAAAAGTAAGCACTCATCTTACCTCAGCGGCCTGTGTCTATCTCAGCCTCCACTTATTTTTATCTTTTAATCATAATAAGCCACCGCCACGGGGCTTGCTATTTCTGGAAGGAGAGAGTGGGACAGCGGAGTGAGTGACAACAAGTCACAGTTTTAATAAAACATCACTCCCCCCTCCCCACCTGGAATGGGGCTAGTGCTGCTAGGCACTGCCTCTACGCAGGACTGTCAGCTGTGAAGACGGAACGATTTTCCTACCGTAGGTAGCCTGCTTCCCTATTTAGCCTGAAAACTCCCGAGCACGCAGACAGCCGTGTGGAAACTCCAGCAGGGTTGGCCACGTGGCGGGAGATTCCACAGGCCTGGCCATCCAGTTGATGCAGGCTGGAGAATGTTTCCATATCATCTGCTCTGCTCTTTTATCTGTGCCAAACTCCATTCAGCAATTACTCACCAGGACCATTAAACCACCAACAAGTATTTTTCCCCCCCAGGGCTTCCCTTGTGTTGTTAAAAAACGTAAAACATATCTCCCCAAATTTTGAAATTACCATTCAACAGAATTAATGGAATTGAGAAACGAAAACAAAAAATTTAAGTGAAAATAAAAGCAGTGGACCTGAAGGAGAGCGACCAGTATGACTTTCCACTTGGTCTTTCTCACACTGTTCTGGCTGGTTCAGTGTGGGACAGGGGTCTCGGGGACAGAGACAATGGCAGCCCCTCCTTCCTTTGCAACACAGAGGAAGAAATGGAGGGACTCACATGCGGCTGTTTGACATATGACATGTGAGAAAGTCAAGGGACCACATCAAGACGCAGATGCCACCCTCCAGGAGCCTGGTTTCCACCTGGAGTGTGGGGAGACCCCAGCTGAATGTCCCCAGCAGGTGTGAGTCACCAGGTGCTGCTCGTTCAGCAAAACAGACAGGTCAAAGCTGCCTGACTCCTATGCTTATGGGACGGGGGACCTGCTTGATTTGACCTTGAACCAGAACCTCACATTACCTAGGAGGCATTCAGTAAGTCTGTCAGGTATGACCATTGCATTTCGTGTAAGGAAACAGCCACTGATAAAAAGGTACAGAGAGAAAGAGGTCAGGATTTGATGTTTGAACAGCCCAGGCACCTTGGCGTTTGGCGGGGCAGATGAAGTAGGTGTGAATGTGAGGGAACCTTCACTGCTTATCATATGCTTGTTGAGGACACTCACATTTGAAGACCAGCACCTCTTCGAGGAGGCACTGGAGCACTAGGAAGATGTCAGTAGTGTGGTTGTAAAGCAAGCATGAGGACTCAAGTTCAAATCCCCAGAACCCACAGAAAAAGCCACGTGCTGGGGTATGCTCTTGTAACCCCAGAGCTGAGGATGTGGAGTTAGAGACAGGGTGCCTGGGGTTCACTGGCCAGCCAGATTAGCCTACTTAGAAAGTCCTAGGCCAGTGAGAGACTCTGTCTCAAGAACAAAGTGCTCCTGAGAAATGACACCTCAGATTGACTTCACACACACACACACACACACACACACACACACACACACACACCAGAGAGGAAGACTCAGTGATTGGCCAGGCTCTAAATCAGCACACACCTACCTCTCAATCTACCTTCTGATGTCACTGACCCCTGTCCCCAGGAGCAGTGAAGGCCACATGGGCACCATGCCCACAACCTTCTAGGACCTGGCACCACCTTGACATCCCCAGCCTTCATGAGCCACAGGTCCCCCACTCCTTCTGCAGCCCAGTTGGTCATAGTGAGCACAGCCTGAGGCTGGGGGACTAGGACTCCGTGCTCCTTTCCATCCATTCTATGAGCCTGGGGGAATCAGAACATTCATGGGTTCTGTCTGAGACATGTCACAGCAGTGTCCACAGAGGGGACCAGGAGATTCTGAGGCCGAGGCTTCTCCAATGGCTCAGTAGGATGTCCTACACACATTTCTCCCCTGCTGCTCTGCTGAAAACCAAGTGTACATCCCTCAGGACATCATATTGTCTTCATCTTCAAAATGTCCCAAATATTGTCCAGATTCCAAGAAGCAATTATGAATTTGTTTTATTTTTTCTTTATTTTTATTTTATGTGTATGAGTGTTTTACCTGCATGTGTGTCTCTGTACCACGTGCATGCAGCGCCTACAGAAGCCAGAAGAAGGTCCTCTGGGACTGGTGTCACATACAGATGTGAGCGGCCATGTAGGTTTTGGGGATCCAGAGGAGCAGCTAATGCTCTTAACCACTGAGCCATCTTTCTGGCCCCATGAATTTGTTTCTTAAAAACTGAAATCATAATGCTAAAAGTGATATTATGGCTGAGGTTTTGGGATACTTAATGCTCCTCAGGGATTCAGTAGCAGATGGTATTAGGGAAGGAGAGATGTTGTAAATGGAAATGCAGAGAGAGGGGCTGAAGAGGCTTTATACTCCCCCAGGGGTCTGAATCCTGTTACAGAGGCCAAGCTGAGCAGAATGTTGCTCCTGACCCTCCTGTCCCACAGTTTTAGAGCCAGGCACACATACTGACTGTAGGTGGTCCCAAACCCTGGGGCCACCTAAGGTAGCCACTTGAGTTCACCTGCTGAGCACAGGTCACCTCCGCAGCAGCTGGGCCTGATTGCTCTGAGTCTGTGGGAGTTGACATGGCTTGCCTGGGCTTTCCTCAGACACTGAAAAGGGAATTCAAATGACACTCATGTAGTTCTCATCTTTGGTAAACGATATGACTTTTACAGGCCTGTTTTTTGGCTATTACTGCTGTAACTCATGCCTCTTAGGCAAAAGCCCTGCGAAGCCATGCAGCCAAGAGGCACAGGATGGGTGGGTTCATCTCAGAGAGTCTGCAGTAAGGGCCCTGAGTTCATAGGAGGCTGCTATTTAGTTGGACTTGGTTGCCATCTGATTCCACTTTTACAGGGATAGAGAATGTGACCCTCTTTCTCATGTCTTCTCAGTGCCAGGACTACAGGCATGCACCACTCAACTGTCCATTTGTTTTCATAAAGTAACCGGAGAAGGAGTCTCATTATTCTTATTATGTAGCACTATGTGGAACTAGCTATGCAGACCAGGCTAGCCTTGAACTCACAGAGACCTATCTGCTTCTGCCTTCCAAGTGCTGGGATTAAAGTTGTGCACCACTCTCTCCAGCCTGTGACTCTATCATATTGCCATACATTTTGCTGCCAGGGTCTTGGGTTCAATCTCAGCCAAAGTCCAGATGGCTGTGGTGGTACCTTGGCTTTGCCTTCTTGTCTTTCCACTCATCCTGAGTGGCATCATCCTTTGCTCTCTCCATCACTGAAGTCTACATCCTCTTAACGCTAAGCTGTGGCTGGTCAGTCTCTAGATGTAGAAGTTCCTGCCTGAGAGGACTTGCCATACCAAGAGGCCTGCCAGCTCCAGGCGACCTGTCTTTCTGTTTCACCACTGGTTATAGGGGAGATGGTTCCTCTTCTCTGGCTGTGACTCTCAGCCTGCCTCCTCTCCTTCACACTGACTAGTGAGTCTGCTGACCCCTTTGCAGGCTCCAGGGATATACCGAGCCAGCTCTTGTCCCTGAGATCAGTTAGGATACACTGCATCGCCAGGGGATACCTTCTCCATCAACTCCTACCAAGGCTATTAACTCCTGAGTCACAGTCAGGCATGTCAGAATAGAACTCTGAGCTCCCACAGCCCTGGCCAACTCTGCAGGCTGCCCTCTGCCTCCTGAATGCAGGACACTTTTCTCCATGTGGAACTTGTAATCTTCCATCCAGGACACTCATGACCACACTTCCTTATGTCCGCTACCTTCCTGACCATCTACAAAGGGCTACTTAACCTATCCCCTGTGTTCTCATAGCTCCTGTGATAGGAGACCTCAGGGATCTTGTGTGACCCCTCCCCATCCAACTGAAGCCACTTTGAGAGTGAGTCTGACCTGCCATCAGCTTCTGGCAAAGTGACCAGTCACAGACCTTGTTTCACTGTTCTGAGATCTGCACAGGAAACAGAGATTCCTAACGTGAAAATTAAGGAGAGGGAAGAAGGAGTCAGAAACAGGCAAATGAGACCCTGTGATTTTGAGCATATATTGACCCTGGAGTGAAAAAAAAAACAACCCAAGATTGAATTTTTGTATTGATTATCCAATTATTAATCTTTATGGAGGCTATTCCAACACTGCACATAATGAGCAATTCATCAAAGTATATTAGATGCCATGGAAGTTGCATTCAGTATAAAGGGCCATTAAGTTCTTTGTAATTGCACATTACTGGAGCTTTCCTCAGACCTAAATCAAATCAACAGGACTGGTGTGCACCTGCTCTAATTGACTTTGTGTACTAACATATGCCACTAGCGTGAGGCCCGACTCCAGGCCTCACTGAAGGACCCCCACGGGTCTCAAGGACCACCTCCACCCCCTGCCTGGAGCATGGTCTTCAGGGACCTAGGTGGGAGTGTCTAACACCTTAGCAGCCTGGCTGGGAGAGGGGCCGGTCCTCAGAGCTCCACCTTCATTACAAGCCCCACTCCCATAGCCACAGAGAGTTGGGGGTCTTCTGGGAAGCCTACCCACTCATCTAGCATGCCTGTTTTGTTGTGATCTCAGATCCTTCACATCCAAAGCAGGAGCCTGGATCTAATCCTAACTCATGGGGACAGTGAGCACTGTCCTCCCTGTCACCCACTGTTACAATTTCGGATGCTGAACTTCTCCTTGTGTAAGATATTCTCACCACATCCACCCAGCTCTCTGAGCAGTCAGAGATCAAGATAGTTTCATAGACCTGCAATGGTGGTAACAAAGAGGCTTAAGAATATTGTGTGTGTGCACGTGCACACACACACACACACACACACACACACACACACACACACACACACCAACCTGCAGACACACACATATGTGGAGGCCAGACAACAGTCTCAGTTGTCATTCCTGAATGCCATCAACTTATTTTGAGACAGAGACATGACAGGAAAAACTAGGCTGGCTGGCTATGAGCTCCGGGCATCCGTCTCTCTGTTTACCTCCTTAGAGCTGGAATTACAAGGATCTCTGTGAGCCTCTGTGTCATGTGGGCACTGGGGAATGGACTCAGATCCTTTTGGTAAGCACTTGAATGGCTGATCTAGCTCCCAAGACTGGATTCTGGATTTGTAACTGATATGTAATAACTACACCTGTCTGTGGGACACTCTGCACCAGGGCTGGAGTGTGGGCAACGACACTGCAGGGGTAAAGGTAGGCGACACTGCAGGGGTGAAGAAGTGTGGGACACTCTGCAGGGGTGAAGTGTGGAACACTCTGCACCAGGGCTGGAGTGTGGGTGACACTGGAAGGGTGAAGTGTGGGCGACCCTGCAGGGGTGAAGTGTGAAACACTCTGCAGGGGTGAAGTGTGGAACACTCTGCAGGGGTGAAGTGTGGGCGACACTGCAGGGGTGAAGCCAGGGTTGCAGCAGATCATCCTACTTGCTTTCTTCCTTGAGGCTTGGAACTAGAGATGAGTAAGGCTTCCCAGACAGAGCATCTGAGCGTTACACTGGTGCCGTTGCTGCTCTGCGATCTGTGCCTTGTCTGCATTTGTGGAATTTCTCCTGAAGGGCTGCCGACAGTGACCAGGAGTTTTAGCATTAATTCCTCCTCTGCTCCCTTAAATTTGATACCTGAGGAACCTCAAACACATCTTCAAAATAAAGATCGACATGTAGACAACAAATGATTAGTTCCTGGGATACCAGGACTCAGTCTGAGGCCCAGAGGCATTCTGAGAGGGTTTGAGAATGCGTCCTGCTGACCTAGGCAGCACAGGAGCTTCCCCAGACCACACACTGTGTGTGCCTGGCTTCCTTGACTGAGATGCCAATGAGAGAGAGGGAGTCTGGGTGAAGACACAGGGGAGGCGGAGACCCTGGCGGGGAGACCAGGGAGACAGGGGTCTCTGAGTGAGGAGACTGGGGAGAGAGGAACCCCCAGGTAAGGAGATGGCAGAGACAGGGATAGTGAGGAGACAGGGGGAATGGGAAACTCCCCAGGTAAAGAGACAGACTCCAGGAAAGGAGTTGGGGCCTATGGAGCACATTGCCGAGCTCAGGGGCTCCCTGCAGTCTCCTTTTCTCTTTCCTCACAAACAGTAGACGCCATGTCAAGGTCTGTTCACACACAGAAGCACAGTTAGAGGTTCTGTCAGAAAACTCTGAGTGAATCAAGTTCTGGTCACCAGGCTGCTTAAGGAGAAACCCACGTCTGCACAGGTCCTACAGGGAGCAAAGTCCAGAGCCTGCTAGCTTCCAGATGGGTACACAGGGCATTTGCTGGGCCAGGAGCCCACCTGGGACCCAGGGCCAGCTCCTTGTCTGATTGGTCAGTTCTCAGATTGCCCAGCTGCTAGATTTGGGAGAGGTGGCAACCTGGGCCCAGTGGTAAGCAGAGCCGAGTGCACGGATGGTGCCTCAGGAGCATTGGCACATCATGAACTGAAGGTCATGAACCCCATTTCCAGTTTGGCCTTGAAAGCAGAGAAACAGGAAGCAGGAGGAGGGGACAGGAAGTGGCTTGCTGGGGAAGGGACCACAAGGGTCTCATGGGGAAGGCCAGCACCCCTGGCTTGGAACTCAGGTAAGAACCACCCCCGCCCAGCCACACCTCCTAAGAGATGTTCTTTAAATTAACAGATTGCCTGCCCTCCATCCACATGCTGTGGTGCGGCACTTTAGTTCTACATGGCCACAACAGGAAACAGCGTGAAGGATGGAAAACTGGCCCTCAATCCTGGGGAAAGCTATTTCCATTCAGCCAGAGAAAGATACTTAAAAAAAGAAAAATCAAACATCACAGTTAATATGCTGATGGCAGACATGGTACAAGTGAGAGATAAAGAAAGAGAGAAATGGGAAATGAGACGGGGGAAGAAAGGGTGAGATTTGGAGGCAAGGAGAATACAAAGAGAGACAGACACAGAGAGACAGAGAGCGAGTCAGAGAGAGAGAGATAAAGAGAGGGAGACAGAGAGAGACACATACACACACACACACACACAGGAGAGACAGAGAGACACATACACACACAGGAGAGACAGACAGACAGACAGACAGACAGACAGACAGACACACACACACACACACACACACACTCACACACACACACACACACACACGAGAGACAGAGAGACAGAAGGAAATGAGAGGCTGCCTCACCCATTCACCAGGTTGGGACAAGCAGGGCAGGCAGGCTGCCTTTAGCTTCTCTGAACCCAGCAGGACCCCCTAGTTAGCATACAGGATTTGACACACATCTGATCTCCTTTCTTCAGGGAAAACACACCGAAGAAGATTCGTGTGTCTTTCCCAGTCTTCACTCCACCCAACCCCCACCCATCCTGCACCCCTGACTCCAGACTCTGTGGATCAGGCCAGAGCAAATACCCAGGTGCCTGAGACTGGCTTTCTCCCCAGACCTCACCAGCGCCTGCCACCTCACCCCGGCCCTTCCTCCACCTTTTTTTCTCTCCAGCCATCTGCCAAGAGGAAATCACTTCCCCAGGCCCGCCCGGAGTCTGGGGAACCCGGGAAACAATCTGAAATCCACAAAAATAATTGAAGTTCCCTTTTACTGAGCCATTCAGCTTCGTTCTGAGTTTTATTACAATGTCAACAAGAGTTTAATTTGTTTTAAAGTTTAGGTTCTTAAACTGGAGTGATATACGGTAGTTTGCAGCTTTCTGGTAACAGCTACTGTGGAAAAAAAAGGAAAGAGCATATGCAGGCGATTCTAAGTTGGATGCTGTGAAAACAGGGAGCGTAGCCAAGGGCAGCAAACAGCGTGCAGAGCCACCACAACACAGAGTTCCTCAGATCTGTGCCCACGACATACCTATGTGTGCACGAACTCATACACACACACACCCACCCCTCCCCCCAACCTCCATTCTTCTGGAGGCACAGCCCAGTGAATACTGCGCCCAGTCAGCCTGTCATCAAGGCGGCCTCTGTGTCTGGGTGAAGGGCTCCTCCCAGCTTGAACTCTGTCTGCAGTGACCTGCTGCAGAGACCCTGCTACTGAGCCTCTGCCATGGATTTTCCAGTCCTTGCTGGGTGAACTTCCAACCTGGTAAAGTCATTTGTGGAGACATGTGAGACTGAACTGTAGACCCATCCACTTTATGGGCAGAAACAGAGAAGGGGGTTATTAACAAACCAGTGGAGTTTAAAAGCAGGAGTCCTGGGTTGGAGACGGGAGTGGGGGCATGGGGGTACAGCAGATCACCCTGTCTTGAGTGTCACTTGTGAATGCAGCCTTGGCTCTTTGAAGCATAGCCCCGGTGACCCACACAACTATCAGATGACACAATAGCCATCAGGCTGGGACCCACTCCCACTTCCCTGAATCAGCCTGCTCTGGGAGGGTCCCGAGCCTGGTCCTCTGTGTTTTCCAGACCCCAACCTCCTGCCATATCTGAAGCAACAGCTGGAAGACCTGATAGGGATAGGCTGAGACTGAGGAGACCACCTCGCAGTGTGAGAACAGGGCTGATAAGGCTACGCTTCCCAGGGAGCGACTGGGACGGTCCCTGTACTGTCTGTGGCTTGAGAACAAAGCCTCTTGGCGGATAGATAACCTCTGGTGGGCCTGGATGCCTGGCCTATTGTCCTGTGTATCGGACTTGTTAGACCTGGGGGCTGGTGAGGCAGATACCCCTAAGTGTTGGTGGCTACTTCATAATCTAGGAGGAAGGAAGAACCCAGTTTCAAAACTAAAACTGAAAAAAAAGAGAGAAGCCTAAAACTGAACACAATAAAGGAATTTTCTAAATTCCATACAGCCAACCAAAATGACATCAGAGACACCAGATGTGTCAGAAAGCTCAGTCAGCCCATGCCAAGAGACCTGGACTGAGGTGTCCACCACCCTCTGCCTATCTTCTCAAAGTGATCCTTTAGTCAGAGATGAGGACCCATGGGCTTACGTCCTACAAGAATGTCTGCCATCAAAGTTGGTCCACATTGTAGGAGGATTTCTTCTAACACACTGAAGAACAGTGCAGAGAGACTGCATGAACACCATCTACTTGCCATTGTTCCTCTGGCCTCAAGGACTCTGAACAGCTGACAGAGCTCACAAAACTGCACTTGAGTTTGGCTCTCATCAAGGGAGTGAGATGAGCCCATCAGGGTGTCCGTCACTCCCCTCTACCTACTGGAAGACCCAGATGAGACACAGCAGTCCAGCTCTGAGCAGGACCACAAGGAAGGTGCTCCATGCCACTCTATACAAGGCCACAGAGAAGCTCTCTATAGGTCACATAGAGAGTTCACTTACAAAGTTGGAAGGTTGTACTCTGCAACCTTGGTCCCGTCAGACTTGTGAAAGAGTATTTTACATACAGTGTAATGCTCTTGCTTCAGAGGTATCATCCAGTGATATTTCAGTAAACTGACAAATTTATTTTTGTTTATTTAAATTCTTCTTTTTTTTTTAGATAGGGTCTTGCTGTGTAGGCAAGGCTGGCCTTGAACTCACAACAATCCCTTGCCTTAGCCTTCTAGATTATAAGCATGGGCCACCACATCCAGCTTGAAGTTATGTGATCCTAATGAGTGTTCCAGAACATCCCTGGAAGCTTCCTTATCCTCACTTATGGTGGATCTCTGCCCCATCCTTCCAAAGACAGTTGACATTGAGGACCAGCCCATTTGTCTATCTTTCTTTACTCAGCTCCAGGCTTGCAAGTCCAACTGAGCCCAACATGACCCCATGTCTGTTTCTTGAATCTATGGGAGTGCCACACTTCTGACGATTCACCAGTTGCTGAATGCTGCAGGTGTTTCCAGAGTTTGCCTGTTCTAAAGAATGCCAAAGAACACTTGTGCCGTCTAGGAGTCAACAGATGGGTAGAATGGTAAACTCACTTTAGCTTTTAAGAAGTTGCCAAAGTCTCTATTCTACCTTGCTCCTGTCCGTGATAAGTCAGGACTCTGCTTCCCCAACATCTTCTACAAAGTTTGCTATTTCAGTCATACTAATGAAATCTTGCTATGATTTTCAACTCTCATTCCCTAATGACTAAGGACATGTAATCATGTATTACTCAATGGCATGGGGAGATAATCTGGAAAACATGTCCTTAGGTAGTTTCATCATTGTGAGGACATTACAGAATGCACCTATACAGACTACAGGAGTCATAGTGTTGTGTCCCCAAGTGACATAACCTTGTGGATCATTTTTTTAATATGTGGCCAATACTGACAAACATATCATCTTCATCAAAGCATCTTAAGATGACTACACGTCTCTGGAGAAATGGCTTCCCAACCTCTGGCAGTTTGGACTGCACTGTAAGCATTCCTTGTATATGCTGGGCAGTGTCTTTGCCCAGATAGCTGTGTGATACTGGGCAGCCACTGCTCATCTTTTCTCTTTCTCAGTGGTGTTTTTTGAAACACAACAATGCTGAATTTTGATGAAGTTCAATTGGTCAGGTTTTTATTTTACGATCTGTATTTTTAATGTTAAGAAGCCTTTGCTTAACCCAATGGCAGTCTTTTTCTCACATTCCTAAGAAGTTTTAAGTCTACAATCAACTGAAGTGGTTTTTTTTTTTTTTTTTTTTTTTTTTGTGCGTGTGTGTGTGTGCGTGTGTGTGTGTGTGTGTGTGTGTGTGCTTGTGCGGGCATGCATGTGTGGTAATGTATTTTCTTTGTTTGTATTTGGATATGCAACTGATACAGTAGCATTTGTTTAAAGGGTTAGTCTTTATTCCCATCAAATGGTTTGATATCCTTGTCAAAAACCAGTTTACTATAAATCTAAAGATATATTTTTGGATGCCATTCCACTGGTGTATGTGTCTTATGCCTGAGCCACACTGTCTCAAGAACTATAGCAATTCTTTTGTGTATGGGGTTTATTTTTGTGTGAGAGTGTATGTTTGGTGTATGTGCATGTGTAAGTATAAGTGTCTGTGCACATGTATGGAGGCCAAAGGAGGTGTTCTACTTCGTCACTCATGGCCTTATTCTCTCACTGAATCTGGAGGTAGGATGATTGTCAACAAGTGCCAGCAAGCTTCCTCTTTTCACCCTTTACTCCTAATGCCAGGGTTACAGACACGTGTGACCTTGTCTAGCCCTTTATGTGGGTGTGGGGGGATTTGAACTCACGTCTTCGGTATTCTTACTCATGGAGCCATTTCCCCAACCTCTGTAGCTTACAGCAAGTTCTGAAATCTACAAATGTGATGTCTCTTGCTTTGGTCTCTGGTTTCAAAATTGTTTGGGCTATTCTGACTATTGGAAATTCTCTCTATATTTTCAGACTTCGTCGCTTTCAAGGGGCAACCCTGCTGTGGTCTGGTAAAGGCTGTGTTGATTCTGTAGATCAGCTTGGAGAAGGCTGATACACCGTCACTTACCATCTCTTGATGGACATGTAGCCCCTGTCTATTCAGAGCTGAAGTTCCCCTCATCTGTGCTGGGGACTGTGTATCACTCACTGCTTTAGTCAGCGTGCTCTGAAATGTCTTATTCCTCTTGACAATATTATAAGTGGGACTCTACTGGTTTTGTTTAAAATTATTTATTACATGCAGATATAGAAGTGCTCTGTATTCTAATTTCATGTCTGATTACGAATAAATTTGAATATTGGGTTTGTTTTCTTCCAGAGGCAGATTTCTTAGGATTTTCTACATTGGGGGTCATGTATCTACAAAGGAAGACATTTTACTTATTTTTCTCTAATTTTTTCTTTTTCTTGTCTGATTGCACAGGCCTGTTCAAAACAATGCCGAATGGTATGTGAAAGTGGACTCCTTACCTCTTTCTTTGTGTTAGAATGGGGTTCCACCTTTCTCAGTTAGTGTGATGTTCACTGTGGGCTGGCAATCTTCATCAGGTGAGGGCTTGGATTGTATGGGATGGGATATTCCATCTGTTGAGATGACTGGGCGACATTTGGCTTTTATTCTACCCAGGTGGGAGTCTACATTGCTTTTCAGGTACAAAACCAGCATCACACTACTGGGGTGAATTTCACTTGGTGACAGTGTGCCATCTTTTATTTAAGTTTGTCAACCAGGCCCAGTTTGCTATGGGTTTTTGCTTATGTATTGACATCCTGTATTTGTTTCTGGGTCATTTGTGATGTTTTCCTCTGGTTTTCATATAACATTCTAATCAAGAATCAGCAGGATGGTGCTCCCTCTCTGTTTTCTGGAAGCTTGTGAAGCCCTGGTATTATTTTGCTCCTTGTAACTTTTGGTAGAATTTACCAATGAAGCTGTCTGGGCCTGAGCTTTTCTTTATGGTAATATTTATAAATTATTAATTTGTTTTCTCTGCTTGCTATAGATTTATTCATATCATTCTGTTTCTTTTTGAGCCAGTTTAGGTAATTTGTGTCTAAGAACTTTTCCACTTTGTCGAGCTTGTCCAGTTTGCTGGTGCCATGTTGTTTATGGCATTTCTTTATAATTCTGTTAGCAACTAAGGAGCCAGTGGGAATTTCATCTTTCATTTCCAACTTTTCTTTATCAAACTCAAGATTTATCAATGTTTATATTCTCAGAGAGTAATCTTTTGGTTCTTCAAAATCAATATTTATAAACACCAAGGTTTGCTTTACATCCTGGGAAGAATTCTGTTCTGGAACCTCCTCCATGCATGTTTCTCTAGAAGGTTCTATGTGCACTTCTCAGGTCAGGCTTATTTTATTTCCTTGCTGATTTTCTCTGTGGTTATTTTGTTCTACTGCAACATCTAGCAATTTGGGGGTCTACATCTTCTTTCAGTTCCATAATTTTTGTTTTATTTACTATGGGGCAATATTGTATGTAGCAATTTATAATTGCAATTATAAAATGTTCAAAGGAACATTATTACCATCACTGTATTGTTACAGTAACGCTCATTTTTTCTTGGAATTTCTTTTATCTGGTATTAGTTGCTTTGTGTCTTTTTAAAGTTTAGTCTGTGTCATTTTTGATATTCTCTATTTGGTGAGACAGATCATCATACTTCAATGTAACTATTTAAGCATTGTCTCCTCTGGTCCTTTGAATGTGTTTAAACAGCCAATTTAAAGCCTTTGTTACTTAGTTTAAAATTGGAAACCTCACAGGAACATTTTCCACTGGTGTAGTTTTCCTGTATATGAGACGTAATTTTGTGTTAACTTGCATATCTCTATTTTTTATTCCTTAGGATTGGGCACTATGTGTAATATATAACAGCAACTCTGGGTTAAGGCTTTCATCCTTTGGGAGTTGTTGCTGTAGGGGCACTTGCCTCTTATTTATCTGGCTGCTGACTGTCCTGGACCAATTCTGGAGCTTCTGTATTCCTTGCAGTGTGGTGATACTAAGTGTTCTGTTCCCTTTCTAGAAATTCTTATTTGCTTGGTAGGCCTCTTTCCTGGGGCTCAGGCTTAGGTCTGAACAGCTGCTGGTCTTGGATCGGCGGTCACGCAACAGGTTTTTCTAAGCCCTGAGTCGTTACATCTTCCAGCCTTCATCAGGAAATGCTCCATGCTCAGCCACACCTTTAACTGCAGGACGTGGGCCAGCATGGCTGCTCTTCTGCTTGTGTGGTCTTGGGGCAGCAGAGGAGAGTGCCCGGCCTCTTTTCCAGAGCACATACCTCCACTTGCACATGTGCAGTTATGCAGGCTACCAAGGATGGCCCCAGGGTTTCGTCTGACCCTGGGCTGGCTGCTTTGGCTAGGCTCTTGCTTGCCCACTGACATCACAGTGTTGAGTAGCTTCCTTATCACCATCACCACAAGTTATCCAGGGGCAGCTGTTTTCCAGCATACCTGACACTGGGACTTGTCCAGTGAGCTTGGGGACCAACCTGAGCTCAGACAGCACATTGGGTCTGGGGGGAGCCCAGCCTCTCTCACTGTGGTAAGTTGTCAGTTTGTCCTGGCTTTGCTCCATGGGAAAAGCATGGGGGTGGGTGACCCCACGATAAAACAGGTTTCTTGAGTACATGCTTTTCAACTTGCCACCTTCCCCTTTTGATTTCTAGATTCCAAATGTGGAGAGTTGGTAGATTTGAGAGCATTGAGGTTCCCCAGGGAGATATTTGACATACTGAGATCCTCTGCCCTTGTTAGGAATTTCAACCTCGATTCCACCCTCCAGGCTAGCAGAGTCCCTCAGAGAGCCAGAAGGAGTTCTGTGGTGAAGAAAACAGCACACTGTAGGCTCCTCCAGGGCTCCCAAGGCCAGCTCATGCCAGAGACCTAGAGTGTTTGCATTGCATGTCTCCGTGAAGGATATTCCATGGTGGAGCTGAGCCTTAGGAAGACAGTATGCTGGAATCCCGGATCTGCTGCTCACGACTATCAAATGGCATGCCTAGAAGCTTCAGCTGCCTTTCGTGCCCAGCGAGGTGAAAAATGGTGTCTTCTCCTGCTCACAGGATGGGGCAGGCGTGAGAAGCTGCACCGGCTGTTCTACAGTTCTCATGCATGGCTGCCAGCGGGCTTCTTGTGTGTTAGCATCATGCATCAGACTGGGATGAGGGTGATCCCGGAAGCAAGAGCACACTCTGGCATCTAAAGACTCTTCAAACAAGAGCTGTGGCTCCAGGAGCAGGGATGCTCGGAGCTAGCTGAGCAAGTGGCCCTGCCAGTTTTTAGGAACAATGATGGCAGAGATCGCCACACTCCTGACAGCCACCAACCATGGGACTCCTGGAATGTGGTGGACACGCTTCTAAATACCACCCAGGCCTATGGTTTTGTGCTCCGGAGCCAACATAGTGGCCCATTGTTCCCTGGCTCACAGATCTGCAGAATCAACAGAACGTGTGAAGAAAGACACTTCAGGGATTGCAGAACACTGTTATATAAACTGGGAGATGTGGAGGAACGCCTTTAGGATGGCTCTGAAAGGATTTTAGCTTGTCTAGAGGAGGAGGAAAGCAGTGTTTCCATACAAGAAGAACTGCCATCACAATCACAGAACACACACAAACACGTGGCTGCTGTTGAGTTTGCCTATGAGAAACAAGGTGCCGCAAACACACCCACACAGCCACCTCAAAGATGTGCCTGAGCATCCTCCTGGCCTTGAGTTTCTGCAAGCTCTTTGGCACTAACTAGCATAGTCTCTAGGCTCACGGAGCCTTTCTAGCTCTTGCCTTTAGCTTTTTCTGTTCTACCATGCTGTCTTACTTCAAATGAACAATGCCACAAACTCCCCACGTAAGGAAAAAAACAAGCTCGGTAGACTGTTAATAATGGCTGAAAGCAACACATTCAAATTCCCCTCCTGGTAGGTAGAATATATAGGACCACAGGATGACAGCACAATTAAAATGCAGGGTAGCCCCAAGCACTCTATCTATAACATATACCATCTAAGCAACGTAATTGGAAACAGTGCGGAGTCCAGAAGACCCTCAACTCCAGCCCCTCACAGCACCTGTGCAGCGGAACAGCCCTCCTCCTCCTCCCCTTCTGCCTGTGGAAAGCACAGACTCTGAAGAAAGCATCATGACACTGCAGGTTAGAGGCTGCCATCCTGCAGCAGCACCAAGACAGGTCCATGGTGGCCAAACACACCCCATTTAGAAAGGCTGATTCAGCAGACAGCCTAGAGTCCTCACCACCACTGTGTCTGCCTGCCTGGAAGTGGCACAGAGCTCGTGGATGGCAGAAGGCCTGTGCCTGAGCCCTGCCTCTTTCTGTCTCAGCATACACACTAACCCCTGGTCCTTCCCAGAAAGTTTCCTGGTAGTGATTACCTGACATCCAGTGCAGATCTACAGGCATGCATCTAGATATAAACAGAACTATTTAAGCCAACATCTGCTTGCCTGGTGCCCTGTGGTGTGCACAAAGGTTTGGGAAACAGCCTTCTGTGGTTTGTTCACCCTGCAGTGAACAGTTGGAAACCCCACCAAGCAGCAGCTACAGGCCTGGGCCCGGTGAACTCATGAATGTTGGGAGATTCCTCCCTTGGGGACTCCAACGAGCTACTTCTGCAGCCGGCTGGTCTACATTGCCTCCAGCAGTCTCCGACTCTGGTGGCATGTGGTATAATTTCTGTGCCTCCCAACTCACAGGCAGGAACCCCAGAGCATGAAACATTGACTCAGTGAGATGTATGCATGGCTGAATTCCTTCTCCTATCTGTCATGGGGTGGCCTGTGTCCGCAGTGTTCATGACTTGGTGTGTTTGATCGCTGCATACACGCTCTTGCCATCGTCTTGCTAGCAACGGGGAAGGCTTGGGGCTGGGCACACGGCCAGCTTACTCAAACTTTCCATGAGCAAAGCTTTTTGTTCTCTTCCAGAGCAGCTTAAGCTCAGGAAAGAAGGGAAGGGTGAAGAAACTCAGCCAGCCGACAGACACGGCTAGGCTGTCTGGTCTACCTGCTTGTTGTTTTAATGACATCTAGCCTTCTGGACACCCGGCAGCCACTGATGGAGCTGAAAGGCTTGATTGTGGCAGAGGCCACAGGGTGGTAACCATAAGTGTGTGTGGGGGGAGCGGGCGGGCACAGCAACAGACTGAGGGGCTAACGCCTCTAGGCTGCTGCAGCCACAAACACAGAGCTGGAAGCAGGCTGGCTGCGTGGCACCAAAGCAGTTCCATGGCAGGGTCCCATCTGCACAGATGTGAGAACAAACCCTATAGGCCTCATGGTATTTTAGGAGTTTCCAGATGTGCTTGAAGTGGGAGTTTTGTGTGCAAGGGAGATGCTCACACGTGCGACTGAGGGGGTCGTCACAACAGGAACACTGTCTCACAGTTCAGGCCAGTGGCAGGCAATTTAAGCAAACATAAAAGCAGTTCATGTGAAGCTTTGGTGGGACCTTTGAAAGGTCTGTATTTAAAACAACGTGAGAGCCACTGTGCCAACACCTTCAAAATCTAAACCATGAAAAGTTTAAATTAAAAGTCCAAGTCTTATGCAGATGTTTGGAACAAGAAATTACACTGAAGGTTTATGAATGCGTCAAACACATTTCCAGCAAAACTTCAGTGTAGGAATACAAAAAAAAAAAAAAAAAGACTCCTGGAAAAGGTGGGTTTGTTTCTATCCATACTTTAAATTAGTCTTTGAGATAAGGAGACATTTGGGAGGTGTGCCACCCTGCAAATTCTAATGTGTGGCTCTGTAGACCCATGTGGGGCACACCGTGTACTGTTCACACAGGCACTAACTTCCTGACGTCTCCGTGATGCCAATACTGAGAATTCGTGTGTTTGGAGTGTTAAAGGTTCTCAAAGACTGGAGATGGAACTTTAATACTGCCTTTTCTCTCTCTGTTCTCAGAAAACAAAATCAAAATGCCACAAACCACATGAGAACCAGTATGTAAATAAGACCCACTCTCCCTGCCTTCCTCCTCTCAGGGAGGGCAGCAGCCAGAGCTGGGCACTGTGTGAACCCCTGAAGCCCACAGACAGTTAAAGGGGATCCCTAAGTGCTGAAGGGCTGGGTGGAAATCAGTCAACACTCCTCGACTGTTTGCCCTGTACTTTGCAGCGTGGGGACCTCCAGGTCACCAGTCTGTCCCTGTGTTCCTTCTGTTAGTGATTGTACTCGGAGACCAAATGTGTTAAGTGCTCCCTGCTAGCTGCAGCGGGAGATTCCAGAAGAAAGCAGGAGCCTAAAGTCCTTTCTACCCTGACCTCTCACGCGTCCCAGGGG
The DNA here is from genome assembly GCF_903995425.1 of Onychomys torridus. Taxonomy (NCBI): domain Eukaryota; kingdom Metazoa; phylum Chordata; class Mammalia; order Rodentia; family Cricetidae; genus Onychomys; species Onychomys torridus. The sequence continues at coordinate 68,911,431 of NC_050455.1, forward strand.
TCCAGCCGAATGACTGGGAGATGATTACCCCCAAGCTTTCCTACTTGCAAATAAAGAGTATCTTCCCAGTGTGCCTCTCCCCATTGGGTAAATTGATGACTGATTGCTTTTAAATAAGGGGATTGGGGAGAAATGGAGTCTGACTTTCTAAATTAGATTTTTGTGGTGATTTCTGTTCTCTCTCTGTTCCTTCCCCAGGGAATTTAAACTAAGACCCACTGAAAAAGACACAGTATCCAGGACAGGTACCCATGCCCAATTCTCGGCTCCTCTTCCTAACCTTCATTTCCTTTAGGGGTTTTCTGTTTTCTAAATCAGCACCCCTTCTGTGCACCCCAACATGAGAGACTCTGAGATGGTCTTTCAGGGACACAGTAAAGCTCATCAAAATACATCCTGGGCCACACGTGGGTAGCCCTGGTCCCGAGTTCTGCTGTGTCGCTTCCTGGACACAGTGCCCCCCCTCCCTGAAGCCTTACCTGCTCTCATTCCATGCCCACAACAAAGCCCTGTCTGACGTCGGCCACAGTGGCCTCTGGGTCAGAGGGAAACCTGGTGAAGACTGACTTCCTGTTTCTGGGCCAGAGGGCACTGCACAGATGTGGGAGTCCTGGGCTGGCCGGTCACACTGCCTCTGACCAAATGACAATGATCTCACAGGCCCACACCAGCACTCCCTGGGGCAAAGTAGAAGGCGGGACCCTAGACACAGACGCCAGTGCCCATCCTGGCCACAGTGTCCACCTGGGCAGGTACCAGGAACACAGGCTGGATCTTCATGCTAAGGAAGTGGCACTGGGCATCATCACTGTGATCCTAGCCCTGCAGTTATGTGTAAATAGAGCTGTCAATAAGGGCGGCAACAGTCCCTCAACATGGATCCAAAGAGAAGATCCAGGGAGGCTGGAACCTCCCATAAGGCTATGAGGGCGTATTCAGGGGCAGATGAACATGGCTACCCAATGTGTAGCAGGACACTGGGTTCAAGGTTCAAAAACTGAATATATTTTTGAGCAAAAATTTTGCATGAGTCATTCCCCCCAGAGCTTTAAGTTATGAATTTGGAGAGAAATGTTCAGCCCTCCTGAAACGTAAGATCCTTGTCAACTAAGTGCCTGGGAGCCAACACTGGGCCTGTCCACAGGGAGCTTGGAATATCCTCTGATCGCTAATCCAGCTCACTCTACACCTGAGGCATCAAGGAGAAGGTGCAGAACCCAGGACATAGCACCCTCTCCAACGTTCTTCTCAAAGGTCCCCTTGAAACAAAAGGATCATCAGGATCGCAGGCAGAGGCATGGGCAACAGTGGCTGAGAGGCTGCAAGACTTCAGCCTCGGAGATGGGGAGCTGAGCAAGCCCTGGCATGGTCCTGACCTCACCTGAGTCCAGGTGCAGCAAGGAGCTGGGCCTGCTTCAAGTGTGCTGCTCTGCACCTGGCCCGGGAAACAGCCCATATCTGGGGAGACCAACTGGCCTTAAAGGGAGCCCCAACTCCCATATACAATCCAAGCAAGCTGGAAAACACCACCGAACCCACTCCCAGTGGGCAGTGTGGCAGTCACGTGACCGGCCACTGTGGCAGTCATGTGGTCAGGAAGACTCTCACCACTTGGCAGGAACACACACATGCAGAACAGCAAAGACACACTTTGTTGTGTTAGTGTTTGGAGGTTCTGTGCCCATCACAGGCAGCCTGGGCACAGCTGGACACACTACATTCAGGTATGTCCCTCTACCCAGAGTGAGCTGTACTGTCCCAGAAGGAGAGGCCACATCCTGACAGAGCCACAGTGGAGAGAGTCACCTTAGCATTGCTGCCAACCTCTGGGTGCGTGACCCTGCTGTCACATTTGAACATTTTTACATGGCTGCCTACAGTACCGCTGCTTTGAACCGGGCTTGAACCAGGCATTGACTTAGACTCTCTCCTCTAAGAAGCTTCTAGGTGATTGGACCACAAAGGCCACACTCTGTGACAGGCCTTTTTTGTTGTGACTTTCTGAGGTTGACTCAGACAGGTATTTATTTCACTTTTGACACCAAATCTGAGGGTCTCAAGTTTGAACCAATGTTGCTCAAGCAGGGGTCACCAAGATTACCAGAGCGAACCGCAGACCCACAGCCTGCTGGCTGGAGAGCGGTCTACACGGCACAGCAGGGGGACTGTCTTCCACCCATATCATCCCTTCCTTCCCCAACTCAATGGCTGTGTGCACATGTGCTCGGTGGTGGCGGCGGGCACTTACCATCGTCCAGGTATAACTGGTCCAATTCCTCAGGTTCTTGCTTGACCACTACAGGAATAGGGGCCAAATTATGACCACTGTCCTCACGCACCTCTGGCACTGCGGCTGGGGACGCGTTTCTTTGAACCTTCTGCAGTTGTTGCTGCTGGTGGCCCACATCAGGAGGGAGGGCTGAGGGCTGTAAGCAGGTTGGCTCGTGGGCAGCAGACGGAAGTGGAGAAGAGGGGCTGTTGGGACAGAGCACTTGTTGGCAACCAAGGGAACAGCTACTGTTCAGATGTGGACTCACCTGCGGCTGCAGCCGGGCGGGTGGGGGCTGCTCAGGCGAGTTGGGCTGCATGGCCATGGGTCTCGGCACTTCCTGCATGGTGGGGCCCTCCGAAGCTGGTGGCTGAAGTCCAAGGTGACCACTGTGGCCTGGGCTGGTGAGGCCCTTGGTGTAGGCAGTAGAGGAGAGGTCATGGAGCTTTGGGCTTGCACCGGGAGGTGTGGCCATCAGTGTGCTCCTCTGTGAGCAGGGGGCAAAGCCAGCCATGAGGCAGGAGCCGGGGTTGGGAGGCATGGTGAGCTGTTGGCTGTAGTAGGGCCTCGGCAGAGGACTAAGTTCCTGGCTCATTGGTCCACAGGTCAGAGCTGGCTCAAAGTCATCCGTGGGTTCTGTCTTTATAATTGGAACTGTGAGGAGGAAAGAACAAGTTAAATAAACATAAGTTGCAGATGGGTAGGCTAGGCTGTGGCTAGGATACCCCGTGCAAAACAAACAGCGTCCTGACTGAGCCCCTCTGTCTCTGCTGGTTCTCCCACCCAATTAAAAGCAGGGTGAGTCACTGGCTGAGAAAGTCACAGCTGGTTCTAACACGAAGAGGACTATTTTCCTTGGAATATCCCCCAGCACTAGCGTGCTATAAAAACCTATTTGCAAATGGCAGTAGGAGCTTTGGACCCCAGGGCCTGTGGATTTGTAGCGCTCAAAGTGAAAACTTCAGCTTGGAGGTATTGCTGCAATTCGGCTACCGACGGCTCTGGTAAGTTCTGCTAATGTGGAAACTGAACACGCATTGAGTTGGCTCCAGTGAGAATCCAGAGGTGGATGAACATCTGAGATAGTTGAGAAGCCGGTAGACACGGAAAGAGAAGGACGCTTTCCTATGAGCAAGTGCACCATGTCTCCATGCATTCCTCCTGTTTCCCACACCCAAGTGAGGACTCTGTAGCCAGGCAGCGCCAGGAGACCAGGCAGCCCCAGGAGACCAGGCAGCCCCAGGAGACCAGGCAGCCCCAGGAGACCAGGCAGCCCCAGGAGACCCCACAGTCCCAAGCAGGGCCTCCCAGTTCTTCCTCTCTACTTTGAGCAAGAAGGCCCCCAGTTCAGGGAAGCTCCACAGAGATAAAGTACCCTCTGTGACCTGGAACTAGCTCCAGGCTGTGGCCAGAGCAGACTCCAGGCTTCTGCTCTGAGTTGGTTTCTACAGGAGAATGAGGAAGAGACAGTCAGACAGGCAAAGAGGTGGCAAGTAGACCCTGGGCCCTTCTTTCCTCGTTTGCTTCCTGGCTACCATTCTCTTGTTAGTCTACCTCTTCCCTCAAAGACCAAGCTGGGTGGCTGAGATACTTTTCTGGTGACCCCCAGCAGCCCTGTGTGCAGAAGCCATGTGCATGATGAACAGTTACAGAAGTCTCTAGTATGTCCCACCTCTTCACACGCTATGCATGGTTGGGTTTGGCAGCAGGTCAGACACGTGAGGTACTGCCGATCACTGCGGCCTCTTCAAGAGACGCACACACTCCACATACAAACACACATGCCACCGAGGGAGGCCCGGCTTCTCCATGAATAAATAAAAGCATATCTGCATTTTGAGGGAAAATCTTTAGCCATGGTCTGAGCCAGCAGGAATGTACATCTGTTCTTCATTAGAGCCAGGCCCCTGCGCCACCAGCTGCTGTGAGCCACGAATGTGGAGCTCTTCTGAAGCCTGGCTCCATTGGGAGCTTCCTGGGAAGGGCACAGCCCCTCCTTCACAGCACAGCCCCACCTGGAGGCTCTGCCCTAGATTTGGGCTTGCTAGTTGAGGTGGCCTCTCCTCACCTCTCAGTGGTAGGTAGGTCTGCACGGCACTCAAGGCCCAGTGGCTCAGCCTCTAGGTCTACAGAAGGCAGCAGAGCCGTTGGCTGCTGCAGCCTCCTCATCCCATTTTCATTCTGTCTAGGCTTTAAGACAGCTCCCGGCTTAAGTGGGTGAGGCAGGCTTTGGAGCAGTTGAGTCTCAGGGGAAGCTGACATTTAGACATTCCATCCGGGAGGACAACAGTGGTTCATGCTGCTTATATTCTCAGCTTGGGACTCTTGCATTCAGCCCAGAAGTCACAGTTGCCTGAAGCAATCCTGGGTCCTCTAGGTCAGTGCATGCAAGTCCCGGTGTCCCCTAGGTGTGACCCCCAGGATGATCCCACGATGACTCATTCATAGAGTGTGACCTGAGCAGGTGAGCCAATAGCTAATGGAGAGCTGATCTTCATGTGATATCCCGACAGCCTTCCACAAGACTGTGGGTCCCCTGCTTATGACACCTTGTCATGTGCTCATCGTGACTCTGGAAACCAGGTTGCTTGTGCTGGATTCATGCCAGAGACGCTGCACACATAATGAAGCCAGGGTGACTAGCTGGGAGTCAGAGGTCAGTTGGTCACATGAGAGAATGGGAGGGGGTCCACATGCTGTCAGCATTTCCTATGAGTCAGACACGGCAGAGGTGCGACATGGTGGCCTGGCAGTGGGCTTTATGGGCTGCCTCCCCACATGATCTATAAAGGTCCACCTGCTGGGAATCCAGGGTGACCTCCAAGCCACCCCTGGGTAGCAAGGAGGGAAGCACCTTGGATAAGGGAGGGGACCTAGTCACATAAGAAGACCAGGCACATGTTGAGATGGAGGTACCTCAGGCTTCCAATTGCTCGGAGGTAGGAACTTGCTGAATTGATCAGTATGGGACCTGGAAGAGCTCCTCCCCAAGTCCTCCCCATCCATACTTCAGGAGTTAATCCTTAGCTCCTACAGTGGTCTTTATTTGTCTCTGGAGCTGTGGTGGCAAAGGGACTCACAAGAAGTAGGGCTCCAAGGCAAGTACTCCTCACGCACAGCACTTCCTGGAAAAGTCTCCGAGTGAAGGCCTAATTCAGCTCGCCAGCCACCCATCTGTCCTCTTGCCGAGGCCATGGGAATCATAGGTATGATCTGTCAGGTTATCGGGCCCCTTTCTCAGCAGGTTCCCCAACTGCTTTATAGGATGGGAGGCTCTGCTCAGAACAAGAAAGACGGCGGACATCCTGGCATTTAACAAAAAAAGGAAGGAAGGGAAACCCATCCCTCTGACATTAGAAAGTTGAATACATGAAATCAGCGGCGGGCCCCCGCCCTTCCTAAGGACTGCATCTCCCAGGAGCTGCCGAGGAGCAGGAAGCCCTTGGCCATCTGGGTTCTCCAAGCTTGCAGTGAAATGTGTTATTCAGGTACTAACTCAGCTCCAGGCATGAGCCCGTCTAGACAGCTCTGTGGGGGTAAGACATGCTTCAGGAACGACCCCCACTCAGTATCAGTCCAGCTGGCTTGACCAAGTTGTAAATCCAGAATTGGCAAGGAACAGGTAGAAGGTAGGCTCTGAGAGGCACCTAGGGGCAGAACCGTATCCAGCCAGGCTCCATGAGCACAGGGCTGGCCTGAAACAGGCACCAATGCTGCTGAGCACACAACTAGACCAGAAAGAAGGATCCTGGGTATGAGCGGCTCCATTCTTAGATTCTTAGCCAGTCCGTATCCGTTTATGAAGGTTCAGTTCTAAATGAGACTGGTCGTTTTCAGAGCTCATGATTTTTAAAAAAGTACATGACTGGAAAGTTGAATTATTTCCAGACTAAGCTGCTCTGCTCGTGGCATCAGGTCCCTAGCCAGGTCCCAAGGCCAATGCAACTCTCCCATAAAGCAGCCTATAAGATATGTAAAACCCAGCCCCAACTGCCCAGCATGACATGAAAGGCATAGTCCCAAACACAGCTACCCAGTAAATGCCAGAGAATGTAATTTACCTGCCACACAAGGGGCAGGGACAGTGAGCGTGGGCTGGTCCTGGGCCAGCAATCCAGAGGCCAGTCAAAGAGTGGGTGTGGTAGTTTCTTTGGGGAGCCCTGTAAACTCTGTTGTTAGGGCCTGTTTAAAATGCCTCAGCCCTGAACTGGCCCGACATCTTGCCGACCACCTCAGAGTCTTCCTGGATTTCGAATGGTCGCCTGGGCAAGATGAATGCAGGAGACTCTGTGTGGCCACAAGGAACATGAATCTGGATAGTCTCAGGTGGACTCCCAAGTTTCTATCTCTGGAGGGGCCCAGTGGACCAGGATTGGGATCTGGGTTGGAGCTTCTGCAGTCCCTTTTGTGGACCAGCTGCTACCCCCTTTTCCACTCTGTCTCTTTCTTTCTAAGCATCTGGGACTGGGACATCACCTCCATTCAAGAATTACCACACTACCACCATAGGGGATGTAGCCTGATTGTTTGATTGGACAGATGGAGACAGACTTGAGAATTACCACTGCAATAACACTATCTTATATCCAGGTCCGCTACCCTCAGAGGCTGACCCCAGCACGATGTTTGGGGGCAATGTCACACAGGTCCACACAAAGGGAAAGAAGGCCTGGTGTTTTCTCCTGCTACCTGCTGATTCCGAGGAGGCAAACCTCTGGCTCCAGTGCTAAGGATACTGTCACAGTCCACACTTGACATGATGTCCATCTCTGATGGAAGCTGCTGGGTCACATACCACTCAAAGATGGAGGCCACCGAGGATTGAATGGCCACTCAGAACAGCTGAGTACTGCTTGGAGACAGAGTGGCCTGTCCCTCTGGCAGAGAAGTGATCCAAGAGTGATATTCTGCCAGACCTTCTCTGAGGTTCCCCATAGCTGCCTCCTCAACTGGAATTATACACCAGCCCTCACAGCATCCATAGAAACCCTATAAATCTCAAGACTGCCTGTGTCGTCTGCATTTCTCATGTGGAGTTGAGAGCCTTGTAGGACGGGGCCTCTTGCTTCCTATTAGTCAGGAAATAGAAAGGACGTGTGCTGCACAGAAGCCCCAGGCTCTGGTCTGTCTCCTGTGCCAGAGGGAAGCAGGAGTATGACGCAATGTCTCCACTCTCGGCTGGGTGGGGGGCAGGTAAGGGGATCCGGCGCGGTGTAGCCCGCTGCACTGCTATGGAATGGCACACTGAAAACATCACATTACCAAAGCTGTGAATTTATAATACACAGTTTATTACGGAGAGCAAACACATGAAGGATTAATGACAATCTTTTGGGCCAGCTGTCAGGTACAAAGAATGCCCTCATGAAGAAGGTGGGCTGCTGGCTCCTGCTGTGACTGGTCCCTCACACCCAGCACAAGACAAAGCTGTGTCTGTGTGGCCATGAGAGGTGTGTCATCATGCATACCTGACACTGTGTGCACTTGACAGCCATTCACTCTATCCAGCAACCTTGCACAGCACAGCCCCTTGCTGGGCACAGAAGGACTCTCACATACAGGTGCTGGTGTGGGGAGCTCAGTCCTCACAGACACCAGTCGCTGTCAGGTTTGGCCTAGAGTCACCTCAGAGTTTGTGTCTCAGGCTGGGATTCACTGGCCTCCAGGATTCCTCCAGCCACATATAGGTGATACCACCAGGGACAGAGAGATGCTCGGTGGTGTGGATGGGGAAGGCTCATTCCTGACCCCATCTCCTGCAGCACCTGCAATGATGCTCTGTGGACCAAAGAGCACTGAACAGCATCCCTAGCCTCCAGACTTGACACTTCAGCCTAGCAAATGGTTTCCTGTCCCTCTATGGCAACAGCAGGTAGAGGATGCCTCCCAATGAGGCCAGCAGGCTTCAGCTGGGTGCCACTGGGCAGGTCACGTTCTACCAACACTCCACTCCTTGCTAGGCCTTGCAGAATTTCACCTCTTGACATGTCCTTCCAGGTCAGGCTGGGAGGCTCTTTCTGGGAAGCTAAGCTTCTAAAATGTCTTACAAGCACTCTCCAAAGGCTACCTGCTGCATACAACAAGGTCGAGGCACAGAGTCTCTGTGGCTCGGATCTGAGGCACTCTACAGTATGTAGCTAAGGAATGTCTGGGCTGAGCCCCTAACTAGGACAGGGCTGAATGCACACAGAAGGCTCCCAGGAGGTCCATCTCTACTTGCTGGCCACAGGCCCTTCTGAAGCCATCTACAACGTGAGTCTGGAAATAGCCAGTTCTGCCCAGCTGTCCTCGCTCCCTCTGCTGCCCTATGTCCAAGCTTGCTAGTGGACAGCTGATTCCTACCACCCGCATCTTATTCTGGAATTGGAGTGTATATTTCACAAACACACATTGACTAACTTAGGTGAATAGAGAAGAAGCAGCCAAAGGGGGTCCTTAACAGGACTCAGGAGAAGATGGGGGCTCTTGATTCCCAGCTTGGCCTTGAACCTGAAGATTGACCACCCAGGTGAGGGAGATGGGTGAGGCCAGCTCACCTGCAGATTAACATAGTGTATATCTTCCCAAGAGGAGTCTGAGAAGTCTCAGCCACACTGTTTCGTTGGCTTCAATGACCTCCAGCTGGACTGAAGTGTGGCTCAGTGGTTAAGGGTGCTTACCCAGGGTGCAGGACACCCTAGGTTTGACTGCCAGAACAGGGAGCAGGGTAAAGTATGACTTTTCTCCAAAACAGACAAGTGGAACAAGGTGGCTCTTTCCTGGAGTGATGTGGGTATGTCTTTTGTCCCCTCTTGTGATGCCCACAAAATGGGTCTGAGGATACAAAGACTATGCATCTGTGCTTGAGAGAACCTGAATGTATCTACTGTGGACCAGAGCCATGTAGATGGGCCCTGGTCTTTTTTGCCTGGGATCAGTCAGACATCACACAGGCCTTTGTGCAGACAGACAGACAGACAGACAGACAGAATGGTTCCTATTTTAAATGCAGTACTCTGGGGTATCAGCTCCAGCAGCTCTGAGCACCTCACAAACACAACCATCTTATTTGGGAAAAGATGACAGCTTGCTAAGAAAATACAGACACTTAATTGAGCAAGCTTACCAGCCAGGTTTCACTGACATCTGACCCTTGTGCCCCCAATTCCCTTGCTCTGCAGAGGACCCAGCACCTGACACACGAGGTGTGTATGCAGGAAGAGAGATGACACCATTGTGTAGATGGTGCTTTTGTTGGGTCTCTGTTTAAGTATTCTTGCCCAGCTCAGGCCTCCGTGTTCAAAGTGCTTCTGCATACCAAATGGGCAGGTACCACCCACAAATGCAGTCATAGCACATGATACAGGATGGAAACTATCATGACCAATGTGTGATCGATGGGTTAATTCACTGCTTCATCAGCTATGAGACAGTAGGATCTCTCCAAAGATTTTGAGGAAGAGCTGTGGGTACACAGCCTGCTTCACCAGGCATTCTGGACACCTGTTAATCACAGACTGTGGGAGCCCGTTTTCAGGTTACTCGAGGCTTTACCCAGCAGGTCTGCATAGAGGATGATTGGACCACAGGCCTGAGTGCAGGTGTCTGAGATGGTCTGCACTGGGCTGTGCTGAGGGGGAGGTCTTTTGCTCCGCCCCTTGGCATTTCTATAAATGCCTTAGGGCAGAGACAGTCAGGGCCCATTGGAAAAGGTTCCAGGCCCTCTGAGGCTATCCTGTATTTTCTATCTGTTTATCTATGCACTATAAATCCTTCTGTCTAATATTTCCTGCTGCTCACACTCAAGAAAACTCTGGGGAGCTGTGGGGTTGGTGGGTAAACGCCCCACAACAGACCATACCTTACTTCCTAAGCAATGCATCTAGAGAAGTTGGGAGAACTTGGATGCCCCAAAACTCATGTGAAGTATCAATCCCCAAAAGGACTATTAGGAAATGTGGCTTTTAGGCCTCGCTGGAGTTAGCGACTGATTTTTGACCAGTGGGTGGCATCTTGTCACTGTAGTGGAGCAGGCAGTCAGGCACCCTTATGGATTCCCTTTCTTGTCTACAGTGAAACCTGACCATAGGCAGAAACAGGCACTGAGTGACCTGATGCCTTCCCATGGCCTTCCCAGTAAGCATGCGCAGTACAAGCGAGGACTTCTTCCATCCATGTCCCCTTACTGTGCGCCTACATTTTCAAGCAAACTCAAGTGTTTAGTCTTGAATTACTTTACCAGCTCTATTTCCAGTGCTGGACAAAAGAGGTTTTGTTCCAAGTCTAAAACTCCTAGAAAACAAAAGTCAGATTGTCTTCATGGCAGAGTGACATTAAAGCCTAGTCTCACCATCAACATAAACAGCCCAGGAATGATAAACTGGGGGTAAGATTTCAGGGGCAAAGAACACTTAGAACCACCCAAGTCCAGGCCAAAAGGCTTCACACATCTTGCCACCAAGTGTCCATAGATCCTGCATGTTAAGGACCCAAGAGCCGGCAGATGGAAAGGCACACCTGCCATTCAGCATGCAAACTGGCTGTGCAGGTGTGTGGTTTCCAGCTTCCTGGGGACATGGGAGCCAGTGTCCAGGAGAGCTTAGCCCTCGAGCTTAGATGGAGGGATGTATTGGGGGTGGCATGCTCAAGGAAGTTTATGTTCCAGCAGAATGCACCAAACAGAAGCTCCGGCCCCTGGGAGCTGGAAATGGAAGGCATCCCCAAGCATATGCCAAGGCTGGCTGGCTCAAGCCTTTTGTACACCACCTCATTAGGTCTTTTCATCTGTCCTGTGGGTGAAGGTTGGGAATATCCCCTTTACAGAAGCATCAAAGAGAACATGGAGGTCAGACGTGTCACCAGGTCCTAGCTCCCATCAATGGAGCAGTTCTGAATTTCCCACAGCCCAAATGGATCAGCTGGGACACAGCCAGGTGGGGAGGGATAAGGACCATTTATGCTTGGTGGCAGCAGTGGTCACAAAAGGCCATGCACACCAAAAACATTCATCAGCACCGTTCTATTCCATCCTGCCGAAGCTGCCCTTTTTTTTGTGACAGTAACTTCCCCTCCAGCAGCTGGGGCTCAGGGTCTGTGATACTATACAGGACAGAGCTGGGTGGGGCGGCCAAGGACCTGAAAGTACTTCACAGGCAGCATCTGGCAGGCATCTCTGTTGGCAGATCACAGGCGGAGCTACCTTCTGCCCACCCTCCTGCCCATGCATGCCTCAGTGCTCAGTCTCCTTGGGTGTTCAGCTCACTCTGACTCACATTTTTGTTTGTTTTTGGTGGCACATGGCCCTTAGATTTCTAAACAAAGCTACCTTCCTGCCCTCTATCCTAATGGTCTATTGTGTCCTGTTATCTCTCCATGAGAGGCCATAGGGCAGGGCTCCCTGGACCTCCCTCTCCAATCCCAGTAGTGGCAGGGTTTCTATCCTTGTGGTTCATCGGCCACAGCCTTCCTTTCCCAGCAGTCCAGGTGTCCCATGTGCTCCATGGTTTGCTCTCTCTCTTGTCCTGTTATCTTCAGGGCCACATTCTACCCTTCAGCTCCTTCCCTATGTGAAACCTGAAAGTCCACAGATGTGCCACACGGTTAAGAGGTCTGCATCTCTCAGGGCCATCATGATAGCATCTAGGCCAGGGTGCCTCCAGCTCTTCCTCCAGTGTGAGGCCTTCTAACACCTGGGGAGACCTGAGAGACCACAAGGTGCAGAAATGGCTTCTTCTAGTGCCTACCATTCCTCATGGATGCAGAAGGCTGGTATAGTATGAGTCAATTGTCTTTATCCTCATCACATTGGCATAAGAATGAGAAACGGAGTCCCTCCTCACTAGAGATGGATTTGAGAGTTTAAGGGGTCAGTACTCCTTAATCCAGAGGTCTAGTCAGCCCTTGGCCATTCTCCCAAATGTCTACTGACCAGTGTGCCATTTGAACATCGAGGCACACACCTACCACAGTTACAATGGCCAGTTGGTTACTGAGGTCATTAGGAAATGGAGAGCAGTTACCACCTGCAGCTCCAGGAACCAGAGACGGCTCTCCCTTGCCCAACCTAACCTCTGCTCTCTCCATGAAGACTTCATTTAGCTAGTAGGAAAGAAATCAGGGAGCAGAGTCCCTAGAATTAACATTGCTTTACACGTCATGCATCACACTAGGAGCCCTGTCATTTGAAGTCTTCTGGGCTCTTTAAAGAAGGAAGGCTCAAGCTGAATGATGGCGAGCGAGGGAAACTGTCCTGCCCTTCATCCTAACAGTCTATTGTGTTCTGTGATCTCTCCATAAGACACCCTTGGAGCATGGCAGTCCTCAGCCACCTTCTCCAGCCCCAGGCTTCTATCAGGAGAGCCACTCCATGATAGGCAGTGGGTACACAGGCAGACGGCCATAGGCTGTGCGCAATACTGTCATGTCATCATGGTCTCTGTACCCAGGCCTGGGCAGTCACAAGTGGAGGTCTGACATTTTCATTGGAGTCATGGTCAGGGCAGTGACTGAACTACAGGGCCAGAAATCCATCATAAGGCAGGGGCTCTGCTTCCATAGTTAGGTCCAGGTCCTCTCTGCTCAAGTGCACCCAAGTCTCCATGATTCCAGAAGCTAATGATACAACCAAGAATCTGGCAGAAATAGTTTTCCCAATTTCTTGGAGATGGAAACATGTCTTGGCAACTGGTATAGACCAGAAAGATGCACTTATTAATAACCAGGAAGGGTTCAAGAAAGTTCTTTATGGTATTTTATTCTCCAGATCACACATGGCTCCACCTCAGAGTCCATGCAAAGAAATGTGTGTGTGTGTGAGGGGGGAGGGCTTAGAGATTCAAGTACTCCTGATCCTGGGAGTTCTGTCCTTGTGGGTGTCACCCGCTCAGGGCTGCTTGATGACACTGGTCCCGCTGAGGTGCTTTTCCTATCCTACAGTCATGTACTGGTCTCTGACACCAGGTGAGTCTCTGTCCTCACACAGATCCCAGGGCTGGGGGTGGGGTAGGTATCCCGGGGTCAGGACATGGAACATTCACTCTCCTCTGCACAACCCTCCCCTGGCTGGGAAGACCAGGGGACTCCGAACTAGCTAAAATAGTTTCAGATGAAGTTGCAGAATTTCAAAATCCCACAATTTAACTTGATTTATTTTCTCATTATCCAGAAACACTGACTTTGGGGGTGTGCTTTTTAAGATAAACTGATTCTCTTCTCTTTTTAAGGTACCCCTGCACCTGTGGATAGATTCCAGTTTTTGCCATGTGTGCCTGGAAGAAAGAGCTGTTCTAAGGGCTCAGACAGGCAGAGATGCTCACCCTGGGACCCAAACAGGAGACATCCCCATGCCCATTCAGCACTCTGTAATTCTACCTGACACATTAGAATAAGGGCTCACACCTAGACATTCCTAGCACAGCCCCCATCTCATGACGGTGTCCATCTCAGACCCCACGGCTCAGGGAGGAAGACAGTCCATCTCCCTTTCAGGGAGTGAAGCAAAACCAGTGACAGACAAGAGACTCAGGGGGCCCAGGAGGCCCTCTCTGGCTGAGTCTGGGCACTCAGAAGCCTCCTCTCAGGTTGCTTTTACCATCTGCGCCTGATGACTATCCCAGAGACACCGCAGGGCCCGGTGCAGGATTTCCAACGGGATGTTCCCATTCTGCAAACAGTGCCTTACGTTCAAGTGGAAACTTTTTCTCTTAGACACACTCCAAATGGGGAAGGGGGGAGGGGAGGCCAAGCTGCCCGTCCAGGGCCACCACAGACCATGCACCAAAGACATCAGCCCCCCCTCCCAGAACCCAGAGGTCTAGACACTCATCCTTTTTCCCTGCTACCTGACTCACTGTCACGGTTTACGGATGTCACGGAAGGAGGATGGTGAAAGGTAGGTGTCAACCAGGTGAGCTTATCATGAGGAAAGCTAGTGGCCAAGAGGTGTCCCTCTTGTTTCATAAGGAGCAGAATACCTTGGGCACCTTGATTTCCAGCACCCTGAAACTCAAAGGAGCCTGCACAAGGGGCAGTTTTGTGCAAGAATAGGACCATGGTGTCTGATGCAGCCCCTGGAAGCAACCTCACACCTAAGTCTGAAGGAAAACTAAAAAATGAGTTTTGATTTTAAATACCTATGGACGAAAATGAATTTCACAGGAAGGGTTTAAAAGGATTTATTCCTGTTTTCTTAAATACCTAACAGCATATTTTATGACCTTAAGAACCCGTGTCCACAGTGGTCACAGATATGTGAAATACAAATGTACATGAAGTTCACTTAATAATACAGGAAGACTTGGGGTGGAGGGGAAGACTTGTAACTTCACAGCCAGTGTCTAGGGAGCAAAGTATAGGCGCTATGTTCCAGGTTAATTAAGAGCCTCTCATGTGCCCTGGAGGGTCTCCAGGACTCAAACGCATCGATCCAAGGACATGGGTGCTATGAATATAGCCATTTGTCAGCATCAGTCTTCTCAGAGATATATATCCCAGAGCAACAGATGGCACAGAGTGTGGTGGGTGAGCGCCAGACAGAACACGGGACACGGGAGCTGGGGTTCTCCATCTGTGTGTTTATTTATTTAAAAAAAAAAAAAAAACAACACAAAAACACATGTTGATAGCCAGCCAGGCACCGGGCAATGAATAATGCTGGGGATTCAACCCTATGGTGACCAAAGTGTCTCTGAAGGAGCTCACAGTCTAGTTGAAACATGGTCAGTCCCTGGGTCCATGCTGGTGGTGGGCAGTCATCTTGGGGTTGGAGGCAAGAGTCAGGGCAGCAGATGAAAAGGCTGGAGAGAAGTAGGGCTGAACCCAGAAGGACTGAGGAAGACCTGTACTGCACAGGAGGCTGATGGGTGGCTGGGAGGTTCCAGCAAGAGGCTGCATGGCCTCCCGGAGGCAGACCGGTACACAGCAAACCAATGTGGAACAGCAGCTGGCATGTCTTGATGCCGCATCAATGTGGAACAGCAATGTGGGAGGCAGCGGTGAACTCAGCCACCAAGCCCTGGGGCCTCACTGCACATACTGCACCACAGAGCCCTCTGACGTAGTGCTCTTTACTCAACTGAGCGCCTGACAAAACCTCCATCAAGGACTCAAAGATGCCATCAAACAAGGGAAAATTAATCTTCATGATGTTTCCACAGTGTTTTAGAAAGTGATTTTTTTTTCTTTATAAGGTTTAGACCTTTGTAAATTTTAGATCAACCATGCTGGAAGTATAATCAGGACACAATCATGGCACTTTCAAAAAAAAAAGATGAAATATTTGTTTTTGTAAGAAAGACTGTACATTATTTCATGAAAGAAAGAGACTTGCAGAATGAACCCCAGGGGCAGGATGGGGTGTGGGAAGCTGTGCTAGGGTTCACCATGGCCCTCTCACACAGCTTACACTGGTGCCCTTGTATAAAAACTTAACAGTTATTGTTCTAGTTTTGAAGGGCATCCCTAGGGCTTGCCTGATAAGACAGTTGATTTCAGCATTTCAATACCAGTTTTTCTTACTGTCTAAACTATTCCAAATGCCTCTACACTTCAAAAAAAACCCAAAACCTTAAAAAAAAAAATCTTGATGTTTCTAAGATAGCAATGCGGCTGCTGTATAATTTCCCTCTTAAATGATATGAATATCTGAAGTTTTTAGGTGGAAGTGGAAAGCAACAATATAAAAAGGTTGTTGACATAGCTGAGCTGACTCAAAATACAATAGAACTCAGGATAACAACCCACTCTGTTCTCTGCACACACATCCTGCCACAGGAGAATGGCCTGCACCACACAGGAAACCCTGGATGCCTGGGACACACCTTTCTACAAGCTTTTAGGGAGTTTTTTGGTTTGTTTGTTTTTTTTAAATTTTGTTTTGTTTTGTTTTTAAGCAAAAAAAAAAAAAAAAAAAGCCCACAAAAAACCAAAAACAAAACTGGTATTTTCTTAAATAAAACACCCTAGAAAGTTGAAAAGGTGAACTGATCATTTCTGAATGAAAAGAAGCCATTCCCAAAATGAGTAAACTCACGCAGAAGGCCTTCCACCTGAAAGTGTCACATCACCAGGGGATGGCATCATTAAGTGGGGACACACTACATGCTGTGTGGAACCATCACCATGAGAACAAAATCACACGTATGTCCCCCAATGACTGTGGCAGGCTTATTTTTGAAGCTACCTACAAAATTGCTCTAACAAATACTTTTTCTACCCCATAGACTCACAGAGGTTAGCTATATACCCAGACCTCATCAGCTCCTGAGTGTAGCAGAGCCGCTTGGCCGCTGCGTATTTGCAAAAGGCTAGCAAGTGATCACCCCAGCATGCACCAGTCACAGGAAAACACACCCAGGCTTTGCTTCTCTTTGAGTAGGTGGGCGACTTGGTCTTGTGAATAGGCTATCACGTGGTGTGAACCAGCAACACAGCCACACTGTTTTTATAACAACATCCTCTCCCAGCCTCTGCAGCTTAGTAAAAGCCTCCTCGACGCTCACTTTCAGAGCTTAAGGTTAGAAAGACAGCGTTACCATTGGCAGGAAGGTACGTGAAATGCTGGTACTGGCTTCTCTTCCGCTTCCCATTGCAGACGTAGAAACTGACTTGGACAGGGCTGGTTATTCTCTGGTTGCGGAAAGGTGGTATCTCCACCACCAGGGAATTCTGGGAGGAAAACAGCAAAGGGGAACCAAGTCAGGACCTCATGGACCAGGAATGCTTTGTACTGAGGCACCACTGTTGTCTCTGACCATAGAGAGGGCCTCTCATGGTGACTTTTGTGTGTGATCTGTTCATGTTTGATCACAAATTGGCCATAGTGTGTACTCAGAGGGAAGAGGAACCCTGAATTCCCACATGGCTAGAGGCTGGAAGACCTTTATGCTGGAACTGAGCCCAAGAAGAGAGAGAGAGCCCATGAGCATCTCTCAGAGAGTGGAGTCGCCTCACTGCTAACTGGGACAGCAGACTCCAAGGACTACTCCTGCCCTGACATCCAAGGCCCAATGCCCTTTAGATGGGAAGAACTGCTCCTACTTATAGGAGGCACTTCTTGGAGACACGAGAGAGGGCATTCCCTGCGGACACTGTCTAGAGTGGAGTTGTAACAATGGCCATGATGTCCCGCCAGAATCCCCAGTTTCCTCAAAATGAAGACAAACAGCCCTCAGTCTGGGGCAGTGGAGCAGTGGAGAACACAGAGAAGATACAACTGTACATCGTGTGGTGGCTGGTGCTTGCTTTCCTGTTTTTAAACAGAAATATACAAGCTTTTTCAAGATCTTTCAAGGGCAAACAAAACTGCAGGCCATGAGTCATTGGCACTGAGTGGAGACACCCAGATGAAGACTGTGAGCTGGGGTGTCCCGGGGTTGCCTGGTGAACCTCACGCATGGCACAGCTGCCCTGAGGAGGGCCAGTGCTGCAGAGTCCATACCAGATTTCTGTTGGGAGTTTCAAATCCATGAAGTTTCTTCAATTTGTTCCTTTCATGTGATTTTAGTTTAACAGGCCAGGAAAAATATATATATATCGGAAAAATCCATGGTATCATTTCTTTTGTTGAGGTAATTAACCGTAGCTTATTATAATGGTAGCAAATCAATTGCAGCCAACTTTATTGAGTTACGTTAATAATAGAACCTCAGTACTAGAAACAGAAATCAGAAGAACTTCAGATCCAGCCTCCTTTAGTACAGAGGGAGCCTGGTGCTGAGAGCCTTTAGACACCAGCACCAGGACAGGGCTGGCTAGGGTGCTCTCCGGGCTCTGTCCTCTGGGATCCATCCCCAGGACACTCTCACTCCCGCAACCTGTTGCAGTTGTCACACCGCCTTTATTTGGAAGAAATGAGGCTGGGGGAGGGGCAAGTAAGATCTGGAGGAGGGGCCTGCCCTGTGCTTGCCCATGCTGCATGGCCACCTTTGTAGGAGGCTGCCCCACACTGCAGCGACTCAAGTCTGGACTGTGTCTGGATTTTAGTGGGTCTGGCTGTGAAGCTTGAGTTCAGTCAGGTGAATGGACATAGACTGTCACTGGGTAGTTTTTAGGACTTGCTGCATTGAAGGAAGCTGCAGGTACTGCTGGTGCTCAATGGTGGCAGCTACTACCGAGTCTACAAAAGAAATGACTCCTCAGAAGGGAGGAAGGAAAAGACGCAGGAAAGATGCATCTTGTTGATGCTCAAGCTGAAGAAGGAAGGAAGGAAGGAAGGAAGGAAGGAAGGAAGGAAGGAAGGAAGGAAGGAAAGAACTTCTGGGACCCTGTGGAAGGAATGCAGAAAGGCCCAGAGGAGCAGGCTGCCCTTGGCAGGTCAATGCACTTCAACCCTATACACAGACCACTTCCACAGAAGCTCTGCTCTAAAATGCAGGGAAGGAAGCTGGAGGAAATTAGACCTGAAATCAAATGGTGGGAGCTCGTCAACGTTGTCAGAGACAATAAGGGCTGCAGCTAGCGTAGGCTTTAGGAAAAGTTCATATTCTGAGTTGGATGCAATGTATAACCACATACATAGCAGAAACCCATTTTAGAATATCTGCAAATGCAATGCATGTACAGTGCATGCATGTTTCTGTGTGTGCCTCTATGTAGTGGGGTGTGTGTGTGGGTGTGTGTGCGCGCGCACGTCACTGTCTTCAATATTCCCTTAAGGGCTTCTTGAGTGAAGTCAAGAAACAAGACTGAGGCAGAGAAAGACCCATCCAGTGGGAGGGAGGAAACCTAGGATGAAGGTTTAATATTTCACCTTAATGAACAAGTATCACCCTGGCTAGGGAGGACTTTTCCATCTGGCAAATCCTTTGAAACGTTTCTTGAGAGTGCATCAGTACCTGGAAGAGTACTGCAGTAGCAAAGCAAAGATGGTTCACCTGATGGAGTCACCTAGAGGACAGGCAGGCAGCCTGCGCCTGCTGCAAGTGATGTAAACACCCTCTGACTACCATGCTAAGGAGAGCCTTGACCACCTGTCCACTCTGTGGGTCCCATTACCAGAATCTCCTATTTATGTGATTCTTGCTGCCCAATGTTCATAGGTGGCCCAAGAGAAAAAGCCCTTTACTCATATTTACCCAGGGTTTCTGAATCATTTAAACCCTACTTCTACACACTCAGGCACATCAAAGTTTCTCTATGTTCACAAGGATACTGCCCAGACGATTGGAAAGCAGTCAGTGAAATGAGCTAGAGGATTTGGGAGGATTTTGGATGTCTTTAAAAATCCTACTGCCTGGCTACAGTATGTTATGTTCTTCAGAGACTGGACAGAACACACAGAACTCAGTGATGGTTTTCTGACTTGTCTGAGCTGATAATTGTTTTAAGCATCCCTGGCTTAACGTCCAGTTAAAAGAGACTGTTGGGGTTGGGAATATAGGTCAGTGGCAGAGCACTGGCCCAGCATGTGTGCCCTTTAGTCCAACTTCTGGCACTGCAAAGGCCAAGCAAACAAGAGAGAAAACTGTGAGAATGGTGGAGACAGATTAGAGTTAGCAAACAAGACCTGACTCCACTTTGTCTCCAGTGGCCATTTCAGATGGAGACCAGTGTCTGGAAGGACAGAAGCCAACGTTCAGCAACATGCTGGAATCACAAGAAGTGCTGCAGAGAATTAGCCAAGCGCAAACAACGACGGCCTGATATGGAGGTGAAGAGGGAGCACGGGCAGGTGTCTATGAGCAGGCGGGACAGGGACTAATTATGTCACCCACAGGTCATGCCACACATTCACCATCGCTCATCAGCAGACCCAACCAGCAGATCTAAGCTATCCGGTTAGGTCTACCCTTTCATCCATGTCAAGTTCAAAACAAGAGTGCCAGGTAGTTGAGGCATTCTCTGGAGAGGGTGGTGGCAAGTCACACAGGCTGGGTGGCATGTCCAGGCAGGTGTTGGGTGTCCATGAATGAGGCTTAGAATACCAAGATTTCCCGGGGGGTAGACCATTAGCAAGAGGAGATTGAACCTGGCACTCTAAAAGGGAAAACACAGAGCACAAAGAGAACTTGAGCTCTGGCCAGCATCTGTCCTCACGGTTGGTCACTGTTATCATCCCAACGTCATCCATTTGTTTGGGCGAGGGATATGTGGCTGTGTTTTCTCACCACCTCTGTCTACTTTTTTAGCATTTCTTCATTTTAGCAAATGGGAGCCCCAGACTGGCCTCCAGTCCCTGCTTCAGGATTCTAAGTACTTACTGGCTTGCACAGGTCTCGGTCAGTTTTTGCTTCCATCTCCCAGACATGGTGGCCATCTGGAACAAAGGGCAGGAAGAAATCTGTCACTTTGTGTGGGGATAGTCTGTCTTCAAAACCTTCCAGGTGACCCAGAAACTGAGGCTCAGGGAGGGGAGAATGGGAAGGAATGGTGATGTCCGTGAGTCGACACTGCCTAAATGTGCTTAGGCTGTGGGTCAGGGCAGTGCTCTGGGTCCCCTAGACATCTGGCCTTTCCAGTGGCAAGCAGTGTCCTGGTTCAGTGTCCTGGCCCTGTGTACTTAGTAAAGTCCAAAGACTATGCCCAGTGTAGTTTTGGTGTAGGAGGGACCCACACAGTTGAGGGTGTTTCTAATGATCCATCCCTGTGTCCATGCATGTGCATCTTATTGACCCTGGCACACATCAAGGGAAGATTCCTACACTTCAGCCTCTTCTGAGGGAGAGAAATGCAGAAGAGGGGCAGAGGCAAGGAGACCCCCAGTCCCAGCAAGACATGACATGGTCAGAGCACAACCTGGCTCTGCCACTTGGTACCATTTCCCACCAGCTTCCCATCTGCTTTGGGAGAACTCAGAGCAATGCCCTGGCCTCTGCTCAGAGGAAATGCTGAGGAGATAAGAAAAGCTTTTCTTTGGCTATTTTGTGCCACATCAGGACCTAGAAATGCAAAACACGTGGTATTTTTAACCTTAGCCCAGTGGCCGTTTGCATGTTTAAAAAAAAAATATTGAAAGGCTCCCATAGGCACAGTGAAAGAACTTATTGTTCTCAGCTGGCAATGAGGTGTGGACCCAATGCTTAGAGGAAGGGTGTCTGCCACTCACAGACTCTGAGTCCCCAGTCTTGCCGACAGGCCCATGACCTGGGGACAGCTGGGTGGCTACCGAGTTGACAGATATCCATCCCAGCTTTTATCTTCTCCAAAATGAAGTCAGTTCCTGAGATGAGCCGTTTTAAGGCACACACTGAGTTTTTGCTTACACTCCATTTGTCTGTCACTAACCCCGCATTACTGATAAATCAAACACCAGCTCCTTCCCTCAGTGCTGGACAGTGGTGGGTGGAGGGTGGAGGCACAGGGTGGAAACGTGAGTCATCAGTGGCTCCAAAAGCCACCCAGCCTCACCAGGCCACATCAGCTTCCAAGACGCCCCAGGCCCTGAGCAAGTCACCCAGCAGATGAGCCCAGGAAGGGATCTAACTGGATCCCAAGCCACATCCCTCAGGGAAAACA
Organism: Onychomys torridus; assembly: GCF_903995425.1. Classification (NCBI taxonomy): domain Eukaryota; kingdom Metazoa; phylum Chordata; class Mammalia; order Rodentia; family Cricetidae; genus Onychomys; species Onychomys torridus. The sequence continues at coordinate 68,933,131 of NC_050455.1, forward strand.
ACAGGACACTAAAAATATACCTGGCCATCCCTAGAGCATTGGAATGCAGCGAGCAGTGACCACCCCCCCTGGCCCTGGTAGCTTAGGGACTTCAGCCACACATGCCAACATGTAGTCATGAGGGTCAATAGGAATTACCCACATGCAGTTCTCTGAATATGCTCTGGCTGTGGGGCCCAGCTGCATGCTCTGTTGGGGAAGGAAAGGCTTGCTTCTGAAATATTTGTGCTTCTGAAATCTCCCAGGGCAAGGCTACCCTCTGGCCCTCAGAGAAACTGCAGTGCCTCTGCCTGTACACAGGCACACCAATTGTAGTGTGGCCCACATCAGCCTGGAAGCTCCTACCCAGACTGAGAACCATGTGGAGAAGGTAGAGCCTTCCTGTCCAAGTAGGAGAGACAGCAGTTAAGCCTGGAGAAGGAAGTAGGAAACTGAGGCACTCTCCAGAGGGAAATTACATCTCACATCCTTCAAGAGTTTGTACAGTAGCCCTGTCACCTCTGAGAATGGAGAGAAGTTCAACTCAGCTCAGATTCCCGATGAGGGTGTTTCAAGTCATGTGGCAAGAAGTTAATGAGATGTAGGCATACAGATGGACAGGGCATGCACAAGAAGGAAGGTCTTTCCCCTCTGTATCACAGTTGCCTGTGAGGGATGCTCCCTCCATCAGCGTAGCTCAGAAGGGGGCTGTTGTGAGTTGCCATGACATGACTGGCCAGCTCCATGCCCACCACCATCAGACAAGGCAGAGCTCCGTTCCTGTCTTCTAAATCACACCGAGTCAGACCACCCAGCAGACTCCGTTTCCCACTGAGATATGGTTCCTTGCAGCCACCAAGATGTATGAGCTACTGTCAATCACCCTCCCCCAGGCCAGTGTGTTCAAAGCACTGGTCCCACCCATCTGGACCCAGGTCCATCTGCAGTTGTCACACGGTGAGGAAACGGAGTGACGGTTCTTCCTGTTCTGACATAGCTGGACTTTTGAATGCACACATGGCAGGCTGCTTCTAACAGGAGACCAGGGGCCCAGTGATGTGGAGAGGGCCCTTTATACTCCTGAGGAATCATCAGTGTTCACTGGAATGGGTGCCCTGGACCATCAGATGAGCCCATGGCATCCTCAACTAAGAGCCCATGCTCAGAGGCACATTAACGTAGCACTGTTCAGAGTTTGGCCTCTACCAGGCAGGGAGCCAGCCGGCCATCCTAAAAGGGCCTTTGTGTCCATCTTATCAGGAGCTCCCGAGACTCCCAGTAGGAAACTGTGCTCCAGTTCAGAAGTAAAAATATTCCAAATCATTAGGGAATTCCCTGCAGCGTGAGTCATCGGAAAGGCTTCCCCACCACACCCACCCAAGGTTTCCACACAGCCAGCCTGCAGGTCTGAAGCGGCTCCACTGCCTACAGAACGCTGCTGCCACCACAGGCAAACAGGCCAGTCACACGCCAGGGTAGGGGCTGAGCCAGTGTTTCCAGCTGAAGTTTCCTCAGGAGTGGAGGAGCTTCCTCAGATATGTTTTGCCTCCTCCTTGGGGTGGGGCAGGAGGCCTCATCCTTCTTGCTCTGCATCTGCATCCCACCAGCCTCGAGGGAGAGGCACATCCAAACACTCCAGCATCCAGCCAAGTACTAGGATGGATGTGTTACGAGGCTGGGTGAACACACAGAGGTTGTGCACGGCTGGACCACAGAGGGGCTTTGAGCATAGACAGCCCTGGTATACACAAGGGGCCTCTAACCTTCTGTAGACCATGCAAGCCAGTGGACATGGACATGCGGCCCTTGGCTCCCCAGAAGGCTGTCTTTCCCAGGTTAGGAGGGCAGTTGGCACTGCTCAGCAGAACTCCAAGGTAGAACAAGACTGCCCAGCCTTTCGTAAAACAGCCTGGTGGCACTGGATAGCTGAGAACAGAGCACGCCCAGGTATGCGCCAGGAGGAAGGCACAGGCATGCACAGAACCTTGTTTATGAATGTTCACAACAACTTTATTCATGATGCTCACAGAGAGTGAAACAATCATGTCTATCTCCTGGACAACCTAGCTATGTGGCCTGGCCACATGGGGGTACTGGTCAGTCAGAGACATGAACAGAGCACTGGTATCTACTACTAGGGGATAAAAATGCCATTCTGTGAAAGAAACCAGACAGCAAGGCACAGGCAGTCTGATGATTACTGACAGGAAGTATCCTCAAGGCAAATCCACAAGGTGCCAGGAGGGAATGGAGAGGGGAAGAGCTGACCGTGTCTCTGGCTCTTGGTGGCTAACATAGAACACCTGAAGCTTGGTGTGATTCAGCAACCACTCTGTCCCAGTGGAGGAGGGGGTCTGGTAGCAATGGGACCATGTGGGAGTCTGTGTGGAAAAGGCTCCATGGGTTAGGCTAGGCAGGATGCCAGAGGGATGAGAGCCAGGCTTGCCCTTCACAAGGGTTGTTTGGCTAACTAGCACTCTGTTCATTTGCAGGGTGAATCCCCCCTTCTCTCTCTCTCTCTCTCTCTCTCTCTCTCTCTCTCTCTCTCTCTCTCTCTCTCTCACACACACACACACACACACACACACACACACACACACACACACACACACACACACACTTCATCCTTCTCGCTAGATTCCACCCCAAGAAGCCCAGGATCTCCCACATGGCCACTCCAATAAGTACTTCCAGTACTTGGAACTTCAGAGACACACCCAGCCACACCTGTGCCACTGCTCGTGGAAAAGAGACTTCTTTTGTTGAGATTGAAGTATCCTGGGCACAGAGCAGATAGCCACAGGGCCACAGGAACTGTACCCTGGGAGAGATCTGTATGTGTGTAGGCTACAGGCACCAGGCAGAAAGGTGTCACCCAGTGGGATTCTGAGTGTAACTACCATATGTGATCCGACAACACTCAAGGCAGAAGAGGAACTAGATAGTCAAGGACCAGCTGCTCATTTGTAGGGACCCTATGTGGCTTCCATCTTGAGACAGTGGGTTCACACTGCCCATGAAGCCCACTAGCAATGCTCAGATTGCCATCATCAGGATATAAAGCAGACCTCTCCTACCATGGAGGCCTCTGGGCAGATGAGTCTACTTTCTGAATGCCCAAGGTGAGTCTATCACTGCCTTTCTAAATTCGTTTCCTCCTGAGACTCTTGGAAATGCTGTCTGTGTGAAGGATTATGGATCCAGTCCTCCAGATTCCTTCCTTCTCTGGGTCAGTGATTTCTGGAACCATGTAGATCTGGGCATGTCTGTAAGGCAGAACTTCAAGGGTGTTCTATCCCCAAATCTTGCTGACTGAGTATGCATGGCAGCCACATGGAACCTTGCCTGACCAGGTCAGCACAGTGGTATTTTTATGCCCATGATGAAAACTAGCACATGTGCACAGGCTGATGATGTACAGAGCCTGGGAGCAGACACTGTCCTCTGGTCTGGCCCACCCCAGCACCATGGCCAGGGTATTGGAAAAGGGCAAGCATTTTCCAGCTGGTCATCGCTTCAGGGTATGTGTAACTCCTACAGCTGACCCTGAGACACCCAATGAGTAAAAAAACCCCACAGCAGCTGCATCTGGGGGACTTTCAGAAGTTCTTGAGGAAGCAGAAGAGAAGAAGCCTCTGTGGCAACATGGCCTGAGGCATGGAGATTATGGACAGGAGAAGACTGGCTGCCCATACAACCACCATGGGAACTTCATTTCCATCCCCGTGGCAGATGAAACATGGCTGGTTGTCTCTGACTGCAACAGCCACATGGTGGAAAATGTCAGAGAATTTGAGATGCCCCTGCTCAGCACTGCAAGTGACAGGGACATTCCACAAGGGGCCAATGGAGTACTTGGTCACGTCACACATGCACATACTAACATCACCACACACATAGACACATACCTCATGACACACTGACATATGTACACATTCACCCACACTCAGTTAAACATTAAACACTGTCATATACACATATCATGTATATACTAACACACATACCCCATGTTGGGACACACCTCCATACTGACACTTTCTATTCCCTGAACACTGTCTTGAACCCATAGATCTCCCTGGAGGCTGCTTCCTAGTCATGGCATAGTATACCCTGAAGCATGTGGTCATGAACAGGTTCATACTTTAAACAACCAGAAATGAGCAAAGACTGTCAGCTATATGCACTTGGCTGGAGACTGAGGGTTCCCAGCTATGTGTTCTGGCCAGGAGTGGGTGCTACCCACAGAGGGGTCCCTTAGAACTCATTACAATTAGCAAGCAGGCTGAAAGTCTGGGGGGTAGTCACAGCACATGGCATATGCAGAATCCAAGGTCCCCAACTCTCTCAGGACCTGCTGTCTTCAGCTGCCCTCAGGTTTCTCTTCCTCAGCTTAGCACCTTCTCCTCTGGCAAGCCCTAGGACCAGCTCTGTTCCCAGAGAGACACACCATGATGAATTGTCTCTGCTCCATCCTCTTGGACCCCTTGGCTGGGTGGAGACGGCACTTCCTCCTACACACATTCTTGTAGATTCTTGAGGATCCACGTCGGCCCTTCTACCCTGAACCCTTCTACTCTCAAGGTTCACCTTCTCTCTGGCTGTCATCACAGCACATTCCCATGGGTGTTCAAGCTGCCCTGCTCTGCAAGGACAAGGAAAGCCAGCTGGCAAGGAAGTGGAGTCGCCATCTAAGCACCTGCCTTGCGTCAGAGGGAACGAATGTACTCACTTTGTGTCACTCCCCAAACTCAACCTTCTGTTTGCCTGCTCCACTATCAGCCTACCCACACCTGTGTCCTTGCACCAAAACCTTCCCAAGGAAGAGAGGAAGGGTCAGTTTGTGAAGGCAGACCTGTGGGCTGCAGAGGATGCCGGGTCCATGCTTTGGGGGTAGACTTATCTCGGGATATTGGAGGGCAGTGGCGCCGAGGAGCAAGTACAGAAGACGGAATGAGGAGGGTCAGGTGTCATCTGTCTGTGTCAGGGTTTGGTTGTGCAGACATCTAGGTTTGGGCACAGTTTCAATGCAGTAACAGAAGCCCAACAGGCCTCCATAAGGCTTTTAAACAGAGCAGAAAGTGAGTTTATAAAGCTAGATGTAATGTCAACATCCAGAGCTGGGTGGTGCCCTTAGAAATCAGCACCTTCTGTTCATCATGGGCCAGTCTCCAAAGAAGAGTGAGCACACCTCAGGAAGACATCTTTGGTTTTCACTGCTTAGGCATTGGATGCTCTCACTCACATACAAACATGTCACCCAGCCTGTATACCTGAAGACACATCCTTACTTGGGGGGACAACTGGCCCGTCATCTCCCATGCCAGACTCCTGCAGCATCTTGGAATGGATGGGTCAAAACACTGCCTGGACATCTGATTGGACATGTGGCCCCATGTGGTGAATGCCCAGACCTCACCTACTGCCTCAGCTTCCTGGACAAATACCTCCAAGGATTTCCACCATCAGACAGTGTTTCCTGATACTCCGGTATGAACTTTTGATCTCCACCCTTGAAAGAAAGTCTCATTTCAACCAGTAAGCAATTGGCTGACATGATGAGGAAGCCTGAGAAGAGGCACAACCCCTCCATTATGGATAAGCCAGATCCACGTGCTTGATGCCCTATGGTCCCCATCCCTCCCAGAGAGCATCCACAGATGACCCAGGAAGGGGCCAGCCCCAGAGGCCATAGGGTAACTTCCTTTAGCTGCTGAGTGCAGTGGCAGGATGAGGTGTGCATAGTGCAGGAGCTAACTGCCTGACTCTGCCACCCCTACCCAGTCACTGCAACAGAACAACACCCATCCCCACAGCCCTCCTGGCAGGGGGACCGCTCTGATGAATCCATAGAACCTTTGAGTCACTGAACATTGTGACCCGGAGCACTGGATGGTGGCCCACAGAAAAGCAGGGTACCTGTGACTCAGGCACCCTGCATCACACAGGGAAGAGACATGGGAACCCAACCCCTGGCTATAGTCCTGATTGCCTGACTCAGTGATGTCCACAATGGTCACAGCCACAGGGGTGGCTCCTTCCAGAGCGGCCAGCCCCACCTGCCCAACTCACAGCTTCCATACAGCTGTTGCTCCTCACATCCAAATGTGGTTCCTCCTGCAAGCAGCAGTTTAAAAACAGAACTTTAAAATGGACCAGACACACTATCAGAAGACCAGCGTCCAGCTCTGCTCTTAATTCAAATGAAGCTCAGTGGTTTCTCAGAAAGAAACAGCTAGATAAAGCTTGTCTGTACATACCTCACATGGGATGGTAGGTTAATGATGGCATTTGCTTAGAAAACCAAATGTAAAAGAAGAGAATTATGCAGATGTTGGTTTCCTGCCTTCAGAAAAATACCATTTGCATGTACACACCTGAGTGGATACGCAAATAATCTAATTATAAAAAAAAATATGAAACAACAAACATCATCAGGACACAGGACACTGCCGTGTTCTCACGTTTAAAAGCTCACAGCCCTGTGTGCCTTTGTGATAGCTACTTAGTTATTGCACACCTTATGTATACTAGACATCAACTGTAACCAGTGAGGATAGGTCAGGGACTCTGCATGCAACCTCATGGGCTTAGCTTTAAGGTAGGAATAATCCAGTGAAGGTGAGATGGGGCTTCAGGCGGAATGCAGTGGGGGCTCGTGGTCAGTGGGGGGCTGCTCACTTAGGAGGCAGGAGGAGGATCTTTCCATTCTGTCTTATTGCTGCACCATGCCAGGCTGAGCCCCAGCTGCCTACTATTGGCCACAGCTGAGAGCTGCCCAGTCTACAGCTGGGCTCAATTCTCCTGTGCGAAAGGCACCTCCCCAGGGCCTCCCCAACCCGAAGAACCATAAACAGGCAGGAAAGTTGTCTGGATCCTGCCTTGTGACAAAGCCACAGGGGGCTGTGGCTCTCCTCGGTTTGAGCCCAGGGATCTCACTGTGCAGAGTGCAAAGCATTAAGTCTGTGCTTCCTGTCTGACAGGGAGGCATGCCTGAGGCTCTGAAGGTCAAACGATTTCAGAATCAACCTCCCCGGAGAAGGGTGTGGACACTGCTAATTCTCTTTATCATTGTATTTAGTTGGGTTCTCTTTATAATTTAAAACATATTTTCCAATTATATGCATGATTACAGAGCGAGCTAAGTTAACTGTGAAAGCTGTTGATTGGAGTGCTTAAGTTTCCTGTGAATGGTACAAAATCAAGACTCCATTATGGAGGTTATTGAATGCCTCAGTGCTTTCCTGTGATTAGGTTAAGTACCGGACTGACCACCTCCAAGAAAACTCCAGTTGGTAAGAAAGAAAAGGAGGAAAAGCCTTCAACACACCAGCCTTGAGTAGATGCTGCCCTGGCTGCCCACATGGGCAGGGTATGGCATCCCTGAGAAACGCTATCTAGAAGACCTGGGTCCAAAACTCCAAACTCCATACAGTCTTTGTAGAGGAGGATAATTGCGGCTGAGGACCACTCAAGAGGCTCATGCCCAGCTCACCCCTTCTTCTCTGAAACTATCAGTGGACTAGGCTCTTTCTCTTGTGCCCAGCAGCCTCTTTGGCCAGCACAGCTCTACCGGGTGGCTGCCTCCATCTGGGGCCAGAAAGGTTCCCACTGTTCCGGAAATGATGTGCAACTCAGATCAGTGTCTCAATGAAGTGACCTTGGCTCACTCCCGGTCCCCACAGGTCACACAGACACAATGGCTCCCGATGTAAATAAAGAAAATGCAAACTCAGCTCACACAACTCCTTGGGCCACACCCCTTCTGAGCTCCCGAGTGGTGTCTGGGACTCATAAGACATTTCCAATGGGGGCCAGTGTGAGCAGAAGGTTAAAGCTGAGGCAGTCTGTCTTCTCATGGAGATCTTCGTGGGGTCCCTGGGTTCCATGGAGATGGAGATCACCCTCACATGGACACAAGGCTGTGCTATTGAAGGTTGCAATGACAGAGAGAACACCAGCTTGGGCTGTGGTGTCCATGCTATGGACACCCAGAAGGTCAGCAGGCCCATACTTCTATCCACTATGGTACTAACCGGCACTTGTTCAGGGGACTGGCTTTCTAGAGAAGCCAAGTGAGCCCTCCCTCAGGTAGGAAAGTGGGAGGGGGAAGGGGAAATCCAGGAGAAAGAGCTGGCTGAGCACAAAACAGGTGGCAAGCCTGGTGCCCACTCTGGGCAACCAGACGACCCTAGCAAGTAGTTTTCAGATGCCCAGCCTGCAGGCTTCCTTAACAGAGGCAGTGGCTCTTGAAAGTCTGGGCCTGGAGATGCCAAGGTGGACTTCCAACTGACTCTCAGCAACACAAAGACTCCTAAGGGATCAAATCACAAGCTATACAGAGCTCTGTGAGCTGGGGGCTACCTCTACCTGGTGATTGCCCACCCTATGACCCAACACCCTCAGGCAGATGGATTGTGTGTGGGCAGTATCCACATCTTGCCAACCCAGGAGCCAGTTCCCACCCGCACCAAGAGCAAGAGCTCATCCAGCCATCCTGGAGAACATACCTGGAGCCTTTTCCACGAAGATGACCTTCGAGTCTTGCAGAAAGTTATGGCCAGACAGTACCATCTTCTTCCCGCCAATGACTGGGTAGCTGTCCGTGCTCTGCTTCTCCACAAGGGGCAGCTCCTGGGCCGACCGCTGGGCTGTATCAGAAGAGGCGGGAGTTGAGTAAAGCTTTGTCTTTGCTGTCTGGAGGAACCCTAGCTGGCATGCTCGGCCCCAGGGGCTGCTGCTTGACATAATTATTCAGATTCTCGGGGGACTGACCAAGTGCTGAACTTTGTAGAAAGTCTCAAACCATGTTATGTGGAAGACCATAGGCATGCTGCTCCAACTAGGTCAGGAGTGTAGCAAACCATCAGGCCTTGGTCCACCATAAGAATGGAACACTGTTTTCTGTAGCTGCAGGAGATCTGACTCCTAATGCCGACCCCTGGAGTGGAAGGGCAGTGAGACCCTCAGAAGAGCTGGATAGGAAAGCTAGTCCTGGTGTTAGCCTGAGCCTGGGGACAGGGGCAAAGTGGAAAGCTTGACAGGTAGCTGGGAGAGACCAGGTCAGGATCAGCAACTTCATGAGGGTCATGGATGAAAGGGAGGCTGTAGAGGCCTGGAGGGGGGGGTGTGACACTCTCAACACCTGTGTTGGATGGGTGACCTCAGACTCCCTTGAGTCAGACAATCCAGGCCAGGGAAGAGTTCACTTCATAGGGAAGAGGATCCAGCCTTAGAAATTCAGGTCTCCAGTGGCTTGAGAGAGAAGGGGACAGAGGGCAGAGCCACATGGCTTCAGTGTGTGTGACTAAGGAATACCTCACTTGTTCCTGGGGAAGCAGGGATTAGCTGGGTACACAGGTGGACCTGCTCCACAGTCCCGGGGCCATGGACAGAGGTCTGTGCAGGAAGTTCAGTATGGGACTGAAGACCCCACCATGGAGGGAGTCTCTTAGGAGACAAAACCAGAAGAGCTGGAGAGGGACAAAATAGTCTGAGGGCACTGAAGACAAGCAGCAACAGCTGGGAGAGACTCTGTGTCTCCTCACAGGTCTGGCTGGTCCCACAGGAATCCAGTTCTCAGGATGGGGAAGGGCTTCAGGAGGCGGCGAAGTTGAGAGGGTGGGAATGGACAGATTTCCAGGGACATGGCTCTCGAACAAGGGGCCGGCCAAGCAGAAGAGAGGAAGGTACCCGCCACCCCTCTTCCTTTCCAAGGCCAGGGAGCCCTTTGCCATGTTCTGGTGGCTACCGCACATACTGAAGGCAAAAACTTGGTACCACCAGGGAAGATAAATAATCATATAGAGTTTACAAAATTCAAGTTTGGGACACAGTGGATGGCCCACTGACAGAGCATTCGTTTACTATGCATGGGGCTCTGAGTTCCATCCCCAGTAGGGTGTGCTTGTGCAAGCATGTACACACACATCCCCATCACCCCCCCCACACACACACACACACACGGACTGGGGAGAGGAAAGAGAAGAGAAGGAGAGTAAGGGAGATGGATGTAGCAAAGGGAAGAAGAGAAGGAGAAAGAAGAGGAACCAGGTAGGAAAGAGAGAAGAGGAGCGGAGCATGGAAGAGGGAGAGGAGAAGGATGAAGGGGAATTGTTTCAGTTTGTCCAGTCTGGCGGCTGCCAAGCCAAACTTCCTTTTCTCAATTTCCCCCAAATAAAGAGGGAGTAAGTGTAGACACAGTCAACACAGCTTTGCTTCATGACAAACTTTGCTTTTTTAATGTCTGTAGCCGCCAGGGGCAGGAATGCTGTGTACTTTGGTCAGGTACTAACCAGCTTCATGTGGGAATGTGTAACCCAGATGCACCCTCTTACGGTGACACAGAAGTCGGGTCTCCTGTGGGGTGGTGGGGGGGGGGTTGCATTTCCCAGGAAGCAGACTGAAACAGACCTTTGATGACATGGTTCAGTTCCCAAGTTACCACTTACAGCACTCGATGGGGTTGGAGGCAACCTGGAGAGACAGCGTCCGGCCATTGGGCTGTGGGATGTGAACTCGGAACACCAGCCGCACCCTGGTATTCTTCCTCCCGATGTCGGTCTCCCCTTTCCTCAGCTCGATGTCCGAGTTTCTGAGCTTCAGGATCCCAGCACAGTCAATGCTGCCGGAAACAAAGGCCGTGGCTTGGCTTTCGGGCCCAGCACCGAAAATGAGGAGCCCCAACCATCGGACTGCCAGCCCAAAAGACTTAGCCCTCCTAGCCCGTTCCTGCTGAACACCTGCCTCCCTGAGGAGCAGCTTATGGGGGGGGGGATTACAGCGTCCGTGTATGCCAGCAGGGTGGAACTGAGCAGCTATGTAGACTGTAGTCTCCACCTGGGGCCCCAGAGACCAGACACTCGCCGTCCCAGACATTTCAGACCCTGCAGAACAGCTCTGAGAGGAAAAGCCTGGAAGGATGTGCTTTCCCGTGTGTCCTGTAGTGCTCCGGCTAACATAGTCAAGGGCTGGGACATTATTCCTTTTGTTCACTTTAATATCTTCTATGGTTTATGAAACTTTTCTTCAAAGATTTCCCATAACTTCATTTTACTTCCTAATTTCATTCAAACCTAGAGTCCAGTAAAACGTTCCAAACGTTACACAAGTCTTGATGTATCAAAACCAATACCTTTTCTTTCCCCATATAAGAAGAGAACAAGCGTGTGTCTCCCACATCAAGCAGTGGTGTGGGGACCTGTAGGTCAGCACACACACAAATGTAGCCTTCCGAGCATGTCTTGGACTATGTGGCTGTGTTTGTGGATGGTTGTCCCCCTGTCTCCTGCTGGAGCATGCTATGGTACGATGGGCACAGGAGGTGTGGCTGAACCTGGCTCCTCTGAGATGTTCTGGCTCTGTCCTGTCCTTGGGAAATTTGGATTATACAGCCAGAGAAGGGAGCCCAAGGATTGGCAATGAAGTCCCAGTGAGTAAATCCCTTGGGTTGGTGAGAAGCTGACGCACGTAGAAAGCCTTCCCTTTGTCCTTGTCTTAGAAGGCTTAACATTATGAAGAACTTATCAGAGTACACACAAGGTGTTACGTGGTAGAGCCCCACCCCTCTGCCTCATCTGCACTCCCCTGCCACCATGCTGGCCTCCTCACAAGTGAACACATACCGCAAACTCACTCACACCTAGCAGCATTTGCATGTAGAGCCCAGGCTTTCATACAGCCCCTTCGGCAGACATCTCTTAGCTGGAATGTCACCTCAGATCCCTGAGAGCAATATCATCAAGCCCTCCAGTCTGTGCCCAGTCTCACTTATCTGCGTTTTTTTCATTATGGCCGCCTGGATTCCTGCTTATGTATGCCGTTATCTGTTCCCAGCCTGGGGTTCCAGTACGGTGTGACTCCCATGGGAACTACCAGAACACATGTTCTCTCTGTTCCACTACCAGTTCAGGGCTCTCAAAACTGAATAGAGCCCCCATCTAATATTATGTGATGTGTTCTCCACTTATTAATAAATTCCTTTCTAAGCTAACTGTGTGCCATATGGACTTTGCACACCACACCTGGCCACATCAGCCCCATTGGCAGCTCTGAGTGAAAGCACAGTCCAGAGGCCTTGCCTTCCCTCCTTAATTCAACTATTCCTTGAAGGAGCACTGCTGCACTCAGAAGTAAATAGGGGCTAACTGCGGGCACTGGGAGTAGCACGTACAGCTCTGTGATTGAGACAGTTCTTGTAGGTGGCACAACACATAGCCACTGAGAGCCTAGATCTAAGCAAATCTGTTCTCATAACTATTTGTAAAGTTCTCCAGGCCTGAGCCACAGGGCTGGGGCCTGGGAGCTAGGAGCAGAGCGTTGGGTGCTGGGGCAGAGCCAGGAGCCTATCCCCTCGGGCACAGCCCCCCCCCCCCCAGCTTACATGGCTCGCATGTTATTTTCTGGGAGCAGAGGGATCTCCAGGACTTTGGTGTTGGACAGGATGGCTTCGTGGCTGGTGGTGGAGACAGTCTTCCCCGTGATCCGGTGGACCTGGTAGAAGGCATGGGGCCGGAGCAGGCGGTCGTCTGCTGTCCCAATGAACAGCTGTAGCGTGAGCGGCTCATTTTCCAAGTAACCATGTAACTGGCGAAGAAAAAAAGAACTCCCAATAAGCACTACACACATAAACTGCAGGAAAATGGTTATTTGTCAGCAGAGGAAAGCTCAGGAGGAGAGCTGCACCCAGCGCCCAGTCCCTCAGCTTATTGTGATAGAATACTAGTACTTCCTAAAATTAAAAATACATAATGCAGCTGGGCATAGTGGTGCACACCTTTAATCCCAGCACTTATAAGGCAGAGGCAGGCAGATCTCAGTTCAAAGCTAGTCAGAGTCTACATAGAGAGTGTCTGGACAGCTAGAGCTACACAGTGAGACCCTATCTCAAAAAGTAAATTAAAATAGAGCCCCATTATCCTAAAGGCCCTGGGAATATAGATTAAAATTTGAACACTCCTGGTCCTATTTTCAAACAAACACATGTTCACATATATGCACCAGTGTACAAATGCACACCTCATACATGCCCTTGCACGTGTTTAACCAGATAGGTAGTGTACACATGGGCTCACATGCACTCCTAGAGGCAATGTGCAAATGTGTACACATGCACACCATCACACACACTCCCATAAAACATTGTGAATACATCATATGCAAAATTTATACACAATTCAACATGTACAATGATACATGCGCGTGTCTCGGCCATCCTTTCACGACTGTTATGTCTGTGTACCTCTCCTTCAGAAAGAGGTGACAACAAATGTCTATGCCAGTTGCGCTGCTGACCCCATGGCTGGCTAGTCAGGGGGACAGAGTATCTTGCAACCAGTGATAAGGCAACCGTGAAGCTGCCCATGCTCGATGCCACTATCCATCCCACCATATCTGCATAATTCGAACCAGGCCAAATACACTAGATGCTTCTTCCAGGCTGCAGGTGGGTGACCTACATTTCAGGGGACATCTAAAACATGGCCCTTGTGCTAAGGAAACGGTCATCCTTCAAGATAAACAACCAGAGCTTAGAAGTGGGGTCACCCCGGGTGTCAACTCCCTTGTCCTTTGTCCCCAGTGCACCTTCCCTCCTGCAGCAGCTAGTCATTAGCGCTGTGTGTCTCCAGCACTGCACTTGGTTATCAGTTAACAAATGTCGGGACCAAGGCATTTCATCCTCGGGAGACTGTGGACAAAGGGGGCCCCTTCGTGCTGTATCCCAGGGTGGGAAGATGCCTCCAAGGCTCTGCAAAGACGGGGGAGGGCTGTAGAACTCCGAGGCCACCAGGCCTGAGAACTGCTCGGTCCTGGAGGGTTTGCTCACTCTCCTACTGTTCTGATCTCTCTTCTCACTGGACTCATTTCAAAGTCTTTGGAAAGAGCAACAACACGATTGGCAACGAGAGAGTTACCTTGTTCTCTTTTCAGACAAGTCACAGCCACAAGGTGAGTAAAAACACCAGTGTGACCACTCAAAAGTCCATTGAGCCAAGAGCCAAGGGCCTGCTGGCTCCACTCCAACCCATGATGAGCATTCAAGCTCGATGCAAGAGCACCTCACACGTGCAGGTGATATGCCTGCACAGGGTGACCCTGGTCCCAGCCATAGAGGATCCTGGGATAGTGTGCTAGCCAGAAAGACTCACACAAGCTGAGGGAAGGCAGCCTGCAGGCACGGCTCTGGCTCCTCTGCCTCACCCCTAGTAGTCTCCCCGCCAGTCATTCTATCCAGAATCTTGAGATCTGCCCACCCCATAGGCCATGCTTCCAATGCTCCATAGTGCCTGGCTGCCCTGGAGGAAGCCTGGGTTGGATGATCCTGTAGGACATCAGGAGCCACCTGTGCTTGTGATGGGCTTCGAGGACCCAGTCTATGACTAGGTATGGCATCTCTGGTCACTGTCATGCACAGCCCCTCATGGAGGCCACAAAAGAATGGCCTGGCCACAAGTGGGGCAGAAGGGCTGAGCGCTGGAACTCAGAGCCAAGAGTGACATGTAGGTGGAAACCTGAGATGAGCTGCTGGAGTACTAGGAGTTTGGTTTTAGCAACCCCAAACAGGAAGGTGATGAACATCACCCTCCAGAAAGCACCAAGCAGTCTTTGAGGATCCTGAAGTAAAGATAGTGGAGCCCTGTGGAGGAACAAACCCTAATGGAGGAAAACCTCAGCCACGAGAAATGGAGCCACGGAGTCTTGGGAGGGGAAAGGGTGGTAACAGGGAAGAGAGGGCTACAGAGGATCCCATGCTCTACCCAGTTCTTGTCTTTCCAGTGTAATTCCAGCCTTAAGGGCTGGTTGAGGATTGTGCCTTTCATTTTAAAACATTGGGGGGAAAAACAATGAAAGCTAGAAATGGGAACCAGAAAATCAGACAGTGCAATTAGCTGCTGCTGGATTTTGATGTGGGCCTTGGGTACTGGGTTTTTACAAGGCAGTGGACCTCTCATATGTCCCTCACAAAAAGGCCTCAGCCACTGCCTCTGGCCTGATGCATGCCGGTGGCCCATTAGGAGAAGCATAGGCACCATGACTTTCATTAGGTCCTGTGATCCACCAGCATGTGGCACACGGCCAGTGCCAGCCCCGCCTCAAGATGAAAGGCCCGGGGACTAAGACTACTTCAAACAGGTACAACCCAGACCCTTAAGTTCAATTATCAGCCCACAGCCACCAGCAGCAGCCGCAGCAAGAAAAATGTGTTCCCCACTCACCAGAGGCTAATGGGGCAGAGGCCTGAGGCTTTGTTGCCTCAATAAGCAGAGGAGGCAGGTGGAGTAGGAGCCACAGAGGGCTCACCTCTGACGGCTGGAAGGAGCGCATACTGCTTCCACATGGAGGCTGGCAGACCTGCACGTGGGCTTGGGGGGACCCCTGTCCTTCTCCAGCTGAACCGACACGAGGTGATAGCCATTGCCCACTTTGAGAAGGCAAAAGTAAGAAGAGCTTATCTGAGGGCTGTCCTTGAACCCTATCATTTTTCTTCAGCAAATCATTCTGCTTTCCCAACTCAAAGCCCTGGGAGGCAAGTGGGGACAACTTTCTGTGAGCCTACGAACTCCCCCTAGCCCAAGAGACTTCTCAGTACCGACATGCAAGGTTTAGACTTGAGAGTAAGAAATGGTCCAGAGAGCTCTGTGCTCATCCCTTTTCTGTGTCCACAGCACAGCTCAGTCCGCAGGAACCATCCTCCACATCATGTTAAGAAAACATGCAGACCCTCCTCTGATTCCCCTAAAGGGGAAGGAACTATTTGAGTTCCCAGAAAAGAACCCTGTCAGAAGGCCCATTGCTGACCAGTGTTCAGGACAGAGGTCTGTACAGTCAGTGAGCTGAGGGCCAGGGATGGGGCTTACCCAGTTTACCTCTGGAGACATAAGGAAGTCTGGGGGCTGAGAACATCAGTCCTCTAGGACAAATCACCACGCAGGACAGCGCAGGATAAAGAGCTCACCGCAGACTGTATGGTGGAGAGGTGGATCAAAACAGGCCACCAGTCCCTGTGGCTGACACCATGCAGATGTCACAACTGTGGGGACAGGGATCTGTGAAAATGGGTGAGGATGGTTGTGGTATATACATGACCAGCCACTCCGTGACACCAGTAGGTGGCTCCAAGGGAAACTTTGTCTCCCCGGACCTCTGTGAAGCATTACAAGCATCTCTGATTAATGTTTAAAATTAATGCTGGTCCTGTAACAAGCCCTGAATGTATGCGGCACAGCCAACAGAGACTCTGACCATCATCTGGGGGGTTGGGTTTCTGAGTATCAACTGTGTATGAGACAGTCTGTGTGATGGTGGTGTTTCTGTCTGCACACACATACTCACAGACATGTTCCTCATGTATTTTGTACACTGGGTCAGGTTGGAAAGATTTCTGTCTGGGCTTGGCTCAGGAGCTATGGGCCAAGCATCTGTTTCTATTTTGTCATGGAGTCACAGCATCCATGAACTCAATCACTTCTGACAGATTCACTAACCACCTGTGTGGATATTTTCAGGCAGGCTATGAACCAAGGGCACATATATATGTGAGTGTGGAGGGTGCCTGCCAACCACAGGTCCTCAGTCACCCTGGGATAACAACACAGTGGAAATCCTTGATGAAATCTGGTGGAGCCAAAGAGTACAGACTCCCCAATTTGCTGTGGGCCTGCCTGTCTGAATGAATACTACATAGAGTCTCCCATCCAAGGTCACCAGCACAGAAAACTACCTCTGCCACCCTTGGGCCAGAGTGGTCACGCCTAGCACTGTCTAGATCTGCAGGAACAGAGTGTGGAGCACAGAAGTAAGTCCCTGCAAACAGTGCCCAGAAGGGTTAGCAACCAAGGTTGGTTGGTCCAGGCCCCTCAACACCTGGGAGCCAGGCCCTCACCTCTTGCAATGTGGTGAATCAACTAGGAAACCATTACTCTATGTTGGACTAGAGTAATTTTACAATATGACACATTAAAAAATAAATAAATAAAAATAAGAAATCCAGAGACAAGTTGTGCCAGTTAGTATTCTATTTTGTGAAATAGATACAACACACACACACACACACACACACACACACACACACACACATGCGCGTGCGCACACAAAGGAATATATGACCCAAACCTTCTTGGTGGGCAATCCTCAGAGTGGCCCAAGGCTCTCGCCCAGCCTGGCTTGGGTCAGATGACGTTAAAATGACAACTGAAAATTCCCCCGGGACCCCTGCCATGCCAAGCTTCTTAAGGGATGTAAGGCAGTGAACAGGGTATAATTTTATCCTTTAGAAACATGCCATTTCAGTGAAAATAGGAATATTTAAGGCTTAACCTGGGAGGTAAATATCTATTATTTAAAGCACAAAGTTCACTTTAAGAAAAGAAATCTAAGCTACTTCACACATCCCACTGCATGGACCTTCTGCCTCTGGCTTCTCACAGTGTCTGTCAGAACAACATTTATAGAGTTACCTGTCAAACCCAAGCCTCCTCGACTTCCCTCTAAATGAAACAAAATGCATTATTCCGTTTGCAAGGCGTAAGCACTCCTTAGTTTCCTGCGCATTAAAATGTTTGTTTTTAGCCTGTGTGCTACCTCAGCACTTACCCAGGGAAATGACAGGCCAACTGACTGATACAGGACAAATTTATTCAGTGCTGGAGCTGGGCCAGCGTGCACACCGTCATACCTGGTGGATGATCCGAATTAACAGCGCCAATTAACTGATGAAAATGGTCTGCCTTTCAGCCAGTCTCTCCGACTTGGTTACTAAGCAAAGAACATCATCATGTGACATTCTTCCACCAAAGACATAATGTGCACTTGAAACAATCAACTTCAAGGGAAATTTGCATTTAAGACCTCGAGTAACATTAGCATGCCACCATGTCCCAGAAGACGAGAGAAATCATTTCGCAAATTGGTCTCACTTTCCCTCCTTCTGGTGCCGGGGATCACACTCAGGGTGGGTTTCACTATTTTTTAAACCCAATTCCCTCTACTTGGTTAATTAAGAGTTCGTGTTGTATTCACATTATCTCAGATTGTTTTCAGCCCCAATTCCTCATTACAAACACTGCTGCCAGGAGACGGGAAGTTTCTGTTATTGGAAGTTCTATTTCCCTCTCCTGGAGACTGCAGAGCACTGGTCTCCTAGCAGGGCACAGAGGCATCCTGGGAATTCACTACTCTGCCCTGGAGGCCTCAATGCACTCACATGAGCCGCGTCTGACCCATCTTCCTGCCCCACAACTTGAGAGGGTAGGAGCCAGATGTCACTCTAGTGAGGTGGGGGCTACCACACCAGCTTTAGCTAGAGGCACAGACCCGGGGGGACTGCTGCTCTTTAGCATGGGTGACTCCCCTACAGAACAACCAGCAGGGGACATCACCAGCTGTTTGTCACTCCAGATGCCACTACTGTGCCTGACTGGGAGGAAAGAAATGACCATCGAGGGCAGGACCCCTCACAGACACCCAGCAGGAGAATTGAAGCTCAACTTGTGAGCCAGGCTGTGCGCTGCAGGCCTATCGCCCCAGCCCTCGGGAAGGAGGCTGAGGCAGAAGGATCCCACCTTCAAAGCCAGCTTGGGCAACTCAATGAGACTGCTATTTCAAAATTAAAAGTTAAAAGGGAGATTAGGAGTGTAGGTCAGTGGTAAAGAGTTTGCCTAGCAAATACCACACAAACAAAACAAAACCAAAAACAACTTCACCCACTCAGCAGCACCTGGAAGGATGCCAAACAGACACTATTGTCGGTTCTGCATAACTAGGTGAGGCCCTGGACACTATTAGGCACTCGCTGCCTGAGCTCCTGTGTCCCAGCAAATGGGCTTGAGGACATCAGGCCCCTGGGCTTCCCCATGAAGCAGGCACAGGACAGAGCTTCTGGGCACAGCTCCCTAGCACAGAAAGTCAAGTGTGTAGCACCCACAGAATCTGTGCTAGTGACCAACTCTGTCTGCAAAGAAAACATCCTCTGGCTTTCAGGGTGTTTGTTACAAGTATTCATGTGTGTGTGTGTGTGTGTGTGTGTGTGTGTGTGTGTGTGTGTGTATGTACTGATATATGTGACATGTGTGCACCTGTTTGTGTATGTCTATGCATGTGTTTATACATGTATAAACATATAAGCAGGTGTGAATATGACCTAAATGGGATTGTGTACATGTGTTTGTTATGAGTGTGTGTGTGTGTGTGTGTGTGTGTGTGTGTGTGTGTGGTGTGCATTTGATCCTGAATTGCATGAGCACACATGTGTTTCAGAGCCTGTGCATTTGCTTCATGAATGGATGCCTGGGTGAGCAAGCACGTCTTTATGGAAATGTGTGCACTGGGTTTTATGTGTGCATGGATGTGTCATGAGCTCACAGCAATACTTAATTTATACCATGTCATTCTGAGGACTCTTCCTATGAGGACAATTATCACACTAAAGACCAAAACCGTATTTATAAACACAGACAAAATGAGGCCTCCAGTAGTTCCCCAGATCCTGAGGGACAGTGGCCAGTACACACATGGCCTCTTCCAGAAGCAACCCAAGGCTAAGAGCAGCAGAGGGAAGCTGTGAGAGGCTGCACGTAGCTCCTTCAGGTCTTTTCATGTACCAACTTTCTCTACCTTTCTGAGAAGCAAAAAATTTAAAAACAAAATAAGAACCAAAATGGGTGTATCCACGTAAATATTTCAAGGGCATGAATGCCAGAGACCACACACATGGATAATGCCTGCTGGGCCCTCATGGAGAACCAAGCATGCCGCACCTTCACGGGGCCTTGATTTCCATTGGCAAAGTCTCCCCACTTTGTTGAGGGCCTGAGGCTGTTCCAGGCCTCTGATAATCAGTTGTCTAATTTACTTAAAAATGTCTCAGGGATGTGAGTGTAGCTCAAGTGGTAGAATGCCTGCCTAGAATACCCAAGAACCCAAGCTTCATCTCCAGCACAGTGAACCATCTCCATGTAGAGCCAGCCTGGTGTTCCTAAGCACCAATGAAGAAGCGTGTGCTTTCAATGGAAGCAGTGGGCTCAAGCATGGCATTCCTTCCTTTCAGAGGCCTGTCCCCTCCCCAGAACCTGGGACAGTTTCTCCCAGAAAAAGGTCCTGGTGTAGGTCCTCAAGGAGGAAGCCACACTCTGCGGCTTTTAGAAACAGACTGTGATCTTCATGGCTCTCCTGCAGCTTGAACTGAGCAGGTGTTTAGCCTGTCGGGTTTTAGAACCCAGGCTCCTGGGCTTCACCTAGGAAGCTCTTGGACCCCTGTGTGTGTGAAGATTCTTGAAGTATCCTCAGTCCTGAAGTCTTTTTTCTTTCTTTCTTTCTTTCTTCCTTCCTTCCTTCCTTCCTTTCTTTCTTTCTTTCTCTCTCTCTCTCTCTCTCTCTCTCTCTCTCTCTCTCTCTCTCTGTTTTGTTTTGTTTTGTTTTGTTTTGTTTTGTTTTGTTTTTCAAGACAGGGTTTCTCTGTGTAGCTTTGCGCCTCTCCTGGAACTTGCTCTGTAGACCAGGTTGGCCTCGAACTCACAGAGATCCACCTGCCTCTGCCTCCCGAGTGTTGGGATTAAAGGTGTGCGCCACCACCACCTGGCCTGAGGTCACTTTCTTATAGGATTCTGCAAAGTGAGCTTTGGCTCCATCCTAGGAATTAATTCATTCACAAATTTCATGTTTCCTCTCCTGTGCTGAAGAAGGCTGGGGGCAGACAGGAGGTGGGGTATGAGAATGTGGCAGGTCAAGGAAAAAATGGTTTCCCGACTTTTTTCCTGAGCCTCAGACCTCTATCAAATGTGAATTCTATGACCCGTGAGGCAGGACCCACAGAACAGCCCAGAGTGGACATCTGAAGCATGCTGTTCACAACCACAGCCAGGATGCACTTGGGTGTGGATCTTAGGCCTGCTCCTCAGGGAGGCCTCCAGCTCAGCTTCTCTGCTCTTCCCCCAATGGCCACCTTCCTGCCTTGCATGCTGACTCGGGAGAGCAGGAGCCCCACCCCACCCCTTGCTGGAAACCTCCCTTACTCGAAGGTTCCTTGGATAGAAGTGGATGGGATCCTCCTTCAAGATCTGGGCATCAACGGGATATTGTGGGAATTTTAAACCAAGGCCATGTGACTGAATCAGGGTCCATCTGTGCTGCACAAGACCAATAGGACTGATTCCCACCTAGCCTGGGGGGTTTAAAGGGGCTGGGGAGAAAGACAGGCACAAACTCAAGCAACATGCAGGTGGGACAGACCTCACCACCCACCTCTCAGCTCCTGCAAAGAAGGTTTATAAGGGCCCACAGGGCCTCAGTGTCCTCAGAAACTGTCATCATGGCCAGGAATCACAGCCCAATCAGCCCCATGCACATCAGCCTGTATCATCTTTGTGTTAAGCATGGCACATAGCATCCCTGAGGCTGGCCCTGCAGATGGCAGCCTTCACCTACTCTCTGTCCACCCAAATCCAAGGAAAGAGGCACCCAAAGCCAGCAGATTCATTTTGCAAAGCTGACAAACAGGTACAGAAACTCCCAACAAAGGCTCCTCCCTCAGCACCTCAGAGGCCACAACAGACTCAGGAAGCAGTCACCTGTACACCCTCCTGGGAATCACCCAGGCTCCACAATGACATGCTAGGCTAGTGCTTACCTTGTACACAGGAGCAGCCACCTATACCATGCTATGCAGTGTGTTACAACATGCTACTATGGTGATACCAGGCCCAGACATGCAAGGAAATCCCAGAAAATATGGCTGCTGTCTTGAACCCCAATCCTTTCACCTTGCAGAATCCAGCCTGTGGCAGCCAGCATTCTGGTGAGTTTTGCTGTTTACAGTGTGGATAGCATGACTCAGTGGCCATGCATTAAGCATCCATGGGGCATATGTAAGAGAATCTAACCCTTGCCGTTAAATTATTAGAGCCTCAAGAATTCTGAGGGTGCATGTAGGGATGGAAATGTGATACGAAGGCCTGAAGATACTCGAAGCCATCAAGACTTCTCAGGGCACCGATACCATGATGCCATCTCAGATCCCACGTGTTAACACTAGAGGGACACTGGCTCCCAATCTGTTCCTTCTCTCACCCTGGGGTCCATGCTGAGGACATCTACCCACATGACCAGTGAGGTCTTGACTGTGTGCCTGCCTAGGCAAGGCCTGCGGCCATCCATGCCGATGCAGAGCAAACTACCTCCATCCACACAGGAAGGAGCCCAGTGTTCTCCTGGAGGGCAGAAACAAGGCCACTAGGCCAGGGCAGGCACTCAACAATAGTTCCTCTCCACCCCTACCTCCCATGGTGGCCTGAGTCGGGGACTGTCCAAGGACAGACTCAGAGAGAAAGCCTGAGTCCTTCCCAGACTCCCGAGAGAAAGCTGTCTTCAGCTGCAGCTTTGCACCCATTATTTGTATCTTCTTCACATCTGAACAACTGCCTGTGGGTAGACTGTGACATCTGTGGTGCCTATGGGTCCTCGAGGCCAAGGAAAGCCAGAGTCACCAGAAAGAGGGTCCATGTGCGGTCAGGAGCCAGCTCGAGATGTGCCTCTTCCTGCTGTCACTGTTGCTAGAGGTGTTTCTATTTTGTCTCCATTCACATGGTCCTCATCTCACCTGTCCCCAAGGATGGGGTCTGAGACCCTAGGGGAGAGGAGGGGCTTGACTAGGCCTGTCTCATCTGGACCCTAACTCAGAATGGCCTCTGCTGGCATGTAATTAGAGAACCATCTGCAGGCTATGTGCCCAAGACGTCATCATTTAAACTCTCCCTAGCCTGGACCAAAGAAGCCATGGCTCTCAAGTCAGCTTTGGGGACTTGGCGGCTCCTTGTTTAGAGGGAGGGTTCTATTTGTAGCCCTGGCTTGCCTTTGCTCCAGGGCACACATGGTGCCCTCACTGTTTCCCACTCTGCTGGATGGTAAGGGTAGGAAGTGAGTTCACAATCGGATGCTGAGAGCCCATGTGAAGCCCCTGCCGTGAGTACATTGGCGGAACTAAACCAAGGCCAGACAGTTTTATTCAAATCCACGACTGTAGACTGAGGAAGCAGACAGGGCCACCTCCACCCCACTGTCACACTGGTAGGAGAGCTGTCCCCAGATGTCTTCCAGTACAACAACTTATCTCCACCACCAATTGTCTGTCCACTCTTAGCTTTGCCACTGGGAGCTTGTACAGTAAGCAAAGCTGCAGTGTGCTCAGGAGGGATTCTTGTGAAACCCCTGTGTTTGCTGAACAATGGACATGGTGCTGAGTACATGTGCGGAAGGGAGAGGCACTGTCTAGGTGACCAGGAGAGCCAACCTGTGCATGGTGGGCATGGATGGGAGAGTCAGCCTGTGCATGATGGGCATGGACAGGAGAGTCAGCCTGTGCATGGTGGACAGGGACAGGAGAGTCAGCCTGTGCATGGTGAGTAGGGACCGGAGAGTCAGCCTGTGCATGGTGGGCATGGACAGGAGAGTCAGCCTGTGCATGGTGGGCATGGACAGGAGAGTCAGCCTGTGCATGGTGGGCATGGACAGGAGAGTCAGCCTGTGCATGGTGGGCAGGGACGGGAGAGTCAGCCTGTGCATGGTGGGCAGGGACGGGAGAGTCAGCCTGTGCATGGTGGGCAGGGACGGGAGAGTGTTTGCATCGGAATGTCCTGAAAGGAGAGAGGACTCCATGCACTGTCCAGGCTGACCCATAAAAAATTAATCCAGACCCCGAAGGTTGGCTGGCTCTGTGTAGACAAGGGCCAGCGTGTTTCTGCTCTGGGGTCAGGGCTGCAGTTAGACCTCTGTGAGATGCATGTTTTAACAGCTTGCTGCTCTAGGCAAAGTGAAGTGCTGCATTATTCCCCCTGTACCCAACCCCTTGCTGCTCTGATCAGAATATCTAGCAAACCCCTCACTGGCCCTTGAAGGACCCTGGCTCTCTGTTAGCCTCCAGGTGTGTGTATTCCAGAGGAGAGGCCTAGGAGACCAGGGGAAGTAGGCTCACACATGACAGAGCATCCCAGGCCACTAACCAAATGATAAGGTACCTTGTGACCACAGGTCAGACACCCCTTACAAACACACTTCTCATAATATTTTTACCACTCTAAACCTCCCCTGGGACTTGAGGAAAGACACCACGAAGAAAGAAAAGTAATTATAACAGCAGCCTGGCATGAAGACAATTTTAACAACCGGAGAAATGCACGTCATCTCCTGGTGGATGTCCCTAGCTGTCAAATGTCTTGTATGATAGAAAAAGCATCTGCCACGAATGTATATGGGGGAGGGGGCAAGCTCAGTGACCTCTGAAGGGTCCCTAAGGCCATGAGACCCCACTGGCCTCTGCCTGGGCCTGTGTCTGAGCACAAGCCAATGCTTATCATGGCTTCCTCTATGACTCTGGCCCCAGTTCCTTTAGATTCTCAAGTTCCTGTTGTCTGTGCCCTGGGAGTATGTGACTTATATCCACACTGAGTCCAGCATCACCTGTCTGGGCCATGGTCTGCATCTCTTTGATCTGAATCCTTCATGGCCAGGCAGGGGCTACGCTGGTCACTGTCCTAAATGGCAAGTCCCATGCTACAAACCTAAATGTTAGGAACTGACCAGCTTCTGAGTGTTCATATTTCAGTGGCCTATTAATTATTCAAGCAGAGCAGGCTTGTGTGTGATGTGCAGATGCTATCGGGCAAGTCATCTGGTGATTGGTAAACAGAGCTGGATGATGTGACCCCTGGGGTGGGAGATGATCTTCAGACCCCACGATGCGCTGCAGTGGGGGCTCCTAAAGGTGGGAGCCCACAAGGCCATAGTTCACTCTAGGCCAACCTAGACATCCCCTGCCTCACTTCTGGAAAATTTGGATCCTCAGCCACTTCTGTCAGTGGTGGCCAAGACCCAACAGACACAGAGACCTGAAAGCTAGTGGCCAGATCAAAGTCAGGAGGGTCCTTGCTGGATAGGATGATGCTCAATAATGACGTCTTACTTTGGAGAACTGGAGAGGCAGATGCCTCTACCTTAGAGTATTTGAGACAGATGTTCTACCAAGGCAAGTTTCATAGTCAAGGAAAATTTCAGCCTTTTCTCACTGGTTACAGTGTGGCATTGGAAACAAGACCACAGCGCACTGTAGACAGATGTAGAAGCTCCTGTCTTGGTAACTAATGGAAGACAGTGGTAACTGGAGGGAGGGCAAGAGAGCCACCTTGTCACCAAGGACATCCCCCACAGACTTTGGACAGAACATGTCCACTGAAGCACTGTAAGGTGGCTCTTGAACTGGTCCTGGGAGCTGCCAGGAAAGCCGATAGGTAAGCCCTTACCAGGTCCTCCTTGAGTCCAGAATAACCTGTGGCTGCCCATTCTGACTCAGCATGATGTTTTTTAGATAACGTCAGATTATGAAGCCAGTGTTTTTAAAGACTGGGTAGTTTGGTGATCACTGAATGGCTAGTGGGGGCCTGTGGCCATTTTGAATACTTAGATTGTGGCATGAAAAAGAACATCTATGGACAAAAGCAGACGTGACACCCTCCTGGTGGGAGACAATGAGCCCCGAAAAGAGAGCGGCGACCACAATGCAAGTCTATGTCAGGGGGAGAGTCCTAAACCTCCCACTGGACCGCTGATTGTTCAGGCAGGTCCTTCACAGATACTGGCCTCTCCACTAAAAGCAAAGTTAGGCCAGATGCAGCTGCCCCTTCCTTTTCTGAAATGCATGACCTTTGACTCTACCAGTATGCCTGAGTCTGGTCTGTGTGGTCCCCGACAACACATCCAAGGAAGAGGATCACTGACCCAACACCTCTTTCTGGACCCCGGGTCTGAGGGGCACATCTTCCTCCGTTTTACAGTTCCCCTCCTGAGCACCACTAGGGTTTTCCGTTATGCAGATTGCTGCTGTCTTAATGGACAAACTTCTAGAGACATAGAGGAAGCCATGGTGCCGGATCCACTACAGAGACAGTGCTGAGCAAATGGGAGCTTCTAGAAGCCCGTGAGTGAGGGGAAGACCCCAACAGTCAGGAACGCAGTAGAGACTACCAGCCACAAAATGGCGTGCGCAGTGGCTGCATGGCGGATATGTGGGCTGGTCTGTGGCCTCACCCAGATTGCTGTGTAACATACCCACCTCTGGGAGCCAGAAGGTCAGACAGCAGAGCTCATGGCACTAAAGGGCGTGTCAAAACAACCCAGAAGCTTGGGGTAGAACTTTGTGGTTACGGCGCTTTCATGGCAACCAAGAGAATTTTCTATTTTTGTTTGTTTCATAATTACGTGCAAATTCTATTTTTATCTAATTTGTGGTCCACCAGCCAAAAAAAGAAAACAAATCCCCTAAAATGCCCCCTTTTTAGCTGTTTACTTCACACACTGGCATAGGTGTACACTTACTTTGTGAGAATATTCCAGAAATCTCCTTGGGTTATCAATTTCTCACAATGAGACGTGAGACAGAACCTAGCATTTTTGGTTAGGGGTTGTTTTTCTTTGCCTTTCAGTGCTGCTGAGGCAGGGGCTGGCTGTTCTGTGGAAGCAGAGCCAGCCTGACCTGGTTTTACCACCTTCCCTTAACACCACTCTAAATAATTCAGAGGGTACTTCTTAAACGCTGTTTTAAATTTCACATTCCTCAGAAATGCCTCAGTTTCCTGGATATCATCTGCACTGATAGAAAAATGTTGCCCCATGCTCAAGATGCCCGGAACCTGGTTCCCCAGGGGCAGCATGTCAACTTGGCACCTGATGCGCAGGTAACAGGTATCAGAGGCTGACAGAACAAATTCCCCCAAACACAAGGGCTCCCCACACTCCTCCTGGCTTTATCTCCCCAAAGCAGCTGAGATCCTCACAACCACCATCAGCAGAAAGACGCAGACTTGTATCCACAGTTTCATCGTTCTGGTGAAGCACAGTATTTGCACCCCCTCCCCGGCTCTCGCCCAGAGCCCCTTGCCTGTATGATCCAAGTAAGTGGAGGAGCTTGGCCATTATCTCTCCACTTACTTTCCTGCCTTTCTTTAACGGACTTATTTCCTCTCTTATTAAAACCTGTTCCATTCAGCAATAATGCACTTTCATTCAGTGAGGACCGCAGCAGGAAAGGAGAGGTAAATACCTGTAGTTACCCTGCACAGCTGAGGGCCAGCTCTACCTGACTTCCACCTGGGAAGGTAGAAACTTAAAATGTCAAGCTGGCTGTTGCGTACCGATGTCTCCTGCATTTTATCACATCAAGCCGCTAACAAAGTAGGTATTAATTGGCATCAAGCACACGGGCCACAAATATCACCTTAATATCACCCACAAGCTCTGCTAAAGTGCTTCATTTCTGCACCTCGCCTGGCTCATTCCATGGGGCTGATTGCTGCGTTGGCAAACAGCCATTTGTCTCCAGCACCTCCTGCCTTTGCCAGCTTTTTATTTACCTAAATGGAATAAAATAAAAGTACCTGGTTCCCTGCTGAGTACCCCTTCCAGTTTGCATCAGTCCTGAAATAACAGGGTTGGGCACCTGGGTTTATGATGTTGGGGTACTGGGGTAAAGAGCTCTCTATGTCACCATGTGACCAGAGCCAGGCAGAGAACAAGCACTTC
Organism: Onychomys torridus; assembly: GCF_903995425.1. Taxonomy (NCBI): domain Eukaryota; kingdom Metazoa; phylum Chordata; class Mammalia; order Rodentia; family Cricetidae; genus Onychomys; species Onychomys torridus. The sequence goes on from NC_050455.1 coordinate 68,960,668, forward strand.
TCGGTGCCACTTAAAACAGTCATGTCTTGGGGTCTAAAGCGCACAAGGGGACAGGTGTGGCACAGGGAAGCAAGGACAACCTCATACAGCCCACTGGGATGTCACACGCTGTCCAGTGGAGAAGGGGCAAGCTGGACCTGTGATGTTGCTGGGCCACCTAGTTTCCAAGTGCCTCCTGGCCAGCATGGGTGAGCATTGTATCTCCCCTCTTAGCAACTATTTTTCCTCCCCCTAAGTTCTATAGGCGTGACTGTGACCATCTCAGCCACCTTCCCCTCAGAACTCCAGCTCATCACCTGCTCTCTCAGACTCTACCCCTAACACCTCCAGGCAGGCTCACAGGCATAGGCTGCCCACCAATCTCACGTATGTGGTGTGGGTGGAGAGTATGCATCTGCTCCAGGGGTACAGAGTTTGGAAAGAGAAGAACGGGGCTGCAGAACAGCTGGTGCAATGCAGCCAGGACTGCAAGTAAGTCCGTTTGGGTGAGCCTTTAGAACCATTACAGATGTAATGCAGAGCACGGTACGGCACCCACAGACAGCTCCTGACTCACCACGGTCCTGCTTACCGTCTTCCCTTTAGCTCTACGCTAGTGCGAAAGTGATACTCAATCAGAAAAATTACAGTTTGAATTTCGAATTTTGCTCTGCCAGCCCCTCTGCGAAGAGAGGAGTGGCTGACATTCTGCCTATGCGGGACCCGTGCGAATCAGTGAGGTATAGTGAATGTATTCTGACTTTTGGCATTTTCAGTTTATCAAGGGTTCATTGGGACATAGCCTTCCTGAAGATAAGGAGCATGCCTATGCTGAAGGAAATGGGATATGCAAGTAGCTAACGTCTAACTAACTGGCTCTGAGGAGACTGTGTTTACAGTTTGAGGAAGGTCCCCAGCTGCGGATGCAAAATTGTTCTAGACTGAGAAATGCCAAGGTATGGGCTATTGGCAGGTCACAGAAGACGCCATACCTGCACGACGGGGTGTCCTCCAGCTGAGGCCTTCACAGCCCCCCGGCTGCCTTCTGTCTCATAGTGAGCTCTGTGGTGTGACTTGGGCTGCACCTCGATCCGAAGCTCATACGGACCAGAGTGGGATGGCAGCTGCCAGTCAAGGGCGGGTAAAGACGGGCTGCAAAGGAAGAGAGGGGCTTTAAGTGCAGGTAGACACCAAGACACAGTTGTCCATGCTGTACCTTGGACACTGTCAGCAGCGGATCAGCCCTCACCACTGCTGTCAGACATAATACCCTCAGCGTCATCCTGATGGGGGAGGAAAGTCTCCACAAGGCCATGGTTACTACGTTACCATATGTAGTCACAGCTTGCCAGTGCGTCATGAATAAAAGAAATCAGCCAGTCTTTAAAATGCTAACCAAATCAACTGCCCAGAGCAATGGAAGAGGTGCAGATAGCCTGCTTGTAGCCAGGAGAGTTACCAATGGGATTACAGGGTTCTGGATACCCTTTGTAAGGAACAGTAAAGGTCTCCCTCCTCTATGGGAAACCCTGAGAGGCACCCTTGGCCAAATGGGGCTCTGGGAATAACCTACCCTGCAATTTTACAGCCGACCCAAGAGAAAGAGAGAACTGCTGGACCCACTCGCTCCTCCAGACTGACATGGGCTTTGTTTCCATTCCAATTGCACCTGCGTTTGTCACCATGCAGGTACAAGCTGGGCCATCCCTGCAGGAATCTGACTCACAAACACACAGCAGCGAGTGCCCAGAGCACCTGCATTTGCCTAGCACAGAGGAATGCTGATGGCAGATCTTGGCTGTAGGCAGCTTCAGAACAACATGACAAAAGGGGCAGACTTCCTGATTCTGGAAGTGCTGCCATGCACACAGCAGCTCACACTATGCCTGTCAGGGCCGTTTCCTGTGTATGTCACACACCCTGTTTCCCAGCAGCTGTCAGGGCGGAAGGAAGAGCAGCAGAGCGGAGGACTGGGCTGGGAGGGAGACCAGCATCCTGGGGAAGGCGCCCCATGGGAGCTGAGCAGCCTCCTGCTTCCAGGAGGGGGTGTGTTTCCAGGGCTGTGGGGCCACAGTTCTCAGAGCCAGAGGCGGCATGGGTACCCAGGTGTGGGGAGAGGCACTACAAAGCCGCCCACACCTGCAGCTCTTCATCGTGGTTCATACGTGTGCATAGACACGTCTGATGTCCAACACAGGCTACACTTGGCTGTGAACAGAAAAAGAAAGCTTCACAATGAAAAGAGCTACTTTCAACCCCTAGGAAATTCTTAAAAAGAGAGTGACAGACAGACCAAAAAGACAGAGAATTGAAAGTCACGCTCAGTGCAATCCAGGGAACAGCTGGCTAGGCAGGGCCCCAAGAGCCCTCGACTTGTACAAATGAAGTCATTTGAAGTTACTTGCACACGTCAAAATCTTGTATCATACATCACTGATCCAGAGACACTGTCTAAATAAATGGGTGTGGATATGCAAGCATTTTACACAAAAGGGGTATGTCTTCACAAAACATATAATTTTATATCCTGACTTTGTTTTAAAGAAAAATCAAATTTTTTGAGCATGACTGCATTGATAAAAAGTGGTTTAATCGCCACACCACATTTTATTACACAGATATTACTGTGTAGCTGGACTTTGGTTACTACCCAGTCTATGGCTAACATAAATGCCATTGACTTGATGTCCACACAATTAAATCAGGGACTGTATCTTTGCCCTATCCTGAACACAGGGTCAGCATTTTGGGGTCCCCAAGGCATTAGCCTCTGCTGAGATATGAGGGAGCCTCCCACCCCAGCCCCAACTCGTTGTAACATCAGCCTGACATATTTTACTCATTTTCAAAACTGTCCCCCAACTGTCCCCCACAGTTTGATGTGCTGCTGTCTGCCCCTCCATACAACCCTTGACTTCGAAGCAGACAGCAGTGGGTGGTATGTAAAGAATAAATTTGAGTGAAAACATACTTCTGACCCACCAGAAGTAAAACTTCTGGGAATACCTGGCCCCTAACCATCTGCTTCATTTTTGGCCTTGCATCTTACTGAAGATCTTCTGGGGCCTCAGGACACTTCCTGTGGCTTAACCTCCACCCCAACAGAAACTGGCCTTACTGGGACATCCGCTGTCAGTTACCATGTGCCTGGCACCTTCTCTGTTCTGAAACTGCCATCTATGGTGAACACTCTCATGATGCCACAGAGGGAAGGCCAGGCCTTGCTAACTCCACAGGACAGACAAACATCCTAAGACACAGTGCCAGTGCTGAAGAGATGGAACAATGGTTAAAAGTCCTGGCTGTTCTCCCAAAGGACCCGAGTTCGAGTTCCAGTGTCTGTGTCAGACTGCTCATGACCACTCTAGCTTTTATAGGCATTAGCACTCATATGCACACACACACACACACACACACACACACACACACACACACACACACACTTAAAAGTAATAAAATAAATCTTTAAAAAAAATCAAATTAAGCAGCAGAGAGATGCCACAGTGGCTGAGGGCACTTGCTGCCGAGTCTAAAGACCAGAGTTTGATCCCCAGGACCCACATGGTAGAAGATGAGAATGTACTACAAGGTGTCCTCTGTCCTCCACATGTGCACGATGACACATCCACAAAATGACTAAATAAATATGCAATGACAATGGAAAGAAACACATTACAGGATAAAACATGAGCATATTGGGGGTGAGCAGCCTGTGGCTGGGCCATGTTGCTGGCTAGACTATGCCAGGCTCACAGAGCTGGCGCTCGCCCTCTTTATCCCACAGACCCCACATCAAGCATCCATTGCTCCTCTTAGCCTGTTCAAAGCAAGCATTCAGTGGTTATGAACAATTTAAAATTTTTTCTGAATGCTTGCAAGAAATTTTTTTTGTATGTGTGTAGCTGTTCCTTGATTCTGGGGTACTGAGGGCCTTGGGTCACAAAGCAGTATGGCCTCCAGCTGTAGGGTCTGAAGGGACAATGGCTAATGTAGCCTCCATGCTGGGGGAGGAAGGTTGGAGCGATAGGCTGCGTGGGAATGATGGGCAGCTTCGCCTGATAACGGGGCGAGTCAGATCTTCCACAGTGCTTGGTATGTAGGCGTAGTGCAGGGAGAAGCCACCAGCTCTCCTGTTTTGAATCACTGTTCCCATGAGAAAGGACTCTGCCTCCCACTGACAGGAAGCATGAAAATGCTGTTGGCACACAGGTCACAGCACAGAGACCAACTCCATACGAGATCACAAACCTAAGGCCCAAGTGGGCTCACATTCCCTGGCTCCTGTCTATACGAGGTCCACAGTTCCCAGCTCCACTGTCTCTGAGCATCTGAGGCTGGTGCAGGAGGACCATTAGGCTCTTTGAGGTGCTCATCTTTCCAACTGGCCACTGGGGGTTGCCAGTATCATCTCCGCTCCATGCAGACCTTCTACACACCCTCGTCAACACCTCATCCAGCTCAGCTAGACTGCGTAGTGGCACATAAGTCTCTCTCAGATCCCAGCTCCTAACCCTGTCACACAACCACAACATCCCTTGACTGGAACCAACATGGGCCTCATCTGAGCACTCAGCAAGTACCTGTGGGTACAGGTTTGTTTTTTTTTTTTTTTGTTTGTTTGTTTTTTAAGAATTTTCCAAGACAAAGCTTTGCTTTGTGCTTGTTCTGAGTTCTGCCTTTTCCATTTCCCCTAACACAACGTTCCAGGGAACTCAGAAGCGCTGCTCAAGAGGCACAGACATTACAGAGCTCAAAACCGAGGCTGGGCAGATGACAGCTAACGACTCAGAGTGTCACGTGGTTTCCTCTCCCTTTCAAAGGCCTAAACTACCTCTGAGGAGGGGGCCGGGGCATGGCCTCACAGCCACCTTGTGTGGGAGGTGATGGAAAGGGTAAGTGGGTTAAAACAGTCACCGAATGCCTGGGCTACCACAGAGGGACGCAGGCACCTGCCCCCACAGACATGTAAAGGCCATTGGGCTATGATAGAATCCAAATCCAGAGGGCCCGAGGGGCTACACCAATCTGACAGACACAAGAGCCAAGTGACACCTTCAGCAAGATCCATGTGGGGGCGTGCGTGTCCAGAACAACTTCTGCCAGGAAGAAAAAGGAGAGGAAAGCAAAATGAGCAGACACGAGGAAGGCAGGGAACGCTGAATGGAGAAAGGATCCACCCCAAACCGACAACTGCTAAGAAAACTCCAAATTAGGGAGCTGTGAACACTGGCCTGGGAGCACAGCTTATTTTATGTGAGTTTCTAGGTGAGTCAATGGTGTCATCAGTTGTGAAGGGTGAATTCCTGTCTCGCACACATTGAAACATGTACAGATGAAGCTTTGAGAAGCCCAGAGGTGTTCAGAATGATAGGGCCAGGCATGGCAGGGTGAAAGACAGAGCCAGGAACTCCACGCCAGGGCTCTAGACTTAAAATGTCTTGCATTGGAAAGCAAAAGACTTGAGACTTGTGAGGGGCAGATTTGGAGAGCTGGAGCTGAAAATGATCAGCATGGCAGACTAAGTTACATGGCAAGTGGTAAGTGGCTCTTTTTATTATGCATATTTTTGTTTTAATTACATAGTAATGGCAGCTGGGTGGTGGTGGCGCACACCTTTCATCTCAGCACATGGGAGGCAGAGGCAGGAGGATCTGTGAGTTTGAGGCCAGCCTGGTCTACAGAGTGAGTTCCAGGACAGCCAGGGCAACACAGAGAAACCCTGTTTTGGAAAAACAAAATAAAACAAAACAAAAACAGAAAACAGATCACACAGTAATGAACCTAGTTTTGTGCGTATGTGTACGCACTCATGTGTGAAGACAGCCTCAGGGGCTGGTCATCGACTTCCTCCTTACTTGAGACAGGGTCCCACTGGTGGTTCCCTGCTGCATAAGGCAACCCACGACCTTCTAAAGAGCAGCCATCTACCTCAGTTTACTGAAGGCATGCTGAGAGGATAGGTTCACACTACACCCAGCTTTACGTGCCGACTGAGAGCCCAAGTCAGGTCCTCATGCTGCGCTCGCTCCTCAGCTGTCTGTCAAGGAAAGTCATCCCAGCTACAGGCACAAGAGCAAAAGAATTTCAGGATAACTCCTGGGTATCAGAACCCAGAGGGGGCACAGTTTTGCTTAAATAGTTTGGGTAAAAAAAAAAAAAAATTCCTTTCAATTCTGAATTTTCCATAGTTAAAAGTGCCACGTGTACATGTCTTAGAGGGAAAATGTGAAAGCTATCTGTGCTTCCATAATCCTAAAATCCATGAAGCTAATCTGAGCCTAAACTCTGCCCATGGGAAGGAAAATGGAAGCAAGTTAAAGGGAAATAAGAATTTCACCTTTGTAATAGGGGCAGCAGCCAAAGGCCTTCCTTTAATTAAGAAGAAAGAAAGAGAGTCAGAAGGAAGGGGGTGGGAAGTGCATGGGGAGAGAGGGAAGGAGAAAAGCGTGAAGGAGGGAGACAATGGGGAGGGAAGGAGGGAGGGAGGGAGGGAGACAGAAGGAGAGAGGGCTGCTGAATGCACTTATTGGCTGGCTCTGCAAAGGTTGGGCCTCAAGGGCTCCATCTGTCCATCCATCCAAGGCCAAGCCCAGGACCACCCAGCAACACTGTTGAGAGCGCACATCTGGGCCACGGCCCCCTGACCACAGGACTCTTGGCCTGGGAAAACTTGCCTCACCCAAGAAGGGCTGGCCTTCCTAGAGGTTAACCCAGTGCTTGGACAGAAAAGGCGCGGTGGCCACCTCAGACAAAATGGACGGCCAAGGATGGTCTGATGTGGAGCAGGTGAGGAACCTTCCTCACTCTACCTGAACATGAGTGTCGTCACTGACAGGGTTCTTAGCTGTCTAAACAGGTTCCCGGGCTCCTACTTTTCCCAAAACAAGCTGGAAGGGCCTCAGGGACCCCAAGCCCCAACAGCCAAACCCTTAGCAAAATGTTTCCTGGGCATGCCACTAAAAAGTGGCTCCTCTCTACACCCAAGGGGGGACAGGTACTCAGCGTGGGCCCCAACCCCAGGCATAAGCAGGAATAGGAAAGGAAGATGGTCCAATGCCCAAGCTTGGCTTGGCATGAAGGAGCTGCCCTCTGCCTGCCTCCACCATTAGTGGTCCAGCCTCTACCTGGATCGCTGTGTGGTACAAAGCTCTCCCTGCTCTCTAGGCCTTAACACAACCTAAGAGCAATAACTCAGGATGAGTGTTCCACTCATTCTGTGCTCCACCCACCCTAGTCACTGTGCTCGTCCAGTAGTTGGGGCACAGGACAGGAAATCCTAGGGAATCTTGCTTAGGATGTGGGCAGAGCCCGGTAGACAGGTAGCCCCTGTAACAGATCTGGATCTTGCAGGACACAGACAGTAGGCATGTGAGTATATGCATGCAGGTGTGTGTGCATCCCGGTCTACATGCAAGTGTTAAAACTGCAGATTCACAGACTCCACACGTTGGCTGCTTCCTGAGATTTCACCAATGAGAGTGTGGGGTGTCTCCAAAGAAACACTTCCTCCAGTTTTTTGAACACCCTGCCCTTCAACCCCAGACCTCCCTGACCCCAGGACATCCCATGAGCCTCCTCCTGTGCATCGGAAGCTCAAGAATTGCCCTCTAAGGCTTGGTATCCCATCATTGTCCACATAACTCTTCCCACCCGGTAACTGGGTGAGTGGAGGGCAGAACTCATGAGCCAGGCTGAATCTCCAGGCACCATGAGACCTGGGCTCCTGGGTTTCTGGCCAGACTCTGGAAGGGTCTCTGCCCTGTCCACCTGTTTCAAACTAGAAAACAGAGAACAGAGAAAGAAGGAAGGACAGATGGAGAATATTGCCCAGGAGGATTTCTGTGGGAAAGGAGCTGTGTGGCCTCTCCTGCTCCCTCTGCCTGGAGCGGGCCCGGCTTCTGCACACCCTGCATTTCTCTTGTGCACCCACCTTTCTCTTGCACCCACTTTCCTCTTCCACACCGTGCCTTTCGCTAGCCGCCAGGCGACTCCTAGCAGCTGCAGCTGATCTGCACTCCCATCACTGATGTTTTAATAATGAGAATGCTTTAGACCACACCTGCCAGGAGTTATTTATGAAAAATGAAAATCAAAACAAACTAACACAATAACTTGAGCAGGACATAAGAACACAGGATGGGGGACAGGCAGGTCACGGGACACTTCTGCTACTTCCTACAACGTGGTTGCCAAGTGATGCTGAAATGGTTGCTGGTCAAATTCTGAAAGCTGGTTCAGTCTGTTCACTATGGCACCAACCCGCAGGGAAGCCACTGTCATGTATGGCCGCTGTCATTTCAGTCACGACACTCTGAGCTGTCACAAGGCAGAATCCTTCAGTCATCATGAGACACAGAAGATTCTGGGCCCAAGGCTGGAGAACCTAGACATACCACAGAACTTCTCCCTCCTGCAGACTCTAGTCGGACACCACCCAAGGTGTCACAACTCTGTCCCTAACTTAGAGATCCTAGGCCCTTAGTGTCACCAGCTGCTCAGGGCTCCTTGGTTCTAGAGTTCTGGTTCCAGCAAAAACAAGGTTATCATAGCAAGTTACTACCTGAGGTTTTGGACACACACAGCCACATTCTTCACCTGTATGGGGGAGCTAGGCATTTGCACCCTGCTTATCCTGGTGACCTAAGTGGATTTTCTGGAAGCAGCAGCCCATATAGCAGGGACAGAGCTGGGCAGCCAACACGTGCAGGGCTGCCAATGGCAAGGCCAAAGGTGCATGGCCACTCCTATGCCAAATGGCAATGTTTGCATCTGAAGAACACATGCACATGATCATCACGTCCCAACGGACACCTTCCAGTGGGACTGGGACACTTGCACCTGCAACACTGGCCAGGTGTGGTGTCCACACACCATGCCTATGCCATCATGGCATGCAAGCCCTCCTTTCTCCTTATAGGTGCTTCACCTGGCAAAGGTCTCTAATAGTCCCTTGTAGATGGGACTTCAGGAATGTGGTAAAGTGTTGTCAGAATCCTACAGCAGATGGAGCTTTCCTGGCTACTCTTCCAAGTACTACAATGCCTATCTGAGACTAGGCTGCATGGCTCCCGACATGTCACAGTCCTGCCACCAGGAGAGACTTCAGAATAGATTATAAAAAGACAAACAGAGGGCTTTGGAGCTAGCTGTCAGTCAAGTGCGTGCTTTGCAAGCACAGGACCCGAGTTTAATCCCCAGCACCCACATTCAGGAGGTGGGGGCGGGGGGAGCCAGGTGCTGGCTATGATGGCTATGCAGGCAGAGATAGACGGGCCCCTGGGGCTCCATGGCCAGCTAGCCTAGCCTACTTGGCAAGCTCCAGACCAATAAGAGACCCTCTCTCTCCAAAAGAAAGAAAAGAAAGGGAAAATAGTGGCGACTGGAGTCTGAGGAGTGATAGCGGAGGATGTCCTCTGGTCTCACACATAAACACACACACAGACACACAATAAACACACGCACTCACACCACACACACACCAAACACACACACTCTCACATACACACACACCACACACACACACCAAACACACACACTCTCACACACACACACACACCACACACACACCACACACTCTAATACCACACACACACACTCACACCATACACACCTACACAGACACACACACACCACACACACACACTGCACACTCTCATACCACACCCATAATACACAGACACACACATGCACACACACCACACACACTCTCATAACACACACACACACACTAAACACATGCACGCACTCACACCACACACACACCAAACACACACCACACTCTCATACCACACACACACACTCACACCATACACACCTATACAGACACACACACCATACACACACACTGCACACTCTCATACCACACCCATAATACACAGACACACACATGCACACACACCACACACACTCTCATAACACACACACACACACACACACACACACACACACACAGCCCCACTGTTTTGCAGCTAAGAGTTGTATATTAGAAGTGAGCTTTTATTCCCCAACTGGGTCGCATCCCTAGGCAGAGACATTGTTCCACAGGCATCCCCAACTAGAACTAACAATGACTGCCCACAACTTTTCTCAGGAGAAAACATGTGAGCAGAAATTGGACTGTTTCACCTGTGGTCACTGATGCATGTGCCTTGGACATTTCCTCCCAGCCAGGGTTTTAGCAGTTTGAGAAGTCTTAAAATTCAAGACTGGTGAAGACTTCAGCACCAGAACACTCCTAGACCTGGTTGGGGACAACCAAGACCAGTATGGCCTATGTTCCCTCCCAGGGACATGAAGTTACATTTTGATTAATCTGCAACTGGTAACATTTAAGGTCCAGATGGTCCCACTTAAAAAGCCTGAACTCAACTGTGTAGTGGTGGCGCACACCTTTAATCCCAGCACTTGAGAGGCTGAGACAGGTGGATCTCTGTGAGTCTGAGACCTCCTTGGCCTACAGAGTGAGTTCCAGGACAGCTGAGAAACCCTCTCTCAAAACCAAAAAACCAAAACAAAAACAAAAACAAAAGGCCTGAGCTCCAAGCCTCAAAGATCATCTTATTTTCCTCAGGCATGCGGAAGTACATGAGTTCCCCTTTCTTCACAGAACACTCAAAAGAAAATCAAAGGCCAAAATGCCCCATACTGACGGAGCTCCATGTTCACAGCCTCCTTGAAAGTCCTAGCTGAAACATCAGGCTGACTTTCCAGGCAGAAGCAAATGAGGCAAGGCCTGTGCTCCAAGTATCAAACTGTGACCTGACACCAGGAACACAGGAGTCCGACATCTCAGGCACCTGTGCCTCTGGAGAGGCACTGGAGGAGCGAACAGAGAATTCCGTACACAGCTCCCAGGTCTCAAGTGCTCTGCCCATAACCCCAAAGGCCCTAGAAGGCAGTCCCATTCTCTAGGGCCAGTGAGTTCTTGGGCTCTGGCTCTCCCCAAGGAGGCCTGGGCTCACTCCTGCCCTGGAGCCCATACACCCTCCCAGGATTACATAAGGCTCATGGGAGGGCTGACTCCATGGATCAGCTTAGAGTCAGGGACATCACAGAGGTAGCATTTGGAGTACAGCTCATCTTGAGTGTCTGTCCTGGCTTCACAGTTATCAACCAGGAACATTAATAAGGGACCTCGTTGGTTTTTGTCAGGCATGAGGTGGCTGTGTGGAGACCTGACACAGGCCACTGCTTCTCACTCTGTGAAGGCACCTAAGATGTGGATGTGGTGACTGATACTTCTTCCCAGTCTCGAACCAGCCCTCCCTCTTCAAGTCCTCAGAGACAACCAGGGTCTGTGGCATAGTAGGAAGATGGGTGTGACGCATGCGCACACACACACACACACACACACACACACACACACACACACACACACACACTGTGAGACTGGTGATGTGCTCCTGGAACTGCGGCAGGCACATCAAAGACCTATTCCAAAACCCAGAACAAACAGCAGATCAGCTCTTAAGAACACAAAGCACACGTCCATGAACCCACAGCCCGTGGCAGCCTCGCCCTTCTCCACTAGAGCCTCTCCCTGGATGCCTTGTCTGCGTATCTGGCTTGCTAGGTGAGGCTGGTTCTATTGGGCGGAGCTGTTACGATGCTCTCGCCTGCACAGGGGAAGGCAGCATCTGTGAGCCCCCCAGCGCCAGTCACTAACTTTTCCCAGCCAGTTTCACTCGATACCCAACTGTGAGCACTGCACACTGATGAGAGCTCTCGGGAGACATGGGGGAGTCAACACTCCCAGCACCTAGGAGGGTGGGCCCTAAAACAAGAGCTGAGATGCGGCCACCAAGATGCAGGGAGAACCGCTTGGAGACAATACGGCACTAGGTTTCCCCTAGAAAAGGGTGGCACTCAAGAGACACGGGACTAGGCATTGGATGTTAAACCCTACGGCAAGGTGCTAGGATAGAAAGAGTATTGAAATCGTATAGCTTAATACTGGAATTTATATAGGTAGGGTACTGGGATGTATATGGACAGGGGATTGGGGAAGGCTGTAAATGCTTTATTATTGCAGAACCATCTCCCTAGGAGATGCAAGTGCAACTAAGTCCACAGCAGAGCCGAGTCCACTGGGAAGATTCTGCTCCCTGTGGCCACCAAGTCATTCACCCTTCTGTGCTCTAAAGAAGGCAAGACAGGGCCTTCCTAGACTCCAGCTTGCAACCAATCTACAATCATTATGGGTCCAACGAGCCTCTCAGAGCCCAGAGACTTGGATGCTCTTGGCAGATGTTACAGATATGAACAGGTTAATTTGGCTACCATAACCCTGAGGTGGGCCATCACCCCCAAGGACCTGAGGACCCACAGGAGCCAGAACAATCGTCACAGACATTGTGCCTTCCCTGGGCTACAAGGATACCGGGTTCACAGAAAAGCTAACCAAAGTGAAAATCCCCTGAGGAGAGTGGTAGGGTAAGTGTGGAGAAAGATAAGACCTAGATTTATTGTGAACATTTACAGGCGTATTTAATCTTATTCCCACTTAGGATAAACTCTGAGCTACACTGATAACCTCAAATGCAAGAGGACTTGCTGGACCTTTTGAAGCTAACACTTGCACATATCATCAAAGCCACTACTATCATCAAGGCGTCCAACATCACAGCCAAAACCTGACAGAAACAAGGTCTGACACAAACTGATTTGAACAGAGTATCCATTTCTTATCATCTCAACCAAGCCGGCTCCCTGAGTCAAAGCCTTACCAAGCCTGCCCCACCCCTTGGGAATGCTGTTCTTCAGAAAGCCACGGCCCAGTGCATCACAAACTAACTCAGCAAACCTAACGCTGATGTTGCCGACACACTTAGTTAAAACGCTTCCGCTAGCCCCAAACCAGTTCCTTCTTATCTGAATGCGTCATGTAACTTTGCCTTTTTATAGGCAAGTCCAGAGATCATGCTGGCTGAGGATGTCAGGAAAGTAAGACACTTCCCAGGAGCCTGTCCTAGAAGGGAAGAAAATGCTTCTATGCAGAGCTGACCCAAGTTGTGACACACAGCACAGGTACACTGTGAAGTTTGGCTCAGGATGGAATGGATGGGTGAACAGTTGCTTAAACTTTAGTCCCTTTGGGTAAATACAAAAATCCTTTAAAAGGGCTGCAGAGATAGCCTGTCAGTGAGGTGCCTGCTGTTAACGTAAACATGGGAACCTGGGTTGGGATCTCCAGTGCTCACATAAAAGCTGGGTGCCCTGGCACACATCTGTAACCACAGCACTGGGGGAGTGGAAGCGAGTGAATCCTTGAAGCTCATCTGCCCACCAGCCTAGATGGGTTGGTGTGCTTCAGATTTCATGAGAGATTCTGCCTCAAGAATAAATTAGATAGATAGATAGATAGATAGATAGATAGATAGATAGATAGATAGATAGAGATGGGTAAATAAGTAAATAAGTGTGGAGAGCAACAGAGGATATCTAAAGTTGACCTATGACCTCCACGTGTGCATGCATGAGCACACGGGGGCATGCACACGTACATACACTACCCACAATTCCCTAAGGGCCACAATCTGAAAACTACATGTAGGAACAACCTAATGTGAATTGGCGTCTCCAGACACAAGCACTCGGGTGTCCACCTGCTCCACACTGCCACTCCCGGCCCACTCGGAGATAGCAGCAACATCAAAGGTGACTCCACCTGCACAAAAGGCATCTGTCCCTGCTGTCGCCACCAGTGAGGCCCAAGCAAGTTACCACGGCTTCTGTGCCAGGTTCCTGCTGCAACATCCAGTTAAAGCCTGCGTCTAAAACCACAAAAGCCGAGCCATCATTATTAGCTTCACGAAAGTAACTTCTTCAGTTGTACCAAGAGTTCCATGTCATTCTTTGATCTATCCCATGGAACTGACTGGAGCACCCTGAACAGGAGAGGGAGTGGGCACCACGAAAAAGAACAAACGAGATCCCCAGGTGGAATTGAAAGCATGGAGGAGGCACTATGCCCAGGATGGGGCAGGAGGTGGCTTCACACTGGGGGACTCTCCGGACATGTGGGGACAGAGCCTTTCAGGGGCACATCTCAGTCCCTGCTGCCTTGTGCTTGTCCCTAAGAGTGTCTGTGGGGAGGGAGTCTGGCTTCTTCACAGTGACGACCAAACCATTCCACATTTCATCTCCACTACAGCTCCCAGCTGCCTAGAGCAGCCATTAGTGAGTTTATGGAAATCCACTCAAAGGGACCAGGAAACATATTTCGAGGTGAACCAAAACAGTGGGAAAAGGTGAACTTCAAGCCCCAGGATGGGGTGGTGTTTGTTTGTGTTGGCTCATAGGAATGTCATGGCATCATAGCCACCCCGGGGCTCTGAGACCGTGAGATAAAGACCATAGGATCACAGGCCACTAGGCCCCTGTCAATGCTCCTAAGAAGAGGAAAAAACCAGCAACCTTTCCAGGGCCCGTGCCACTAGACAGCTGTGGGCCACCAGAAATACCCAACTTGCTGTAAGCCCCTCTGAGAAGAACCAAAAACATATAAAATGGGGACAGATTTCATGTTTGGAGACATTGTGCTATTTCCCTGAAAAAGTAAGATGGGCAGTCAGTGTTGATCTGTGTCCCCAAAGTTCCAACTTGGACTCTTAGCCCCCAGCACCTCTGAGGGTGACCGATGTGGAGAAAGGATCTTTAAAGGTGACCAAGTTGATGTCACTAGCACAAGATCTGGGGTACTTAAAGGAAGGAAGACAGGAATGAGCGAGGAACACAGTGAGAGATGGTGGTACATGCAAGCCAAGAAAGAGGCCAGCTGACCACACACATTCATCTCGGGCTTCCAGGCCTGAGCTGGGAGAGCATATGCCTGGTGGGAAAGCCACCAGTCTGCCGTTCCTGTCACTGCAGCCCCAGCACGCCACCCACGTGCTTACCTGAATCTTAACTTACTGCCATGGCTCCAGTTGTCCTGCAGGACATTTCCCTGCCCTGATCTCAGGAGTTCCATTCAGTCTCTTTGAATGACAATGACCTTCACTGGCCCTGAACCACAAATCAAACTTGTCACACTTATGACTGTGAGCTGAGAGGGCCAGTGTTGAACTACTCTTGGTTTCAGTTCAATAAAAGTCGTAATGATAGTGTGGTAGGCACACCAGTTCTTTGTGGATTTCAGGTTCCCATGTTTTACATAAATTTTGTTCCTGATATGCTCTGATGATATGGCTTGAACTGCCAGCCCTTTGTGTTCCTAGGACAGATGGAGGGACACAGGACAGACTGACAGAGGCCTGAATGCATCAAGACAGGAAATAGCTCTGTTCCGCCCCTCTGCCTTCAGCTCACACTCTGTGCCCAAGACAGGTCCGTTTCACTTTAGAACCTGGGCACCTTCCCTTTGCTACAACTTACAGAAAGGCTCAGCTGTACCACTCCCAGCCTGCCCTCCATCTCCTGGAATGACACATGGCCATGTGGCTGCATTGTGTGGAAAGGACCCCCCGCCCCGCAAAAAAAAAAAAAAAAAAACAGCTGAATTCTGGAGCTGGTAGCCTCACAGTTACTAGAGAGCAAGGTACCAAATATCAGGTGGTCATGCCCGAAGTGGGCATGAGTCTGTCCTGAGGAGAAGGGGATGGGAAGGAGGCAAAAGAGAAATGCCAGGTCTTAGACGTGATGGGTCTCTGAATCAGAGGTGCCTCGGTTCACGGAAGCAGACCAGACTCTGATTGCACATGTGCTTTCAGTGGCCTGAGGAGATGTTTTCATGCCTCCTGTGAAAACCCTGGAGCAGAAAGCAGCCTGCCAGGCATCACAAGTGGCACACCTGTTTAGTGACAGATAAAAGCACTGAGCTGGTGAAATGGGCCCGGTAAATCGCAAGCAGCCCTGCATCCTGTTAAAAAGAAAAGCCAACAACTTAAGACCGGAGTTTTGTAACATGCTCGAGCTCCCTGTTAGCAGACTGCCAGCAAGCATGTACTGGTCTCCTGGGAGGCGATGGCTGTGCTGCTGATGGAACACTGGTGAGCTGGCTGCTCTGGGGGACTGTGGAGCTGAGGGCTCCACATCTGCCCCAGCACGGTGATAGCAATTAAGGCCGAGAGAGGAAGTGGGTACGCAGGAGGCAGAACACACAGGAGGATGGCTGCCTCGCCGGGCTTATTGAAAAACACAACTGTGATGCCTGAGGCGCCTCACACTGAGCAGAACTACAGCCCCAGAATCCATGGGCTGCAACCCTAACCCTGACCCCTGGCACCTGTGAACATGACCTCCAAAAAATTAGTGTCTGTGAAGCAATACTCCTGGGATCCCCTAATCTGGTTTGAGGTGTCCTTAGAAAAGGAACTGTCAGGCGGAGAGACGGCATGTAGGCAGCTGCCACCAGAAGAAACAAAGAGAGTGATGACAGTACCACGTGCACCAGCATACCATTATCTCCAGAGAGAAGCCAGGGCAGTGCACGTCTCTGCCCCAGCCACATCCCTACTGTACGGCCCCCAGACACAGCTCAACCCCAGCCACAGACTGCTTACCTCATGTATGACGTAGGGGACAGAGACTTGGGCTTCGCCCACTGGTATGAGGCCTGGGGCACCGACAGATACTGCTCGCAAAAGGCACCCTTCCGAAGGTGCTGGAAGGCGAACTCCTCGGGTGGGAAGTCAGAGGTGGGTGGAGTGGTGGCCAGGTCTTCCCCAGCTGGCTCTACCTTGAGGGCCACTGAGGGTGCATGCTCCAGGGCTGTCTTCCGAGACTTGATAGGGACACCATCGCCCAGGTCCAGAGTGCTGTCAGTGGTCAGGGCATTGATGGCTGCCACGATGGCGGAGCTGGTATACTGGGTGGTGTTCCCAAGCCAGGTGTCTTCGGTCACACTGACCCGAGGGGAGCCATGTGGGGACGGGGTGGGCGAGTGGTGGGGTGAGCAGGAGGGCTGTCGGCCGTTGACACTGTACTTGCGCTTGTTGCAAGGGGACGTGGGCCGGGAGCCCCGGGCTCCAAGCCAGCTCTCCTCCGTGACGCTGGTACGAGGAGATGTGGATGGGGAGTGCCTTGGAGATCCCAGAAGGTGACAGGCACCCAGGCCTCGGGGAAAGCCCTCCTCTGGGTCCGTGGTCTTGGGAGACACGCAGGGTGACTGCCATGGAGAGGTCTGGGGGGATGCATAAGGGTAGGAGTAATTGGATTCATAGGAGGAGGCCTCGGAATTACAGCTCCTTGAGGACAGGCTGCTGGCCGGGCTCAGGCAGGAGGGGTCTCTGTAGGCTTCCAGGCTGGGCAGGTGCAGGGTGGCTGTGGATGGTGACCGCTTGCAGCTGGGAAGAACATCTTCTACCTCCACGTCGTGGAAAAACTGGCTGCTGCCATGGTGGAGGCCCAGGTAGGAGGTGATCTCAATTCGAGGACTCTCCAGAGTCGGGGCCCCATTGGGCCGGGTGTTTCCAGAGGACAGAAAGTAGCCTGAGGGCCCACTGTCCACGGCCCCTCCATAACTCGAGGGATGATTTGCTGAAGGAACAGCTGAGATGCCCGGGGTGGATGACTGGAGGTCATGGCATGGTGCTGGTAAGGAGGTGTGTGGTGTGGGAAGGGGCAGAGTTGAGGTGATGCTTGGGGATGCATAACTGTAGTGTTCTGGAAGAAAGGAGAAAAGAGGAGGCCAGTGAGTCAGAAGTACATACTCACAAAGACAGTGAAGCCAAGACCTGGAGCCATCCCCTGAGGACTCCAGGCCCCAGGAGTGTCCCAAGGTCAGGCTGCCCCAAGGCCTCCAGGGCCTCCTGCTTGACTTTAGACCTCACTAGATCCCAGCACATCAGCCTTTCTCAGCCAGATGTCCCCCCACCAAATGCCAGACAGTGTCCCTTACTGTCCTCTCTATGTAAACTCTGCATTCCCCAGCCACTGTAATGATTTCCTATTCTAATGCAATAGCTGAGCCATCATCTCCAATTTGTCTCCACCGCCACCCTGCTCCCGGGCCCTGCTCCCTCTCTCCACCATGCATCACAAGCTAACATGCATGTTTCTCTATCTATCCCTCTGACCAGTAGCAGCCATGCTCTAGCCTACTGGTTCGTGGCTGTCTGCAGAGCCAGACACAGTGAGGCACTTCCGTAATTCTAACATTTCGGAGGCTGAGCAAGGCAGGAGTTTGAGCTCCAAGCCAGGTGTTCATTTCATTTCATGGGTGGAGAGACTGATGTATGAGTGGCAGATGATGGGCAGAAGGACGGACAGTGGCTGGACAGATTATGGAGGGAGGGAGGGAGGGAGGAATAATGACAGATGTATAGGTCAAAGGAGGTATATGCTTTAGATGTAGGGACCCAGACATTCAAATAGGTTTTTATTGGCAACTAACTATCAAACAGCCCATATGCTCGGAAGCAAAGAGCACACCCAGAAGGATGGATGAAAATGTGAATTCTGAAGTTGCTCTTATGGCTCCCTGAGCCGGCTGGTACCTAGAAATCTACCTTCCAGAACTTCTAAAACAAAACAGATGATTCTAAGGAGCAACTGGATCTCAGAATCATTATGTGCTATTTATATCTTGATAAACACTTTTAAAAAAATCATTATTACAATTAACAGGAAAGCCCTGCTTCTGGATTTCTCATCAGAAATGGTTCTCAGCATCCCAGAGCCAGTCATGTGTGTCTGGAGACAAGCATCTCCAGGTCTCTGAATAATTGAAATCAGCCCAAGGAAATCCTTGCTCCACACCAGGCTCCGGTGCCCCGCTGGGAGACAGTGTGCTCAAGGACAGCTCTCTGTTGATCCTGGGCTCAGAAACCAAGAAGGGAAAACTCCAGGAATGCTGGGGTCTCAGAGCACCAGCCAAACCTCAGGATATTTTCAAGGAGGAGCAGGCCAGGCCTCGGGGAGGATGGAAAGTTTCCACTACTGCTTACTCCGGTCTTCTGCCACCAAGGTAGTTCACCATCCCTCTGGCAACACAGGAGCCTCTTTACGAGGTAGACAAAGGTCCCAGTCCAGAAGCCACCCAGAGGACAGTGATTAATTCCTGAGTCACAGTGGCCCTCTGGAAAGGCTAGAGGTGGGACAAAGAGGAACAAGGGACAGCTAGAGGAATCAGAAGCCACCCGAATCAGGAAGCTGTACTTGTATGGGGTGGACCTTCCCGCCAATGCCATGGTTGGAGGGTCCTTGTCATCCAAAAGCACCACTGTCCGGTCTGAAGGCCATACCTCGAGAAGCTGGGGCCTAACACTGAAATCAACACTGTTAAATTATTCCAAAGCCACTTTCTAGAGGAGACAATGCTTCCGAAGAGACGGGACTGGTGGTTGGTGTCATCTGGGTCTTAGGGAAGGCCTTTGCCGAGTTCCTAAGCTCATGCTGTCTCCATGAGCACTGGACAAAATTGCAGTGCTGTTCACTGTCAGTAAGCCTCCATGGCCAGCTGTACCTCGATGCCTTGGACAGAGGCAGGCCACTCGCAGTACCCCAAGTGCAGCCATGGGGAAGACTGACTGTCCATAGTACATAATGACAAAGAACACTAGCCCCAAAGGGCCCAGTCGGTAGAGGTATGAACAAGTTCAAGTGGGAAAAATCAAGCCTAAAGACCAAAGGCTGGTCAGTGAAAGAGATGTTCCGGCTTCTCTGTGAGGTCACCAACAGAGAAGTCTGGAGCAGGTTACCGGGGACCCCATGTGGGAGCAGCATTAATAGATGCCTATGAGCTGTCTTCTCTCCTACTACCGCCAGAGGCTGTCTAAAGATTCACCTTGGCAAAAGGAGAAGGGAGACAAGGAGGGAGGAAAGGGAGGAGGCAGAGGGAGGAGGGAGATTCTCTATGCATCCTGTGATTTGCCAGACAGGTGGTAGACACAAGGAAAGACGCTGCTACAGAGATCTCCCTAAGCTGGGGCAGCACTTTCCAATCTAGAACTTTCTGGGGAAAAGCACACTCAAGGTTCCACGACTAAGGAGGTGTGGCCAGGATTTAGGTCTTAACTAGTCAACCAAAGCCAGGAGTGTAAGGTGGGGAACCCCAAAAGGTCACCGTGTCATTGCTGATTAGGATACTGGTAAAAGGGAGGAGGAAATGATAGATGAACAGGGTAGGAGTTTCAGTAACTGATTTCAACAGTACTTTTACCAGCGCTGGGGTCTTACAGTCAGTTACAAGTTGAAAGAATGACTGCCTCTCTAAGACTCGGCTTCACCTCTGAACTTGGGTTTCTGGCTTGGTGCTCTCTGAAGTACTACATCCTCTGAAACATGCCCCCTTCAGGAAGTTTCTCTAGTGGTCATCACTTTGCTTACGTTCAGCCAGGCCCCTTCCAGTCATCTTTAGAAATCATAGACTCACTGCCAACCACAGACTGGTGAGTCCTTCATGACCCTACCTGCTCATCACTCAAGGGGCCTTGAGGATGAGGTCATCTGTGCTCTGCTCTCCAGCCTTCTGAGCCTTGCTACCACCAGGGTTCCAGAAGGGTCCAAATCCCAGAGCACAGTCTGTAGCAGATGTGTGGAGCAGCATGGCAAGGCAAGCTTCTGCCAGAGGCACCACCTCTGAACAAAGGTGCTTGAGGTACACATCCTGAGAACTGTGGCAACTGTACCCATGTGGGTGCCATGGATTGCCCAGACGACAGCACCCAGGTGAGATGGCTTCATAGGCCCCAGCCCTCAGCAGGGAGCTAATGTGCTTGGGAAGTCAAGTCTTGCCAACATTATGCGGCCACATGTGTCCAGAGCTTTCTGCACTGTGGGAAGCCTGCCAGTAACATAACACTCCAGAGCAATAGGATTTCAAGACTGGAGAGATGGCTTAGTGGTTAGGAATACTTGTTGCTCTTACAGAAGACCTGAGTTCAGTTCCCAGCACTCACATGGTGGTTCACAACCACCAGTAACTCTAGTTCCAGAGGATCTAATGCCCTCTTCTGACCTCTGTAGGTGCCAAACACACATGTGGTGCCTATCTATACATGTAGGCAAAATACTCACACATAAAATAAATAAATCTTTAAAAAAAAAAAAAAAAGAACTGGTTTTCATCTTAACGGAACCCAACTCCAGAAGACAAAGAAGTGTGAGACTCAGGCTAATGGGAAACACTGGCATCAGAGCAGCTCTGCACACCCTGGGAAAGCTGAGCCCATGCCTGCCCAGTTCTCCACATAGAGGTGCGGCCTGAAGACCCAGGCCAGCCTTCCACTGCCTTGAGCCACCAGACCCGGAAGGAGACCTACCTGCAATTGGGCAGGACCTGGCTCCTGTGTTCTCTGTCTCCCAAATGAGAGAATCCTGTGAACTCCAGACCAGGGCTGGCCCTGCAGCTGACCACCTTCTTTTGGTGGGAATGAAAATTTGAAGAGTTCTCTAGAAACTCCTGTCAACAAGCAAAGTAAGTCCTGAGCTCTTCTAAGTCCTCCCTTGACACCCCTGCAGTATTGAGGCCAGGGCTCCAGCTGCCTGCGGAACTGGAAGATTCCAGAAGAAAAGTCTGGGCAGCAGGCAGAAGGCAGATGATATGGCAAATCTCTGCTCGTCTCCTTGGGGCTGACTTAGCAATAGGTTTTCTAAGGCCCCGAGAAGGAGGAAGAAGGAGATTTTCTCATTCTGGGCCCAGATGCAGAGGAAGAGGAAGTTGTGGAACGTGGCACATGGGCCCAAGGACATTACAGGGGGTGCTTTACTTAGACCAAAATGTTTAATAAAATAGGATTCAACGGGGCAAAGAAAGATCCATAAAATGCTAATTAAGAAACAGAACAGAGTTAGAATATAGCTCAGTAAGTAAGTACTTGATGGATATTTGAGAAGCCTTGGGTTCAATGACTAGCAACACATAAACCAGGCACACCTGTGAGGCCAGCACTCAGGAGGTGGAGGCAGGAGGATCATGAATTAGAAGCTCTCTTGGCTACATAGTGAGTTAGAAACAAGCCTGGGGCTACATGAGCCCCTTTCTCAAAAACATATTAAAAACAAAACCAACTAACCTACACGGTCAATCTGCAGAATGAAAGCTTAAACGCCTATCTGTGAGAAGTGGGTCTGCCCCTTTGAATCCTTTGGAGTCAGCGTGCCCACTGACTCCATGGCGGGCGGCTGAGTTCAGCTTCCTCTTGCTACAAAGCCTGGGCTGTGGGGCAGGGCTGGCTCTCCACCTGCACTAACTTCCACCTTTCCACAGCGGCTGCCCTGGAGCGGCTATAAGGACACCAAGCTTCCCAGTCATTCCCTTACCAACTCTGAGATGTCGGGACTGATTATGTAACATCAGACACGGCTGTGCCTGGCAGCCTGGCTTTTGCTGAATGGGTCACTAAACTGAGGTGCAGGACACCCCAGTATGAAAAGCATAATCCAAAGCAAAGACCTCTCACAGCATCCTCTCTATTACGTAATAAAATGTAATGAAGGCATGGCCACCCTCTGCGGGTGCCACAGATCGCCAGGTCCTTGCTCACTTCTCTCAACCACCCTGCTGCATGCAGAACTCCACATGGACATCCAGGCAACGCTGGACAAATCCAGAGTTCGTGGAACTGGCCGCCTCCTACCAGCCTCAGCGAACCAACAAGCCAGTACTGACCAAAACATTCTGATTCTGTGGGAGAATTTACTTCAGCTGTACCAAAGCATTACTTCTGAATAGTGCACTCCACGGCAGCACCTGGTCTATCTCCTTTTTTTTTTTTTTGTTTTTTGTCGGAGCTGAGGACCGAACCCAGGGCCTTGCACTTGCTGGGCAAGCGCTCTACCGCTGAGCTAAATCCTAACCCCGGTCTATCTCCTTTTAAGACATGCTGCAGGAGAACGCCTGCTTCCCTCCCACCAGGCGACCTATGGCACCTGCTATGAAATCACTCTGTAGGTGCTCCCGTCAGAGCACGTGGCATTTTGTCTGAAGTGAGTGAAGGCAGTGCTGTGCTGCACACCACACGTATATGATGCTGTCCCATAGCCACCCCCAGAACTCACGGCTAACAAGCACAGAGCACAACTCTTCACAGCCAAATTTCACCTTTCATTTTAAGGAACACCCCTTTAGCCTTTCCTAGGGCTGCATGCACTGCAGGACTTGACGCTAGAAATAGAACCGGTGAGAGCCTGCCAGCCAGGTCCTGTGCTCCAGATGCCTGCCCACCCTGGTCTTTCTACATGCAACGGAGCCTGCAGGGCACGGGTGAGGCTGCAAGTTTCCACACTGAGGGATGAGACAGAAGGAAACAGAACAGCACAGGGACAGCCTAGTCCTTGCTGTTTACTTAGCACGTTGGATGGTGCTACCTAGTGAGGACAGCGTGGACGACCGGGTCAGTCCTGTGAAATGACAGACAGTAACAGGTTCTGAAGTACTGTCATTGCCACAATGTTCCGAAGGGAGATTTACAGGGCAGAGAACTGGGCTTGCTGAAGCAACAGAAAATGTCACCCAGTGATCCACAGATAAGCTCACCACAGCGTGCTTAAGGGGCCTGTGTCCAGCCTGGGTCCACATCTTTCCTCGAAGACCTCCAGCATTCCCCCAGGTGTGTACTAAAACATTGCTTTCACTTGTTCTGTTTTCCAAGGTGCTCCTGCTTAGTCAAGGGCTTCCTTTGAAAACCTGATACAGAGCTAACATATCCTGCTCACACTGACAAGTTTGCTGTTGATTAAAAAACATCTATAGAACTTGAACGTGGGGAGGCTGCTCCCAGCAAAGACAAAAGTCCTTTTCCAAAAACATCAAGCCTTAGCACACTCAGGGCTCTCCTGGGCAAGGCCCACTCCTCCCATGGATTCCTGTGGTGGGACTGACAGACCCACATGGGCTCCTCTACCTCCTGCTGGGAAAAGAGAAGTTACCCCCTCAGCAGAAAACACTTGAGAATAACAGCTCTTCCAAACCCCATGGCAGCAAAGCCCCCTTCCACTGGAACACTGTTTAAGCCTGAAGCCGGTGGGCAGAGCTGTCTGGGCCCAGGGCCTTGGCCAGTTTCCTCTTGAGTTGCCACGGAGACAGAGCTAAGCGGCCAGGCCAAAATAACTTACAAAACAGGAGCCCTGGGGCGGGAAGCGGCACACCCGCCCCCCAGCTGACAAGCAAAGCAGCTATTTCCTGAGCCCCAGAAGGGAGTCTATGGCCCTGCCTTCTCCCCAAAAGCTGAGGCTGGCCCACTGGTTGGCAGGGTGGAGACAGAAGATGCCTGATACTGGAAGGGAATATTGCTCAAAGTCCTGTTCCGCCCTAGGCTGCTTACTTTAAAATATTCTTTATCCTCTCCTCACAAATGGCTATTGTATATCTACCTCTGGCCTGTGCTGAGCACTCTGGAAATAAAGCACCAGGCACAATCCTTCCCTCCAAAGAATACGGTAAGGACTCACATGATGGGTACTTGATGGGAGTAACAATGTGGACATACCTAGGCCCATTGCAGCCCAGTCTGCCCCTCCACGGGTGAGTGGGGTGGGGTGGGGTGGGGGGACTGTGTCCCCTTGTTCTGGGGTAGCCATGTCCTTTTAAATAAAACACACACACACAGAAACGTAACATTATTGTGCACGTAGAATGCCTTCCAGTACCTTCTCTCAACACTGTCAAAGGGAGAAAGAGTTCTTCCCAGTGTGGCCTCCCTTGCCCAGAGCTCTCTCTGGTGGCCCTTGACCCTCAAGCTGCAAGGGCTGGCCTTAGATGCAGCACCTTGGCTTCACTGAGGCCGTGACCCACAATTCACAGGGACATCCCCAGGCACCTCCCTGCACCTCTGTGCGGCTCTAGGGAGCACCCTGTTCCAGGGACACTGTATTGTGATGGCCACATCTAGCCTGAGCTGTAGTGAGACACAAGACTTCACCTTTTCACTCTACTTCAGAGAAACAACATCAAAAGCAAGGCTCTCTCACATGCATGAGGGGAGGATGTGACCTAAACCTACCTGCCACTCAAAGTTCAAGGAGCCACCTGCTTCCCAGGCCAGAAGGGAGCCTGGGGCTCACCAGAGCCCCTACTCGGCTTCTTCTTCACGGATAAGAGCTGAAACTGTCATCCTGTGTCCCTTCCCGAATGGTCCTGGATGGATCTTAACTTTGGCATTATGTGTCTCAATATAGAAAGACACAAGTGAAGAGCTGCTGTGTCCACTTATGAGTCAAAGATCCTGGCATGGGGGGAGTTGCTGCTCGTGCTGAAATCCACTAACCGTCTGCCCGAGCAAGTACGCACACACCCTTGTCCTTAAAGATTCTCAGCCTAGGTCTGTGGAAATGACTGCCAAGTTTGCATCCTCCCTTGAGGTAGAAAGGTATGATAACAGCCAGCAGGACACTCTTCTCCCAAGCAGACCACAGGCCACCATGAGGTTCTGGAGCCTTGTCCCTGATCCTGTTGTTGGGTCTGTAGCCAACTGTCTATTCAGAGCCAAAAAGGGCGTCACTGGAAGGCAGTGAAGCCTTACCCAAATAGCAGGCAGCTTGGGGAACCCAGGAAGGCTACATTCCACTCATGGCTTTATCCCTGAAGAGACAGGAGCTACGGATATCATAGGGGAACCAGAACCATAGCGACCCACACTCATCCAAATCCAGCATGGACACCCTGAGAAAAGGTCAGGAATATTGGCTTTTTAGCCTGGAGCTTGAGAGTTCTGGAGAGAGCTCAAGAATGTCCCATGCACTGCCACAACACCAAATCTAACTTCCCCAAAGCAACACGGCCAAGAGATATCAAGGGTCTCCACTTGCAGCCCCGGATCTCTTCCCAGCAGTTACCTGTCTTCAGATTCTGCCTGCCTTGGACGCCACTGACCCCACACAGCCTGTAACCCGGGCCTTGGAAGAAGAGAACAAACCTATCAGAAAAGGTTTGGGGGTGTGTGTTGGGGTGGGCAGATGATAGTTGCTGGGTGGTGACACCCAAGTTGGAGCACTCATCTTCAAAGGCAAACAAGATGTTGAACTTTTTTAAAAAGGGTAATGGATGTTACAGAAATACGACACGCTCATTTCAGAGGTGCGCTACAAGTGTCCTGTCTGTTTGGTCCCCACACTTCTGGGATGCAGAACCCAAGGAAAGCACAGAACGCTGTCTGGGGGCTGTGTGCAACTTGGAACAGAAAGTCAGATGAAGAAAATAGCCAAACTACCAGGAGTGGGGCTGGAACAAGACATGGGCTGTCATTGTTCAGGAGAATCAAGTTTGGGGAAACTGCACCTTGATTGTTGGCCTAGCTGAAAGCTTGACTTTCCACAGAGAGAAGAGAAAATGAAAGACAGGTTCTGTTGCTGAGGTGTGGACTGAAACCCAAGTGGTGGAGCCTTCCTGCTGAGGGAGCTGCGGTGGCGGTCAGCGCAGGGCCGGGCCTCCTGGCTCCGGGTCCCCGGGGCCCAGCGGTAGCAGCCGGGCTCTCAGAAAGGGCGGCTTCCGACCGCCCTCTGGCAGCGCCGCTGACCATCTGTCCCCGGACTACGAGGTCCAAGTCCTGCGCCGGACACAGCCTCCCCTCGGGGAAGGGCCTCCTGGAAGGAGGGGCGAGCCCTCTCCCGGGGCCGGGTGCTCCGATGCCAGGAAGTGCCCCGGCGGGTGAGCGTGGCAGGCTCGCCCCACAGGTGGCCTCCCGCCTCCTCGCGGCCGGCAGCAACTTGGTCCGCGACGCTCCTGGCCGCGCAGGGCGGCGGCCCGGGGTCCCGGCTGGTGCCAGGTTGGGGCGGGCACCGGCGACCTCAGCAAACTCAGGCCCACGGCGGGGTGCAGGCGCCCGCCGTCCCCCGCCGGACCCACCTGCGGCCGCGGCGCCCCCGCCGCTCTGATCGAACTCGAAGAGGAAATCGAAGTCGAACTCCGGGTCCTGCTCCAGCCCCGTCATGTCGGGGTCGCGCGGCACTGGTGCGCCCGGCGCTCGCGCGCGTCCCCGGCGTGACGCGGCCCCCGCCTCCTGTCCCCTCCCCTGTCCCCTCCCCGGCCTCCCGCCCCGGTCCCGCCCCTGTCCCCCCGGGTGTTTCCGGGTTTACATAAACAAGCTGCTCGCGGCCGCCGGCTTCCGAGTTTTAAATAAACTCGGCGCGCGAGCCCGAGCGCAGCCTGGGCTCCACTCGCGCCCGCAGGACCGCGCGGTCCGAGGGACATCCCCGCCCCTCAACAGGATGCCTGGTCCCAGCAGGATCCCGCGCAGCTCCTCCGGGTCCCCGCCTCCCCTTGGGACCTGGGTCTCCGGTAGGACACCCTCTCCCCGCAGAAACTCAGCCCCGCGCAAGCAGCCCCGGCTTCCGCGTCCCAGCCTCGGCACAGCCAGCCACCGCAAGGAGAGCGCAACAGCCTAGGCCCGGCTGCGCGGTTGTCCCGGAGCGGAGCGCAGGGCCGGCGGGGCTCGAGCTGCGTCCTGGACCCGCCGGCGGCGGGCCTGCAGCTGGTCCCCTGATTTCTGTTCAGCGTGGTGCGCAGTCCACAGCCGAAGGAGGTGCCCTGGGTCTTGCTGTTTCCCTGCACCAGGAAAAAGACCAAGGCTACTGGATTAGTTCAAAAGTTCGAAAAGAAAGGAAAATAAAAAAAATAAAAAAATAAATATAAAGTTTCAAAACGTGGCCTCTCCTGATCTATCTAGGGCTTCCTCCAGGTTGCGTCTTGAGCAGAAAGATTGGCGAAGACCCACCTGCAGGGAGGCATCCCAGAGCCCACCTCAGAGCTTTGCAACTTCTAACAGTAAACGCTGCGGAGGGGGGGGGGGGGGTTAACATTTTCTAGCCCCGCTTTTACTAAAGAAATTACCTGAAAGTGACAGGAAAATGGGGGTGGGGGTTCCTGAGGGTTGTGCTCTCCTCTATTCGGGTCAAGTCCCAGAACACAGTTGCTCACACACCGTTCACGTTTACCCAGGGTGGCCACCTCGTTCAAAGGAGATCTGTTTTCGTGCACCAACGACCTCAGTCTTTCAGCACCGAAGACACTCTACACACTCATGTTCTAGTAGGGGAGTGACTTCAAAGCTCCCAAAGACTGAGTGGGTGCTGGCCGTTACCCATTACCCACTCAAACCGTGCGGTGTACAGCGCAATCAGAAGGCAAAGGCTGGGCCTGTGGAGCCCCATCCATCTTTGCCTGTTTCTCCCAGCTTTTGTTCGAACTTTGCCGGTGTCTTGGCACCACATGAACCAACATCTGGAATACCAGGAAAATGGTGGCTAGGGCAGGAGAGGCCAGTCTCAGAACCCAAGAGGGAGGCAGGAAGGAAAGGAGGAGGGAGGTCTGCATCCCTCCATCTGCATCTGCCTCCAGATGCAAGTGTCCTCTGTGCCCGTCTTGCCCTGCAGCCATGGGCCTTGGGGGGATGGCTTTTTCCAGAGGCTAACTTGGGCCTCACATGGGCTGCCACTTTCCCTAGGACCCCATTTCAATAGCTGGTTTTCTCCCGTGATAAACTATAGTTCAGTCTGGCCTGATTTAGTTTCTAATAATAGTTCTCACTTTGAGATGCATGTTGGAGCGTTGTTTTGTTTTAGTTTGCTTTTCTGCTGACCTTCGGGGAAATGGAAGTTCTGTTTTCTGTGGAGAAACCTCGATCTCTCTTCAGCCACCTTTTCCCCAGTTACACACACCTAACAGCCCTTCTTGTCCGATTTTGAATAAAGCTTTTTGCTAAAGTTGCAAAGCACCTGGCTTCTCCTGCCCCCTCACCCCCAGATGCTGGGACCCTAGGGAGGAAGCCCACAGGGCCTTCCTCTCAGGGGCTTGTCTGGCTCCCTCCTTGTCTGCTCACTAACCCAGGAGTCAACACAACTACTTATGAAATGCTCCCGTGAGCGTGTGCCAGCCCCTTGCCTATCCTCTACATGGTATGAAGCTTGGATTGCCAGTTCGGCAGATACTCCAGTTTTGATAGAAGTGTTTAGCTTGGACCACTTCCTCCCAAGTCTGCAAGATGTTAATGGGCCAGCTCTAGTGCTGGGTGTGATGAGGCAGGGTACAAGGCCGCAGCATTTTCTAATCTGGATTAGGAAACAATGCCATGAAGCTAAATGGCTGGAGAACAGGGCAAGCTTTGTTCAGCTCCGGAGAGCCCCGTGGGGCGTTGTGTGAGGCAACTCTGACGCTGTGGCTACCTACAGGCTTGTGTTTCTTGGAGTTCTTCAGAGCAGAGCAACAAGGCCTTCAGAAATGGCTGGGCCTGGTGAGCTCCCATCTAGCTGGAATGGGAAGACCTTAGAGAGCAGCTAGTGTCCAGGTCAAGGCCTGCTCCAGAACAGGGTGTTTCCCCATGGCCCTCAGCAATGGCCAACACTGACCTGCTGTATGCAGTTCCCTTCGCCTGTATGGGTTTGTCTGTCTCGGGACTGGATCACAGCTTCTGGTTAGCCCAGGTACATACACATTCTTTCTACACAACACGGCCAATATGATTTGATCAAAGGGCATCATTGCTTCCGACCCACTGCTTCAGCAGGGACATTTTCAAACTTCCTTCTCAAGGCAGGTTACACAAGAAATGAACAACCCCCTACACACACACACACACACACACACACACACACACACACACAATGGCTTTTCCTTTGGTATACCCCTCCCTTTGTGTGTTTTGCTTTGTTGACACAAGGTCTTATACTGTAGCCAAGGCCTGCCTGGTCCTTGCTTTGTTGCCCAGGCTAGCTTCAAACTCATGGCAACCCTCCTGTTTCAGTTTTTCAGGTGCTGAGATCACACCTAGGACTACAAGGGTGAAGCCCTGAGCTCAGCTTAGACGGGAAAATTTCTTACTGAGCAGAGGAACAGTAACTCTACAATTAAAGAAATGTAGGCTTAAAAAAAAAAACAGTGACGAATGTGTATGGAAGTAAGTGTCAAGAAACTCACAACCCAAACCACAACAAACACACTGCTAACTTTCCCTGTAACAAGAGCTCCTCCTGTTTAGGCCTCTTTAAAATTGAAGGCGATGTCATGACACAAGCAATGCCTGCCCCCTTTGGTTCAAAGTTCACACAATACTCTTTACCCATGACATTGAGCTCTGAAAATTTAGATCAATCTGTGCTAAATTCATGAGACTTGAGTTTGAAGATAAGCAAGGTGTCCAGGGCTGACTCTCTGGGAACTGCTGCCCCTGCCTGACACACTCATCAGAGTCTCACAGGAAGCTAATGCTTCCTTCCAAGTGCCTGTGGAAAGGATGGCTGCCCTCGTAAATAGGAGTGCCCCAGACTTAGCCAGGGTCCAGCTCGCGTTCAGTAATTTTAAGTAACACCTTCAGAGCCAAAAAGAAATGAAGAGATGTGACTCCCAGGTCCCATTGTCCACAGGTCAGGTTATCTTAATCCCCTGCTGAAAAGCCAGCCACCCTTTAAAGGGTGTTCTAAAGACACCTGCAGGAGCCTACAGGGTTTAAAAGTTTAAAAGTACTGGTTCCTTTGAAGGGACACAAAGGGTCGTGACTGAGGGTCTGGGGCATGTCATCCTTCTGGCCCTACCAGGGCAGGGCAGATCCCAGCATATATTCTTCACCTGGAAGAAGCAGCTTGAAATCTGGCAGATCTTCTTCGATCTTTCCCAAGGCATTTTCTAAGGTAGAACTCTTGTCGGAATGCAACATTTGGCCACAAGCTTGAGAAGCATCTAGAAGCCTGGACCACTTGGGGCCAGCCGGCTAATACCTTACTTAGTGAGATGCACCTACGACCCGACCCACTTGAGAGGGCGCAAGACCCTCAAACTTCGTGTCATAGGTTTGCTCTTCACCCTAATGGGTGGTCTTGCCTTCCCGTGATAGAAGCTGGGCCATGTCTGCTCTCCAAAGAAGCCTCACTTCATCCTAGGGTGGTTTTTGTTTTTGTTTTTGTTTTTGTTTTTGTTTTTTTCCCGGTTCTGACGGTCCTTCCCCGGCCCATCCTTAACTCTCATCAATGTGAATCAAGTTTCCCCTTCTGGGATCTCTGCGACCCCAGCCAAAGCCAAGTTTGAGTACTCGGCGCTAGACAAGAGGAGACACCTATTGGCAAGAAAGCGCGCTAGAAATCTGGGCTGCGCCGGGGAAACACCAGGGGGACACCCTTCACAGTGTGTGCCACGCTGTCCGGCCGGACGCCCGTGCCCCTCCCTGGACGCGCAGATGGGCCTCGGCAGCCTGGCCCGGGAGGAGGGCTAGAGATGGGCGCGGGGCGCGGCGAGCCGGCGCGGAGGGCCGGGGCACGCGGGGGCGAAGGACCGGGTGCGGGGCTTACCTTCTTCGGCCGCCTTCATGGTGCCGCCGGCGGGCGGCGCGGGCCGCAAAGTTTCTCCGCTCCCGCAGACTGCGGCCGGAGGGCCGAGTGGAAACTTGGAAGGGACTGGAAAGCTGGTACTTGGCATCCACGCGGCGGTCGCGGCAGCGGCGGGCAGCAGGAGGAGGAGCGGGAGCTGGCGCGGCGAGCAGCCCCGGGCCGGCTCCCCTAGTCGGACCTCTTCCTCGCCGACACGCGCGGGGCGGGCTCAGCGCCGCGCGCCGTGGGGAGGTGGCATGCGGGGGTGTGTGCACGCGTGGCAAGCCTGCCTGCGCCAGGGGACTCGCCGCGGGGTCGGAGGTGTGTGCCGCGCCCAGGAGCCGGTGTCCAGGCGCTCGGATCGGCGCGGCGACTCTGCCGCCCAGTTAGGAGCCTCTCGGTCTCACTCTGACGCAGGGCCGGGCTCTGCCTTCTGCCTTTTTAAAGCTGGAAAACACCTCCCCCGGCTCCCGCCCGCTCGGCCGCTCCCGCGCCCCCTCCCTGCAGTGACATCACGCCCCTGCCCTCCCGAGCCGGCGCGGGGCCCGGGGGACAAGTCGCGGAGCGCCGCCCTCTGTGCGCAGCGGCTGCAGTTCACTGGGCAAGCGGGGCGCCCTGGTTTGGATAGGGGTACCCCGGGGTGGACCACCCGGGCGCACAGGGAGGGAAGGGACCCAGCAGGGGGGAATGAGGACTCAAGGGACTGGAAGGGGCTCCCAGAGGTGCGCAGAAGCACCCGGAGGTGGGCAAAGGTGTTCAAGAGGGAAGATGGGGCGCGAAGGGTCGTGAGGGCTCATGGGGGAGTGGGGACTTAGGGACTGGCGGGGACGAAATGGGAAGGAAAGGGCTTGCCAGGGGGCGATGGGCGAACGCGCCAAGCCCGGCCGGCAGCAGCTTCTCGCGGGTGTCCTGAGAGAGCCACTCTCCGCTTTAATGAGGAGCTGGGGGTACGAGCGGCGGGGGAGGGGTGCCGAGACGCTTTGCATGCTGAAGTCATTATGTAAAATCGCAGGCTTCCCTCGCTGTGGAAATTTGGAAAAGCGCTTCCACTGGCAGGCGGGAGTAAGGAAATTCCCATCCCGCTAAATTACTAACAGATTGCATGGCGTCCCGGGACAGCCAGATATTGTCATTTTTACTCTGTAAGTATCTGAGCGCACTAGCTTTCTGGCTGCATGAGAAGGAGAGAGGCAGCGCGTCTCGGAGAGAGCGCCCACCTGCACAGCTCCTTCCCTGTGCCTTTGCCCCTGCGCCCGCGGACCCGAAAGGGGACCACAGGGTGACTTTTTTGTGGGCGTAACCGTGAGATTTCTGGCTTTGGAGAAGGCTGGTGCTTGGGAACTTCTGCGGATTCTGTCCCGCCTCGCTTCACACTTTTTCTCTTTCAAATCGCCCCGAATCTCCCAAGGCGAGGCTCTGCTGCCAAAACCCGACCGTATTTTCTTGTTGGCTTTGGATGGGAGACATTGGAGGGTTGGGCAGTGAGAACGTCTGGTATATAGAAATCATAAGTCTATTGGCCTACACCTCATGCGCTTTTAAAATAAACCCACAAAGCAAAAAAGCGTGTCTGCTGTGGGGCGGCGAGACTGCGGGGCTCGAGGGGTGTGGACTGAGCCAGTGAGTGCTCCAAAGGACCCCGCACCCACTAAACCTAGGGAAATCTGCTCCATCCAGCAAGTGGAGCTGGCCAAATGGGCCCGATGTTAAATGATATGAAAATGCCTGTCTAAAACCCATCCACTCCACCAGAAGCATCTATCCGCTCCTTCCAGTGGCCTCGGCGCCACCTTTTTTCTACCACAGGGGAGAAGCGCTGCAGCGGGGGCTGTATTGCCACAGCGGGTGCCCAGCACGTCTCAGGTACACTCCCTGCTGGCATGCTGTTCCCATGGAGAGCTGGGCATGGCGAGCACCTCTGGCCTCTGGCGTTGAGAGGAGGGGGCCACTAGCATAGGTGGTCGGGAGGACAGGGAGGAAGCGAGGCTGAGGGTGCCTCAGCGATGATATGGAGAGTGACCTATGAAGGAGCTGAGGGCTCAATGAGGATGCTGGGATGTCGGGGCGAGGATGCCAAAGCGGAACCCCCAAAAACCTGCAGGAATGCGCGGAAGCCTCCCTGCACTACTCGGAAGAGGCCGCCGCTAGGGGGTGCCAAGACCCTTTTCTCCACCCCACCCCACCCCCAAAAATCCACTCTTTAGTGAGTCCTGGTGTCGCCAGACCAGGGTGCCAAGATTTTGCCTTGAGAGTTTCCGTCCGTCCCCCCCCCCCCAACCAGGCGGGGCAGGGCGGAGGCACCATCCGCGGGGCGGGGCGGCAAGACTAAGGCCCACCCGAGAACTTGGGGACTCCGGAGGCCAGAGGAGCTCCGACAAGTCGTGTGAGAAACGCTGGCCTGTTCACACTCTTGGACTTTCCAGACGTGACTGGCCGTGCAAAGCTTGGAGGAAGGGGCCAGGACTCTTCCAGGATCGTCTTTCATCTCCGCTCCTTCCTCTTCCTCCTTCCCCTCTTCCTCTTCATCTCCTTTCTGCTCTCACCCTTCATCTCCTCTCCCTTCATTTCCTCCCCCCCTTTTCTTCCTCCTGCTCCTCCTCTTCCTCCTGGCTGCTCCTCCCCCTCCCTCTCCAATAAATAACTTTTCACCCCATCCAGAAAAGCCCTTTCCTGTCTGTCTCAATGCCCTCCTTATCCCCTGCGGGTGACGGAATCCCGGGCCTGTTTCCCTCTGTTTAATGCCGTTGCCGGGACCACGGTGGCCTCAAGCCAGGCGCAGGGAGTTCCGGAGGCAGTGGCGCAGGAGCCCGGCCAGCTCCATGCTGTCCGCCAGGCCCTGCGGCCACCTCAGGCTCAAGCCTCGTCCTGTGGCCGCGCTCCCTGCGCGTCCCTACCGCCTCTTTTCCTCTTCCTTCGGCCTCCTCTAGAGGAGGTTTGTTTATAGCTGCTACCAGGAGAGACGTTAGTTACATGGGTTTTATTTTAAGGGTTGGCGATGACTAACGAAGTTAAAAGGAGCTTAGGACAGAAAACAAGACTATTTTTAGATTACTGTTGCTTCTGTGGATTATTGGGGCAAATACACCCCTAGAAGCTTACCATCTCAAAAGTGTCTTTGGGCGCTAAATCCTTCCTCCTGGGGCGCACTTGGGTATCCACCCAGGGCTCAAAGTTTCCAAGAGCCTGGCAGCTGTTGATTCTAACCTGGTGTGTGAAAAGGCATGTGCCCAGGAAACCCCAGCGTGATAGGGTGGGCACTTCTAGTGCAAGAGCCTGAGTTGCCAGGGGCAGGACTCTCTGCAACATGGAGACTCCCTTGGCCTATCCAGGAGCTGTACACAGTGCGCTGCACCAGGCCAGGGAGAGCTTCTTTGTACCCCAGAGCCACTCACCCACATGCTTCTTGTTTGCTTGAGCTACATAAAACATCTGTAGCTAAATACACATCTTTTCATTGCATCTGCATTTGGAACTAGAGTAGTGGCTTCTTTAAAACTGCACCTGGGGCTTCCAGCTGGATCTATCTCCTTTGAAGCACAGCACAGGGAGGAGGCCCAGGACTGTGAGGTGTTGGGAAGGCTGGGGAACTGGGCTTTCCTCCAGAACCTGTAAAGGATGAGATTAACAAGCCAGAATTCAGGGGCGTTATTTTTTAAAAGATAGTCTCATGTAGCCCAAGCTGGCATTGAACACCTGGTTCTCTTGCATCTACCTCTCAGGTTCTCGGGAGACAGGCTTGCAGCACACCTGGCTGGCTTGTGTTAGTTGGTTGGTTTGGTGATTGGTGCTAACAGCCTCTCTAGATGTGCTGTCCACTTGTGGGTTACCTTTAAAGTGCTATTGTTTAACAGTCCAGTGAATCCTCACAGTTGCCTTGAGTTAGTTCCTGCACCTTCAGCATTCCCTCTCAGACCTTGGGGTATTTGGGGGGACCATAAATTTGGGGTTCAGAGAGCTTAACACTTCAGTTTTACTTGTGGAACATCTGCTTAATCTCCCCCCCCCCCCCGCCTCCCTCTTCCCTGGACAAGTGCTGCCATAACCAGCCTATCATCCATTTCACTAGGAGGCCTAACGGTTTGGGTCAAACAGGCCCAGAAGGCCATGGCTTGTTTTCCAGCTGATGGAACCATGGGCTTGTGATGGGCTCATTAGGAGATGGAACCTAGTAAGAGGAAGGTCACTGGGTGGAATGCCATGCTCTTGAAGTGCATATTGAGGCCAGACACTCCACTCTGTCACCCACGGTCTCGAGGTCACCAGCTTTGTCCCAGTGAGCTCTGCTGCCTGGATGCTCTGCTTTGCCACAGGCCCAAAGGCAGTGGAGCCACGAGACTGTGAAGGCATGAGCTAAGATCAACATTTTCTCCTTTTAGTTGTTGGTGAGAAATGACACAGGCCTAAAAACAAAACAAAGGAAAAAAACCATGATCAATCAATCAATCAGTCAGTCAGTCAGTCAGTCAGTCAGTCAGTCAGCAACCCCTCCCAGGGCATGTGCCCAAGAAATCAAGAGCAATGACAGACTGCTTCGCTTGATACTTAGTGTTCTTTACTTTTCAATTCTTTGCCTGTAGTGGCCACAGGGACCTCCTCCCTGAAGCCATTCTGAGCCACACTCACCCCCTCCTGAGACTGGAGTTAAGCTGCCTCACCTCTGAAGGTCTCTGATTCAACAGCAGTATAGCCACTCCAGCTTTGGTGGAGTTTCTTTTGGCATGTTGTATGTTTTCCCTCCTGGTAGTGAGTGTGTACTTCTCCAGCTAAAGCGTCTCTCCCAAAGACAACATGAAGTTGTATGTTTTGCTATCCAGCCTGCCCTGATTGACTGGAATGTTAATCTGCTCACATTTCATGTTTTAGCTGATAAGGCTGAATTTCACTTTTGGTTCCTGCTTTCTCCGTGTCTTTCTCTTCTGTCCTTCCTTGCTTTCTTGGCATTACAGGATGCTTTTGGTGAAAAGGTGCTTCCCTAGTATGCAGCATCCCTGAGAGGCCGTTCTTGTGTTTGCAGCTACATGTGGCCTGTGGGGGGGGGGGTTGGGTTTCTCCTGATTCTTGTGGTGACACACAGAAACATCACTTCTCCATAGTCCTCCCTTGGCCCCGATGGTGTGACGTTCTACACCATTACAGACACGCGATGTGACAAACCTCATAGTGCATTATGGGAATTGTTCCTTTACCGTCTGCAGTCACTTAAGACACTTTGTGTTGTTACTGGCAAATATATCACACCTGGGTTACATTTCTGTAAGCGATGGGCAGAACACTACATTATATACACATTATTTTATGTGATTGCTTTTTAAATGAGTTGTGATAATAAAAGGAAACATGCATTTATATTGGCTTGTAAAATCATGTGATTGCCTCCTGCGCTCTGCCACTTGGTGTAGATGCAGGTTGCTGTCCAGGCATTCTTGCTGTTGTCTGAAGAATATCTTATATTTCTTGCAAGGAGGTTCCTTTGGCTAGTGGCGTATTCTTGGTTTTTGTTTCCTGGAACGTATTTGATCGTCTTAGAGTTTGAAGTAATCTTTGTTGAGTACCGGCGTATATGACAAGTTTTTCTCAGTGCCCTTTGGACGTGCTGTCTCATTGTCTTCAAGACTCAGTTGCTTCTCCTCAGAATCAGGGGTTATTAACCTGATTATTAGCCTTGCAGGGATTCCATTGCAAGAGACAATACCCACCCCCTCCTTTCTGCTTTTCATATTTTCCCCTCATCTTTTACTTCCTGTAGTTTTACTGTTTGAGGTCAGTTTGTTGGTCTCTTGAAATTTACCTTCCTTGGAGTTTGCTAGTATTTTCCTGGTGGTATAGGTAGGTTTACATATTTGTGATAGTTTAAGCCTCTCTCTCTCTCTCTCTCTCTCTCTCTCTCTGTTCATGGCCTGTATGACCTCAGCTGGAATAGCACCACACCCGCCTGTTCCTTCTTCTTCATGCCAGCTCAGGTCCCCAGCGAAGCCCCTAGTGCGGATCGTGCACAGCAGTAACTGGGTTGCTGTGTCTTCCAGCTCTGGCGGTCCCACTTGGCTCTTCTGGACAGTTTCTTCTCTTTGTTGGTGGGCTGAATTTGGAGTTTGCCTTCCTTGGGGCTTGCTGGGGGTTTTCCTCATGTCACCTCTTCATTAACCAAGCCTTACTTCAGATCTGGGAGCATATTACAGAGGAGAGTTTTAAGTGTTAGTAGTGTTGTTTTGGTTAACTATAACACCTGATAATTCTCGGAGGCAGTTTCTATCTTCTGCATTTTGATGTGTATGGTTTGTGCTTCTTTGTGCATCTCAGGAGTCTGAATTGGAAACTAGCCAGTTTAGACAACATATGACAGAACTTCCAGGTTCTGGTCTCCACACATTCCTACAGCCCTGTGTACACCTTGGTGTTTTGTCTCAGAAATGAGTCAGTGGCCAAATAGGGGACTGGACCTTGGGGGCTAGCTTTAGGAGTGTAATTGAATAGTTAGGAAGGGAGAGGAAGAGGAGTGGGCAAGACTGGTCTGCAATGTTGGCCATGTTCAGGCATGCTAGAGACCCTTTCAATTGGCTTATTGTCAGTGACCTAGGAACCACCATTGTGAGGTCTGTGCCCTCTCCCAGTAGCATTAGCCAACGATACTGCTCCTTAGGAGGCATGGCTGGGTGATTCCCACAGTTACCTGCCTGACATGGCGAGACCCCATTCTCTCAGAGTATATTCCCATTATATTCTTTTGACATGCATTGGATTGGGGTGCCATATTTCAGCAATGTTCTGGGATGTAAGCTGCTCCACAAATGAGCTATCATTACACTGTGCCTCCTTTCTGGAGGCGCTTGCTGACCCCTGACCCCAGGGAGGCTTCCTCCACAGCGGCTTTCTCTGGTTCTCTCTTGACAACTCACCATCCTGAACTCCAGACTGTGCATCTCTACTCCTGGGGCTCCCTGGCTCTGTCCAGAGCAGCTTCAGGTGTGAACTTCACCAAGTTGTGCTGCCTGTGGAAGCCAGACGCTCTGGGAAAAGACAGCCGCCGCTGTCTCTCCCAAGGCAGAGGTGAGCCAGGGGACGAGAGCCAGGATGGGGACGTGACAGACTTCCATCTAGAATCACGCCCTCTCTAGGGGCTGAGCGCCTGGCATGTGATGACCCTTCTCCGATCCTGTCACTGTTGCTGCTCTCTCCTGGGTCCACTACATCCTGGGCTGAGGCGACAAAACCATCTACCTCCCCAGCATTCCACACTGGGGAGCAGCCTGCCATCGGCTTGGGCAGAAGCGGCCCCCATCTTGGCAGACCAGAGCAGCCATTCACAGACAGTGCACCACTTTTCCAGAGCAAAGCTAAGAGACAGCGAGTCTTTGGCAGTTGTGGATGAAGTGTGGGGGTGGGGTGGGTGGGAGGGGCTGTTTGGAGGCCCCAGATGCCCACTCTCTCATTAAGTCCCCACAGGGTTTTCTCCACAGATGCTTCTTCATTTGCTGTTTGCCCCTGGGCCCGTTTTAGAGACTTTGGGGGTGTCAATTCCTTTCCAGAGACTTTAAATAGGGGTTTAGAAGTAATTTCGCCAATTCCCTGGGGATGGGTTAGCACAGCTCATCCTTCTCCTGCTGGGAGCCGATGATGTTGAGGTTTGTTCCCCATCTACCTGTAGTGCCAGGCTAACAGGCTCCGCCTCACAGGGCAACTGT
The DNA here is from genome assembly GCF_903995425.1 of Onychomys torridus. Taxonomy (NCBI): domain Eukaryota; kingdom Metazoa; phylum Chordata; class Mammalia; order Rodentia; family Cricetidae; genus Onychomys; species Onychomys torridus. Next base: position 68,999,499 of record NC_050455.1, read on the forward strand.
GAAGGACACATGGCACAACACTTGGGGGACTCAATACATCTTAGCTTCGGGTTCAACTTCATCCTCTGAACATGCCTGGAAGGGCTGACCCCTGGCACCTGCGCATGGGAGCTGATTTGGATATGAGGTCATATAGAGGTGGCTAAGTTGAAGTCACTGGGGCTCTCAACCCAGAACTTCTTAGAAGAGGACACCATGGCACATATAAGGCAGACAGCATGAGAGGAAACAGGCAGAGCTGGGAAGACACAAGGGGTGAAGAGGATACTGGAAGTCCACCCAGGACTGGAAGAGGCAGGCGCCTCCATCAGCCCCACCCAGGTCTCAGGGAGCTTGGCCTCGCTGACACCTTGATTTTTTAACGTCTGGCCTATGCAAATAACTTTCTGTCCATTTAAGGGTAGATTGTGGTTCCTGGTATTTGTCCCTTCAGAATGTCAGGTACTTTGGCTTGGCCATGGTCTGAGTGCTCCCCAGGGGGGCTCAGTGTTGAAACTTCATCGCCAGTGTGGCATTAGAGAAAGTACACCTGGTCATGGTGCTTAGAGATGAGACCTCTGTGTGGTGACTAGGGTCAGCTAAGACTGTTGGATGGAACCACACCCACACCTGGCCTCTGGTGACTGTGTGAGACCCCAGAACTGACACATCCACTCCGTATCTCTCCTTAGGCATTGCCCTGTGTGCCTTGGAATTATACTAGTAAGAAGCCATCACACAGGACCCTGGAGTTCTAGAACTGTGAGCAGAAATGATCTTCCTTTCTCTCTAAAGTGGCCTGCCTCGGTGTGCTGGCTATTCTTGGTTGTCAACGTGACTATATCTGGAATTAACTAAAACCCAACTGGACTGGGCACACCTGTGAGGGATTTTTTTTCCTTAATTAAATCATTTAAAGTGGAAAGAGACACTTTTTTATTTTTATTTTTTAAGACAGGGTCTCACTATGTAGCTCTGGCTATAGACCAGAACTCACAGAAAGCCCAGCCTGCCCCTGCCTCCTGAGTGCTGGGATTAAAGGTATGCACCACCATGCGTGCCCAGCAGGGGAGACCCACCTTTAATCCAGATCTTTTGAAGTGGGAAGGTCCACCTTTAATCTGGGCCACGCCTTCTGCTGGCAGCCTGTACCAAAAGACACAGAAGAAGGATGCTTGCTCTCTTTGCCTGCTTGCTCTTGATCTCCCTAGCAATCCATCCCTTCACTGGTGTTAGAGCCTTTGTCTTCAGGATTCTGTCATGTACTGAAGACCAACTGAGACAGCCAGCCTCTTGGACTGAACAAGTCCTGGGGTCTTGGAACTCCCATTGGTAGACAGCCATTGTTGGACTAGCTGGACCACTGCCTGCCAGCCATTCTAATAAATCCCCTTTATCCTGTAAGTTCTATAGAACCCTACCCAAATCTGTATTAGTCAGGGTTCCCACTTCAAATGATTTAATTAAGAAAAAAAAAATCCATCACAGGTGTATCCAACTGCTTAGGTTTTAGTTAATTCCAGATGTAGTCAAGTTGACAACCAAAAATAGCCACCACACTCAGGTATTTGAACACAGTGTCATATCATGCCACATGTTCATATCCTTGGATGCAAGTTTCTTTCTCCTGGGGGCTGAGGGACTGTCCCCCTTCAGCTCTCTTCCAAAACACTTACTGTGGAGAGAATGGGTGACATTCCTTCTGGGCCAGTGCCCCCAACAGGACAGCAGCCAGGCCAGTACTGCCCAGTGCAGCATGACCTATCCTATGTTTGCTGGAGGAAGGTCCCAGTTCTACGTGGGTTGTTATCTGCACAGTGCTCACTACCTGCCCTGGCCTGGCCCAAGGTGGACACCTGAAAGAAACCAGCCACTCGGTGTTCTTCCCTAAGAGAGGCAGCAGAGACTCAAGCTCCAGATTGTCTACCCCAATCTGAGGAAGTCACTCAGTGTGGGACCCAGTCCAGGGTCAGAATCTGAGACCAAGCTGAGCCCTGGTTCCAGCATCCATAGAAACCTGCTCCAGAACATCTCACCTGTGTAGCAGAATCACTTCCCTTTGGGACTCAGGCCAGTCTGATTTGGGACCCTCCTTCTTACATCTAATAGGAGACTACAAGAACCCCAGGGCCATGGCTTGGGTGACAGACAGTGTCACTAGATGTGGCTGGCCAGTATCTTTTCTTCCTCCCCATGGACGAAAAGAGTGGCTTTGGGGGGGGGGGTATCGGAACGCACACATCCCTCCAACCAGGAAGGAAGAACACAGTGGTGGAGCAAGACACCATCACAGCCTTGTCAACACACCGAGCAGGAGAAACGCTCCCTTCAAGACAATGTCTCTCGGAAAACAGGTGTGCAAGTGTGCACTGGGCAGGCTGGCTAAATCCATGCATGCTTCCTAGCAGGCTTCAGACAGAGCTGTGTCTGCACCTGAAGGTTCTGCTGGCCAGGTCAGCAAAGGCAGCTGGAGGTTGGAGATGACCTCACACGCTGTGCCCAGCTTTGCCTGTAAGCCTGCCACTGCCACCCTGGTCTGGCTTGCTCCACTCTGTAGGACAAGAAGTGGCCGCAAGCAGTGACCATCACGAGGAGGCCTGTTTCTCCCTCTAGGCAGGCATGGCCTCCTGGAGTCACTTCCTAGCCCACAGCATTGCCCTTTGTTTTCAGATCTGTCCCTTTCAAACTGACAGGATTTGTTTTTTTAATGGCAAAACGTCTATAATGAGAAACAACAGTTTTCTGATGGCGGCATTGTGGCCTTCTTCGAACATTCACTTTCCTGGACTATTTTAATTAAGCTGTAACCCACAGTGAGCCACTTCGCCCCCAGCCTTAGGTAATGAGGCTGCACTTTTTCTTTTCCTTTTCTGATATCAAATGACTGCCTTCATTTCTCATGGGTGGTAGTTTTCTCCCCTGCAGAGCGTGTGGCTGGCTGCTGCTGCCCCAGGAGCCCCTCAGCCTGGCGAGACGCAGCTCCATCCACTCAGGGCAGGCCCAGCTTCCCAAACTATTTTTAAACTGTTTTGGTTCAATAAAGCTCTAAACAAGTTTTGCCAGGCACTTTTTCCATTAATTTTTAAACTGGAGTAAATTGCAAGGGGAATTTAATCCATGTGTCTCTGCTTCATTTACACCCAACCCATCAAGAGGTTGTGTGGGGCTGTTTGATGTCCAAGAAGATGTGGTGCTTTTTATAAGTCTGCTCAGCTCTTTATTTCTTCTTGGAAACAGGAAGTGGCATCTTGCCAAAGTGTAAATGAACATAAGTTGCTCCACAGTAAGGCTTCGAGTTACCAACACAGCATACCCAGGCCGTCCCCTCTGAGCCTGGGGGCTTTCCCCAGGGCTTAATCTCTCTCCAGAAAGTCTTTTTACAAAGAGTTTTACTTTTTTTCAAAACTGTTAAAAATAAACATAACATGAAATTGACCATTTTGACCTATTTAAAAAATGTTTTGTGTGTAAATGTATGCAGGCATCCCCATGCCATGGTGTGTGTGTGTGTGTGTGTGTGTGTGTGTGTGTGTGTGTGTGTGGTCACAGAACAACGTCAGGTGTCTGTCCTGACCTTTGTCATTGCTGCATACTCTAGGCTTGCTGGCCCTCGGGCCTCTGGGGATTCTCCTGTCCACCCCCATCCTGCTGTAGGAATGCTAGGATCACAGATGTGCCACTGTGCCCAGCTACGGGTCCTGGGGTGCTGAATTCAGGTCCTGAGGTTTGTATGGCAGTGGCTTTCCCCACTGAAGCCCATTTTAAGCATGTGTGTACTCCATGATGTGTGACTTTTTGTCTTTCCAAACTGAGCCCTCCCCATTGTGTCCATGCTGAACTCCTGGCACTCTACAGCTGTCTCAAGGACCTGGCACTCTAGGGCTCCATAGAAATGGAACCCTGGGGGCTGGAGGCCTGGAGAGATGGCTCCACACTGGGTATGGGGGATGACCTCATCCAGAGGACCCAGTTTCTGTTCTCAGCATCTACATGGTGGCTTACAAACACCCTTAACTCTAGTTGCAGGGGATCCAGTGCCCTCTTCTGACCTCTGCAGGCACCAGGCACACACGCAGCACACCTATGCATGCAAGTAAACCACTCTTACACACAATAAAAATAAATACATATTTTTGTAAAGAAATGGAACCCTGCCTTACCTGTCCTGTCAGGCATGTGTCACTTAGAACATGCCCTTGAGTTCTGCCATATTGCAGCATGTGCCAGGGTGGCCTCTCCTTTTCAAAGGCTAAATAGAACATCCATTTGCTTGCTTCCAGGCCTTCCTTCCCCCCTCCCTCCCTCTCTCCTCCACCTTCCTTCCTGGACTTCCTCTCTCCCCTCTTTTCTTTTCGTTCTCCTCCCTTTCCTCTTTATCTTTCTTGTCCTTTTTGAGACCCATATCTAGTTGCATTGCCCAGACTGTCCTTGAACTCTTGGGCTCAAATGATCCTCCTGCTTTAGCCTCTTAAGCAGCGGTAACCCCAGACAGACACATGCCACAATGACCAGCTAACCTTCTAGTTCCTCTGTATCTCCTTGTTACATGCTTGCTTTCATTTTCTCTCCCTTCCCTCTCGTATACAGCCTACCAATGCCCTGTACCCCACCAGTGGTGCCTGGTCACCTCTTCAGCCCCTGGTGAGGGCTCTGGTCCTCATGCCATTTCGTTCTCACATTTGGTCTTCACAGAGGGCCTGAGAGCAGGCAGTCCATTCCTCTACAGTTTCAATACTAATGGCTAGCCTAGAGGAAGATATGGGGCATCGGGGGAGCAGGTCTCCTGGGGTTCTGGGGTGTGAAGCCAGGTATAAGGACAGGGACAATGACAGCAGCGGGTGGCACTGGGGGCTCTGCTAACTGGTGAGGACCAGAGCCCCTTAGAGATCCTGGCCTTTGGGTGGGCAAGCTGCTCAGTAGGGACTGCGTCTCCTTCGTGGTTATGATGCCCATCTTTCTCCCAAGGACTGCTCGTGTGGGCATCTGAGCTGCAGGCTCTGGAAATGGGATGAGTTTCTTTTCTCAGAGAGGAGGGCATTCAGGCTGGTGCATCTCAAGGGTGAGAGAGTTTGAGAGCCTGTAGGTGGTCTGTGAAGGAGGATGAGGAGCAGGGAGACGCCAAAGGGGTAGGTAGTGGTGGAGAGCAGATCCTCAAGAAAAGCTAAGTTGGCCCTGGGGGTATGAGAGACAGCAGCTATGTTATTGGGTGTTCAAGTGGACCACAGGCAGGATGTCAGCAGGCAGCCCTGAGAAGGGGTTCTCGACATGCCATTCCTCAGTTTCAGTGTGCTGTGTCAGGAGACCCAGGATACCCCTCTTCCCATTTCTGGTTCCCAGGCTCCCTGGTGGCCTGTTCCATTGTGCATAGGTATTTTACACCTTTATAAGTTTGCCCTTGCCATAGCCTCCCAATTCTAGCTGAAGATCAGTCCCTAGTCCATCTCTGGAACATCTTCCTCTCTAACATGGTATCTATCTCCACGCTAGTATTTTGTTTTCTTGGTCCTAGGAAGCTCTGCATGTGTGATATGAATATAAAGGGGCTTGTCCTGGGAAGTTTTGCATGCATGATATATGAAGGGGCTCATCCTGGGGACCTTTACATGTAAGAAATGAATATTAAGGGGCTGGTCCTGGGAAGTTCTGCATGTACGATATAAATATGAAGGGTTTGTCTTGGGAGGATTTTATGTATGACAGGAATATGAAGGGGCTGGCCCTGGGAAACTGCATGAGGGATATGAACACACCATTAGTAACCGAAATTAAAGATAGCTAGCAGTGCTTTCTCCCATAGACCTACAGCAGGTAATGTTAGCTTCACAACCTTGAAGAACTACAAAGGACTCTTTACAGAAAGAGAAACACCAACAATTAACAGCACCCTGAGGACGTGGGAGTCAGATGCATAATTGAAAGGCAATGGTCCACAACCTTTTCGTGACCCAGGTTAATCTCCTGTGCAGAACTTGACCTACATGTGAGGGGCCTGAGCTGCAGGCGGGTAGAGGGGTCAGGGCAGGTAGGGCAGGTCCTACTGTTTGAATATTCTTTGTACCTTACTTCCTGACTCCAGGCTTGGGGGAGGGGCACACCCATCTCTAGAGCTCATGGGGCGAGGTGGAGAGTTCCTAGTGTTTGAGTACCTTCCCCAGAAAATGGCTTCAAAAAATCAATGTTGGGATCAGCAGGTGTTAGCAGAATAATTGAGTGCCTGACAGGATAACTCGGTGCCTACAGGTTAAGGACATAGAAGTACAGCCACTTCTCCAGAAGAGCCCAAGGTTGCTCTGATGCACAGCCTTTCACATGTTCAGAGAGCCATGTTCTTAGTCCATATCTTCAATAATAGGCTGTTTTTCTCAGGGAGAAACTGAGTCACAGTCACTCAGCCTTAGGTCAAGAAGGGGCTGCTGGAGCAGCTGGATGACACCCTAGCTGGGATACCAGCACCACTGGGCTTCTCAAATCACGGGCACATCAATAGGCAATGTTTCAATTCCATTTTCACATAAAATCCACAATGATACATTCACTGTAGACTGCTGGCAATGGTCGAAAGAAAGCCTGAACTGACCTAGTCTGGTGATCAGATGGCCAAACACCCTAACTGTCGTGCTGGAACTCTCATCCAATAACTGATGGAAGTGGATGCAGAGATCCTCAGCCAGGCCCAGGTGGAGTTCCAGGAGTCCAATTGTCGAGAAAGAGGAGGGACTGTAAGAGTGTGAATTGTTGAGACCAAGATTGGAAAAGCACAGGGACAAATAGCCAAACTAATGGAAACGCATGAATTATGAACCAAAAGCTGTGGAGCCCCCAGCTGGATCAGGCCCTCTGGATAAGTAAGACAATTGAATAGCTTGAACTGTTTGGGAGGCATCTATGCAGTGGGACCAGGACTTGTCCTTAGTGCATGAGCTGGCTGTTTGGAACCTGGGGCTTACACAGGGACACTTTGCTCAGCCTGGAAGGAGGGGACTGGACCTGCCTGTACTGAATCCACCAGGTTTAAATGAATCCCCAGGGGAGTCTTGGCCCTGGAGGAGATAGGAATGGAGGGGAGGGGCTGGGGGGAAGGTGGGGGCAGGGGCAGGAGCGGGGAGGACAGGGGAACCCAGGGCTGATGTGTAAAATTAAAACACAAATTAATAAATAAAAAGAGAGGGGAAAAAAAAAGCCCAGATACTTGCACGAGTGTTTGATTCCTAAGGCCTCACTCTCCTTCCTCCAGAGGGAAGTGGTACCCATGGTACCTTTCCCCTTGAGGGTGGGCTCTGGAAGACCTCAGACACTTGCTGCTGTACTCCATACTTGCAAAGCTGCCCACACATATCTGTATGTGCGTCTAGGTTAAGGTCACAGTTCACCCTGGGCCTGTAGGGAGCATACCAACTGCTACAATGTACTGGGCACAGTGCTGAGATGCAGGGTGGGAAGCAGCCGGCAGCAGAGACACTCTGGAACACTCCAAGTGTAACTGAAGGATGCCTAGTTCTTTTCTGGGTCGAAGCCACAGTGACAGGATTGGGAAAGATTCTGTCAATAATGCTGTGTTCAGGATCAGCATAATAGAAGGGGAGATCTCAGCCTGTCCCGCCCTCCAGAGACCCCTGGCTCCACAGGTATACAGGACCTCCCAGATGAGTGGCAGCTTATGAATCCCCAAGGCCCAGGCCCTGGGTTATATCCCTTGAACTTTCCCCACAAGGACTGGGAATTTGGAACTCAGACACTGGGGCCCCACTGCAAAGGGAAACAGGCTTCCCACTTGGGCAAAACCAGATACCATCTGCACGCAAGTGTCTGTGAGCAGCAGCATGTTCCTCTGTCAGAACAAAGCCAGGAGTCCTTGTTGGGCTGCATGAAGACGTGGCATCGAGGGAGTGCTCATTCTGTCCATTAGCTGACTAACCCCACCAGAGCCTGGGCATCCAGAGCAACTCGGAAGCACCGTTTCTTGGTTTCTATTGCCCCCTCCTGGGATGATCTGGAATTACATCCATACTCAGAGGTGCCAATGCAGACTGAGAGGTGGGAGAAGGCGTTTGATAACCTGGCATCTATGCACCGCCGAAAGTCGCTGTGTGGTGACACAAGTTGGTGTCATGTGCCTGACTGGAGTCTAGAGCTGGACACTGTTCCTCCAGGGTCCTTTCCAGACTCATACTCCACTCTGTCAAGGCAGGACAGAGGGGAGTGGGCACAGCAGAACAGATTGTTCCATTGCAGCTTCGGCCAAATCCTGTGGACACTTACAAGCTGAAGGGAGAATGTAGGGGTTGGCATGGTTGTGCAGTTACATTTGTAGGTGGGCAGCTTTTATATAGGAATGTGAAGTCAGTTAATTTTGCATGAGAAGGGTGGAGAGGCCAGGGTTGGCTGGTACCCCGTGGAGCCCTGGTTGGGAAAACTTGGGGGCTGCAGGGTGCAGACCCAGCATGGGGTACAAAGGTGCTTGTCTATGTCGAGCTCTATGACATCGTCCCATCCCACTCCCTTTAGGTCTTCTATATGGGCCTGGATGCACTAGCAAGCATGATTTAGGGACCTACATGGATGTGGCCCTGTGGCTTGAGAAGCAGCCAGGTCCACACATGTACCACCCTTGCATGCAAGGTCAGTTCAGTTCCCCCAACCCCTTAAAGTTCTCTGTGGCTTAGTTTCTAGAGCCCTTAATTATTGATACTGCACTCTCTAAGCATGCCTGTGGTACCATGCTGTTGTCCTGAGGCATGGGGCTTGCAAGGCCAGTCCCACCCTCAAGGGTAGCCAGTAGCAGGAGGTGCCAGAGTCCAGATGTGCTGGGGCAAGAGGATGTGTAAGGACAACATCCTCCTAGGGTCCAAGAACATTCCGCAGGAGAGCTGTGGGACTGAAAAAGTAACCACTGAGCACTGAGAGTGACAGACTGGCAGTCTTCCCTCCTGGTACCTACTGCACTCTCTGTGACCCGGGGGGGGGGGGGGGGCTGTTCCGTGGAAACACAAGGCCAGAAACTTTGGCAGGCAGGCATTTCCTAAGACATGGACCTGTGGCCTCTTGACCCCTGGCCCACAGAGGTCCTTCCCATCTGGGCTGGTTCTCAGGTACTGGTCCACATGGGAGGTGTCCACAGGCCATGCATCGTTGCCTCTCACAGATCTGCTTTACCTCACAGATCGACTGGCCTTACCAACTGGCTTTCCTTCCAGAAAACCCAGAGAAATCAGAAAGGCTGCTGCCCAGGCCTGAGCTCACGTCCCACACTCGGCCCAGGGGCTGATGTGTCTGATTTGACCACTCAGTAGAAGGTCTCTCAGGCCTCAGCAGATCTTCCTTATTTTTAAAATGTTGTATTGTGAACATACATTCATAGGAAGTAAAAAACCGTAATTTGTGGGGAAGAGCCTCCCCTGTCTACCATGTACAGACAGTGAGGAGCAGAAACGATGGGTTATAGTGCTGCTACTGCCTGTCACAGAATATTCGGCCCCAAGCCCCAAGAATGTTACTGCAGGGTTCCCGCCAAAGACTCAGTTGTTGAGGCTTGGTTTCCAGGAGATGGTGTGTGGGGAAGTGTGCGACCTAGTCAGAGATGGGGCCTAGAGGAAGGAGCTTAGGCCCCTAGGGGGGTGCCCAGAAGGAAGGGGACTTGGGAACCCTGGTCCCTTCCTGTACCTCTCTGCTTCCTGTCCACTCCAAGAGTGCAGCTTTGATCTAGCACACAATTCATGATGTGATCCTCTGCTTCACTGGACTATGGGCGACACCCAGAAACCATGGACCCAATGAGCCTTTTCACTCTCCTCATTTTCTCAGGTATGTTTTTACACTAACCTGCTGTTCTGTCTCATCAATGGAACCAAAGCATGGAGACTTTTCTCTTTTCTCCTCAGCATGGGGGACATGGTGTGCAGGGAAGGGGGGGGGGGGTTGGGGAGGGGCTCCAGCTGATCTTCAGAGCTGGTTTCTGGGATTACTGCCTCCAGTGGGAACCTTTCTTTGCTGACATTCTTATTTTTTTGTGGGGGGGGCTTCCTGCTTTGATATTTCCCCCTAGTTTCCCAGAAACAAAGTCTTGATTTTAGATTTACCCTCTCATATAAGCATTTGGACCTATACATCCCTCAAGCATGGCTTTGCCTGTGTTTCTCAAATCTTGACATTTTTATTACATTGAAAATAGTTCAGAATTTCTCTAGCCACTCCCTTCTTCCACCTTCTTGTAAACAGGCTGTTTGATTTTTGTTTTGATTTGTAAAACAGGGCCTTGTTATGTCCTCAAATTTACAATTCTCCTGCCTCAGCCTCCTAAGTGTTGGAATCATGCCTTCTGGCTTTGGGCTTCTTTGGGGCTGTTCCCGAGTCAGCACCTGGCACTCTGCTGTATTTTCTGCAGTGGCTGGGTGTCCAGCTATCACCATGGGCTGACAGTATCATCATGATTTCTCTCCTCCCAGGCTTGCTGTTACTGACAGTGGTACAGATGCCAATCACAGAGGTGGGAAGATGCTTTAGTGGGTAACAACACTTGCTATATAAGCACGGACTTAGTTCAAGTCTGTAACAGCTACCTAAAAATCTAGGTGTGGTTGTTTGCACCTGCAACCCCAGTGCTGTGAGGCAGGTGGCAGGATCACTGGGGCATGCTGGGTACCAGCCTCACTCCAGGTTAAGGGAGAGTAAGGCAGGGAATGATAGAGCAGGCCACCTGAAATCCCAGCTGGTCTCCACATATGCATGGGTGTGCATACCTGCATATATATGTACATGCACCACACATACTACATGTATACACAGAGAAAAAGAGTCTTTAAAAAATGAAAATAAGCTAGCTATGCTTAGGAAGGCAACTGGTCTATTGATACCAGAGTGTTCTGTCATGTATCCACTTCACCTCAGCAGTTTCCATCAAGTGTTCTCTGTGGCCTAAGGGGTAATTTTTTTATTATGCAGTCTACTGTGAAGGATATGGCCATGGCTTCATGATCCTCTTGTTAGCACACTGTAGCCGTCCCGTATGTTTGCTTTCAGCCCACTGTGTCTCAGTCTAGGATGTAGTTAGTTTTGCTCTTTGTCTAGCTGGGTCAGCTGTCTTGACCAAGGCCTCTGGTACACTTATCATGCTTGGAGCTGCCCATGAGAACAGGCTCCCAGGCCTCCCTCAGGGTTGGGCAGCACCTGGCTTGCTCGGCCACTCTGAGTCTTTCTACTGTAGCCTCTTTGCTGGGCTCTGGGCACCACAGGAAAGAAGAACCAGTGGCCACTTTAACAATGTTAGGGTTCTGTGGGAACACAGTGAGGCGCTCTCTGCTTCACAACTGTTAGAAGAAAAAGCATGGTGGTCCTAGGCTGAAATGTTATGTGGCCATCTAAGTTCGCCCACCCACCTGGCCATTCATTACCCAGCATCCTACCCATCTATACTCATCTGTTTGTCAATACATCTATCCAGCTGTCTGCTTCCTCACTTATTCACCTACTGGGCACACTGATCACCAGCCTGCCCATCCATCGATCCCCACCCCAAACTGACCTATCCACCCACCTATTTAACCACTATCTATCCAGTTGACTACCCATGCACCTGCTCACCTGGCCACAGCTCATTCTTCCCTCTGTTCACCCGCCATGCCTGTCTCCCTGGCCATTCCTGTGCCACCCTCCACTCGGCTCCACTGCTCTGTACTCTGTCCACTCCATCCTCTGGTCCCAATGCTGTCTCCTTCTTGGAGTGAGTGGATCTTTTCATCTTTCCAGGAAGTCCGTTCACTTGCTAGCTCTTCTGCCAGCTTCCTTACATCCACTTTTCATGTGTAATAAGCAAGACCATGTCTGTCATGTCTTTGTATACTAGAACTTGTGAAAGTTTCCTACTTCCAGTGGGGAGTGAGGTCGAGACCAGGGCCCTTAGACAGTGCAGAGGCCCTTTCTTTGCACAAGGCAGGGAGGAGCAGGCCTGCAGACACCCTGTGAGGGCTGGAAAGTGCTCACGGCAGGCAAGCCTGCCCAGGAGAATTTCTGGAGCTGACCCAGCTCCAGAATTTAAAACTACACTCAACAAGGTTGTCTCAGAAGCCAGCAGGAACACAACACTGCCCCTCAAGGTGGCTCTTTCCCCTGACACTTGAAGAGCTATTTTGTAGGCCTGAGCTAGGTCAGGTGTAATGATCCTTTATTAAGCAGTCGTTTTCTTCAATCCGGCCCAGGGCCGTGCTACACAGACGTTCTGAGTCACTGTGTGCCAGGCCTCTGCTCAGGGCTTCCTCCCACCGTCGTCTCGTTTGATCCGGACATCGGCACCCTGGGGGGAGATTATTTTCACTTCACGGATGAGAAACCACATTGGCTTCCCACAGCCTCTAACTAGGATTTCATGCATCTCAACCTCTGAAGACGTAAAGGCTGACTACTTCTGCTCTGTATCTCACTACTGTGTGAAAGCTGCTGAATCCCAGAGGCTCCTGGTATTGTTCTCTGAGGCTACCCAAAACTCTTTACCACCATGCTGGTTAGTTTTGTGTGTGTGTGTGTGTGTGTGTGTGTGTGTGTGTGTGTGTTTTCCCAGGTGAGTGAGTGATCTTCAGTTAGTCTACACCCTGACTCAAGCAATATGCCCTCAGCTCATGGCCTCTTGGCATTTCTGTGAATCCGATACCCTTAATTCACGCTGCATCAATGAAGGGGTGGGGACATCAAGAAGTCCAGTCAGACGTGTTGGTCAATGACCTCTGGGCTCCCTCTTTCAAAAGGGAAAGCTGCCTGTGAGCTGACAACAAACAGTGACACCTTGTGGGGGCTATAAGGAACAGCTTTTCCTGACTGCAGTTCTGTCGGGCAGGGAATGCTTAAGCATCCAGGAGGTTCCTTACTAATAACAGAAGCGGTCAAGTCAACAGGCACCTAGGGGACTGATGAAGCTTTATTTGCAGCCCAAGAGTCTCTCCTCTGAAAAGCAGTGCTCACAGGAGCCTGGGTGGAGGGTCCTGCCCTGACCGTGGCCTGCTAGGTAGGGCAGGATCCTCAGCACTCCACTCACACAGCTTGTCCTTCCCCAAAGATCGCAGGGTCTTAGGGGCCCACATTTGCGGGGAGGTCAAGCTGAAGAGCATAGACATACACAAACACTAGTGCAAAGGAGACTCCCACAGCCCGCTTTATAGTGTGAAGAGCTCAGGTCCCGAGGCACACTGCGCAGTGCAGGGCTGCAAAAACACAATGCATGGGGTGAACTCTAACCCAGCATCCCCCCAAGGAACTCCCATCAGCCCTCAGTGCAGCCTTCGACAGAGGATCTGCCATCACAAGCTCAGACGAGTGCTGAGGGTAGAGCAGGTGGCCTCAGGACACCCACTCAGGAAGCAAAGCACTGTGGTGCTGTGAGCGGCACAGGACAGCTGAGTTCTACGTAAACAGTTTGAATATGGTTTCACAGATATAAAAATGTATCAGCTAACAGCAGTGCCTTGAGGAATGGTTTACATTCATAGCTGCAACGGAATTAGGATATCAGAAGTGTCACCGCTTGGCCATTGGGCTTGTTGTGTGTGTATTGTCCACTGAGAAGTGAAATTGCATCTGAAGAGGAGTGTGCCAGTGGCAGAGGGTGGACGAGCAGGCCCACTGTCTGCTGAGGCGCAGTGGCGTGTGCAGGCATGGCTTTCTACAGTACACCATCAAAGAAAGGAGCCGAGTGTTGGGACACTGCAGAAATCAAGCTTCCGATGCTCAGGATCTAAAGCCTGCCCAGCCGCGCTGAAGCAATCACTTCCTTTCAGTAGCTGTTCACGCTGCTTCAGTACAGACACTGGGAGGAAGGCCGGGGCAGCTCAGCCCTCAGCCCACCAGCAGTGCCAGTCCCTCATGCTGCCCAGCGCAGAGTGTCTCTACCTGGTCTCTTGTCATACTCAGGAGGACAGCTTGGAGTAGCTGGGAGGGGACAGCTTTCGCTTCAAGTACTTGAGCACGTAGAGTGGAAGGCAGCTGACCACAGTGATGGCTGACACTTTCCACAAGAAGGTCACGGTTGTGATGAAGGCAACATCTGTAGGAGGAGGTAGAGGAGAGATTGAGAGCCAACTACAGGAGCTTCTAGCCCCTAAGATCATATCCCACCCAGACTGAACCCCCTCAGCATTCCCAGAGCCATGGGCTCCATCATGGTCATGCACACAGGTCTGCCTTTGAGCTTGACTGTCCTGACTGCCCAGCTGTCTGATCTGTACACCTGTTCAATCTGTGCTTCTCTCAACACAGTGAACACATTTTGGCACTGGGAAGGGATTGTACATGGCTAACAGGTAGACAACACTTTATAGCATGATTTACAGAGGACACAGGCTCACTTCACTGTTAACAAGGTCATCAAAGTCCTCATGGCAACACACATGTGAAAAGTCTCACCTGTGCTTAAGAGTCTAGAAACTGCAGAGTTCCCTAGACTGCTGTTAAAGCTGGGAAAAGAGGGTCTGCTCACTAGAGTTACAGACTTACATTAGGGCCTGGAGCCTAGGCCCTACGTGCACAGCTGGAGAAAGCCTCCAGCTGGCACTTACAGGCAAGTCTGTTTTAGGAAGGACAGCTGGGCCAGATGTCGGAAAACACCTAGGAGCACACTATGCAGGTAGGTGGCTCAGGGTGGCTTCCCGAGGTCTCAGTGAGGTGAGAAGTGCTGAGTTAGAGGAAAACTGGTTTTTATTTGAACTTTAAAGAATTAGCCTAGTGTGCCCACCAACACTGTTTTCCTAAATGTTCTGTACTCTGGAAGGGAATAATAACTTTACCTACCTAAGAAAGCGCCAAAAGATACTCTGCCTATACCTGTGCCAAGAGAAAACATGAATAAAGCAGATGAAGGAGAGCTTGAAAGAGGCTCAGGCATTAAGTGGTTAGTTAGCTATTTACTGGGGAAATGCATTCAAGAGCAGGAGAATGTTAGCGTGAAATGCACTTGTGGTTGGGGTTTTAAACTTTCATTTCATTGCCTGCTGCCACATAATCTTTGAAACAGAATGCAATATAACAGTCATGTCACTATCACATGGAAGCAAATGCCCAGCACGTTCCCTGAATCTGTGCTGGTGTCTAAGAGTGTTCACTTCAGAACACTGCCACACCCAACACTCTCATTTGAAAGCCCTTTCTTAGAAGTCATAGGCATTATATATGTATAGTTCATGTTTCTCTTAATGTATAGCTAACTCTTTCCACTCCCCATCTGCATCATCCCCTGCCTGGTCTAAAGAGGGAGGACCTACAGCAACGGAATTTACTCACTGTGGCTTTGATCCACACCTAGAGGGGTTTTGTTATTCATCAGTGTGCGGACTCCACACTCATCGCCCCAACGTCGCAGTGTCTCCATGTTAAGTGCAGGGCCCACAGTGTGTGACTAACTCGGATGGACAACTGCTCATGATGGCACCTGCTGCTCTGCTGTCATGAGTATGGAGAACACAGAGGGGCACACACAGCTTTCTCCTTTCTGAAGCCTGGAGCCTTTCTTTTCAGATAGGAAGCACACCGCTTGGCTATCAGGCAGCTATAAGAACACACACCATGGCTGCACGGAGAATGCCCAAACCCTCTCTTTGAAGCCTGGGAAGTGGGTACCCCACAGGTACTTTCTGTATCCCAGGAGCAGGGCAGCCCCACATCCACTGATGCTCAAATGGGCACCTTTGTTTTCTGCCTTGATTGGACAGATCTCGGGCAAGAATGAGACTTGGTGTCATCAGCACAACGGCCGAGGTGACCTGGCTTCAGCCATTCTCCACCTCTGGCTGGGGAGAAGAGACCTGCCAGTGCATAGCAGAGTGGGCCAGGGGGGGGTGAGCAGTGCCAAGGGCGTGGGAGGCACGGGAACGGTGAGGACACAGTAGTAGAGATTCACAGATGGGTAACTGCTGAGGAAGCACGGCACACTTCACTTAGGACCATTTCCTAAGAAAGCTGGGCTCAGAGTGGCCCCATAGTCCCAAAGTCATCTGGCAAGTCACTGTGAGCTGGGCTGGGGCTAGCATAAGGAATGCATTGGAAGCAACAGGCACTGGACTCCATCCCTGGGGGAGCTGGTGAAGATCCCTTGTCACACAGTGAGGAGCCTGAGGCTACCATGAGGAACCTGGCTGGCTGCTGGGCTGCTGTAACTTCTGTAGACAGCAGAAGGAAGTAGAATACACGCGGCTCATGCCCACCCAGACCTCCTCTCTAAAAGCACCTGCATTGAAGCAGTCAGTGGCTTCCACCCTGAAAACATAAATAGCACAGCTCTTGTAGGGAAAATGATTGGAAACAAACATAAGTAAGACTGTGAAGGTCTTAATGGTATAAAAATCACTGCAAGATTTTTATCTTTCCATAAAAACAAACTTCTGTGTTGTGAAACTTTCTGCTATGGGTTTGTCTATAGTATGAGCTATCGAAGAGATAACAACAAAAGGTTAATTTGCTGCATATAATGAATCAAAGCTCCAAGTACTTACCAAAATACTCATTTAGAAAAGCAAGTGAGGCAACATAGCAGCCCAGACTGAGGAACTCTGCCACAACCATCAGCCAGTGCCATGTCCTGATGGTCAGAGCCACCATGAGCAGCTCCGTCAGGATGAGTGCTGTGAAGGAGATGGCCACGACATGGACGAACTCCGCCTCGAAGAGCACCAGAGCCCCGTACATGAGGATGCCACCTGGGGGAAGGAGGGTAGAGCAGCCTTTCAGTGCAGCTTCTTTGTTAGCTTGGGAACTTGACTGCATAAGCTAGCTGGAGAAGGGAGCACAGAACAGCTGGCTTACACACACAATAGGGACCAGGAGCACAGACACTCTTCATGAGGACATATAGGCCAGTCCAATGCTGGAGGTTCATAAACTTTAAAGAGTTGCAGGAAGCCAACTTCCCCTTTGGTTGATTTCATAGTATGTCTTACACAAGCTCTCTGATCTACCAGCCAGTTATGCTAGGGTAATTCATCCTTCACCGGAACTCTAGCAGAGGGCAATAGCTTCCAGTTACATAACAGGTATCTCAAAGCCTTATTATTTTCACCATCTCATAGAAAACCACTGTATATAATATAAAAAGTGCTTACTAGAGTTTTCTGATTAGCTGACATACAATAGTTAAAAAGTACCAGTCTGGGATTGCGAATGCAGCTAAGTAGGTGGAATACCTGCTTTGTATAAAGGAGGTCATGGGTTTGACTCTTAGCACCACACAAACTGGGCACAGTGACACAGACCTGTAATCCCAGCACTTGAAAGGTAGAATTAGAAGGATCAGGAGTTCAAGACCAGTCTCAGCTACAAATGAGTTTGACTGAACCCACTTGGGCTACAAGATACCCTATCTCTAAAATTCAAAACCTCCAAAATAAAAGCTCTCCCTAGAATATTACATCTACATGCTGGAATACCAATCTACATGCTGGAATACCAACCTACAATATAAATAGAGGACAATATTTAACTGCTGAAGAAATTTAAATTGTTGAAATTTAATTTGCAGGTGAAGATAAAAAACAGTACTACACACACACACACACACACACACACACACACACACACACACACTTTTGGTTTGGCAAAATCAGAGTCTGTCTTACCTTGGTAAATACTGATCAAAACCCAAATGAGGAAGGTCTTGAAGGAAAGGGATCTTCCCTAGGGTGGACAGTAGAATAGTTCGTTAGGGGAGCACAGCAGCATGCCTGACTATATATTCCCAAGTGGCAGGGGATTGGGTGCTGGGGATGTCTTTCTGTATGCTGTGAATGTGTTGCTCTGATTGATTGATAAATAAAACACTGATTGGCCAGTAGCCAGGCAGGAAGTATAGTATAGGCGGGATAAGCAGAGAAGAGAATTCTGGGAAGTGGAAGGCTGGGTCAGGAGATGCTGCCAGCTGCAAGGTGTAAAGTACTGGTAAGCCACAAGCCACGTGGCAACTTATAGATTAATAAAAGTGGGTTAATTTAATATATAAGAACTAGATAGCAAGAAGCCTGCCATGGCCAAAGAGTTTATAAGTAATATAAATCTCTGTGCGTTTATTTGGGTCTGAGCACCTACAGGAGCCAGGTGGACACAGAAAAACTTCAACTACGATTGAGAGCATCTCAAGGGAGGCCCACCCATATGTTGTCCTAACCCTGACAAAGGGTACCTCAGGTGATGCTGTCCCCTGAAGAAGCTGCCTGGGTGGGCATCATGGGTGTGTACCGAATGCCTATGGTTGGTTGGGGTTTTATATGCCTTCTCCTCTCATCTGTGGAGTTCTTAAGCCACAGCCATGTCCTTGGATTCCTAGTAACCCAGAAGTTGGTATCTACAGACAAACATTTAACTGAACTAGTAGATAAAGATCGTAATAAAAGTATTTTCCCTCTACTTTGTTACTTTTTGGAAATAAATATTTACTTCTCAGCTTTCTCTGGACTTCCCTACTCCCAAATAAAAATTGTGAAGGCAGTCGGGAGGTGGTGGCTCATGCCTTTAATCACGGCACTCAGGAGGCAGAGGTAGGTGGATCTTTGTGAGTTCTAGGCCAGCCTGATCTCCAAAGCTAGTTCTAGGAAAGGCACAAAGCTACACAGAGAAACCCTGCCTTGAAAAACAAAAACAAAACAAAACAAAATAATAATAATAATAATAATAATAATAATAATAAAGTGGTGAAGGCATTGGCATTTCAGTTACGACTTGCCCCAACTGAATAAAAATTTCCTTTCAGGAAAATCTTCCACACTAGTAAGTCCAGCACAGACAAATGGAATGGTTTCCTGCAAACTCTGCTTCACCATTCAGCCTAAGCACAGAACAGAGTTGCCCAGTCACCTCCACTGAATCTCACAGGCTTAAGATACTTCTATACAAGGAAGCACTGTACAGACTCACTGCCCTTACTCTCAGTGCTAAGGTCCAGAGTAGCCCCTGTATGGAGACACCTGCACACACAGGTCGAGAATGGGGGGGGGGGAGCGCCCTCTCCTTCAGCTCCTGCTTACATGCCTCTGGCATCCTGTGATGCCAGTGAATCACAGTCTGAAGCTCTGCACTTAATACATCCTTTTCCTGGGAGAGAGCTTCTTTAGGAGATGTGGGCATAAGTGCCCCCAATGGAAGTCGGACTGTTGTGGGGCCCAGGAGACATTCTGGGATGCAGACAGCAGCACACACCAAAGCCTAGATCCCATGCTGACCTGGAGGATGCTGAGGCTTCTGGTGATGGAAGTGCGTGAGTAGGAAGACATGTGCTGCAGGGCTCGAGAGACAGTGTGGCAGCTCAGGGGGCGTCATGTCCTTCCAACACAGCAAAGAACTACCTGGAGCCCCAGCTCCGGGGGATGTGAACACACCTGGGCCTCTGCGGGCACCTGCACACATGCAGTGCGCATCCATGCATGCAGGGACATGTACAGACTATAATTCAAGTTGTACTTTAACTGTAAACAATAGTTAAACTTTCATCTAAGCAGTTTCCTTGGTTACAAGTGTCCATCAGTAAAGATGCTGACTGAACCTTAATCCTCACTACAGATGAGCATAAGAAGAATTCAACTATACTGTAATTTATTAAAGTTAATACTGATTTTAGAAGCAGACTTTAGCAGGTTTTTTTTTAGCCATAAAGTTCATCTGTAATTAAGCATGTGACTAATTTTGCTTCAGGAATGTAAAAGGAAATTTAACTTTAATGTTCTGTATAAGTAAAGAGATTTACTCAATAGCCAGATTTTCTGAAATGCACTGAGACTGAGAGAAAATGATCAGTTTAAGCGTTGGGAGTTAATGGGGACATTTATGCCATGTGTCTTGTTAAGGCTGCAAACATATCAGGGCATTAAGGCCACACATCTAATCTGCATGTATGACTACTGCTGACTCTATACAGGCAACAGATTAATAAGTCTCTACATAATACAATGGGTCTAAAAACCAGCACTAAGTAATCAGAGGAAATGTTCCTTGATGCAGATGCTTACAAACAGATCTGTGAGAGAAAGAACCTCACTCAGTGGCACCAATATATTAGCCACGGAAGCAACTCATTGACTGTAGACTTCAAGCTGCTTATAAAACTGTTTTTCCTGATACAGAATGTCTGATCCTTTGAATGACAGGCTCAATCAGTCAAGTATCAAAGACCAGGCCACCCAACAGGGGCTCTGTCCAGGCGTCTAGAGTCAGCCTTGCCCAGCACACACTGCTTGTTTTATCCTCAGCTTCTGACTAAATATGCAGGCCTCAGTTTCCTTTTCTATGAAATACAGATAATGGCATGTAACTCAAGTCAAATAAACTATATAATACAACATATAGAAACTACTAATGACAGCACATTAATGGGAGTCACCATTAATATATTTCCAATAAAACATTACACACTTTGATTGTAGATGAACCAAAAACGTAATAAAAAAAAAGAATTTTGCAAAAGGGTTAATCAACCCCAAGATGGGTAAAACCATTAACATGAAAGCACAACATGTCACTGGGTGTGGAATGCATGTGTGGCTCACAGTGACATGTTTATGACACACACGTGGACTGGAATCATGCTGTGGTTATGTGCAGGTTACAGGTTACGTGCATACTGATGTGCACACAGGACTACACTTGAGCAGACCTGTCTTCTGGGTGCCAGCAAAGGACATTTCTGGCATCTCAGAAGCACCAGGATTCCCTCTTTCATTACAGTATCCTCCCAGGCCATCTCAACTAACTTTGCTTCCTATCAGAGTCACAGCAGTTCCATTCTGCAAGTCTGGAGGCTCTGGTGTGCATAGTGAGGGACCCGCAACACAGTAGCAGATATAGCACTCCCCCATCATCCCACCCCACAGTTCAGGTTTTGTCAACCACTGATCTGATCTTGCCCTCTGGTTCTGTCATCTCCAGATCTCAGGAGAATGGCATCAAAGTAACCGGAATTGAGTTTTGCTTAGCGAAACACAGTTGAGATTCATCTGTGACTCATGTTGTGTGAATGATTGTTTTCCTTTTCACTTCTGTACAACATCTCGCCACACATCAGTGTCACTGCTGCTGTTTTATGGTCACTGGAATGCTTATCTCTTCCGTGGTCCAAGGAGCTCTTGGCAACTATGACAAAGCTACCATGAACTTCCTGTTGGTGCACATCCTCACCAGCTTGTGGGTTTAAGAGTACTGGGAACTTTAGCATTTTTTTTAAAGTCTATTTTTAAATTAAAATCTAATTACATCACTTCCCCCTTCCCTTTCCTCCTCCCAGTCCCTACCAGACCCCTCCCCTTACTTCCTCTTAAATTGATGGCCTCTTTTTCTTTGAATATATATAAAAATATATTCATTATATATGTGTGCATAAATATAGAAGTACAGACTGCTGAGTCCATTTGGTGTTGCTTGTGTGTGTATAATTTCAGAGCTGATCAAGTTGTACTGGATAACCAACTAAAAGCTCATCCTTGGGAAAGACTAATTCTCCTCCTCCCCACAGCTGTTAGCTCTCTGTAGTTCTTAGTCTAGAGGTAGGACCGTATGGGTTTTCCCTTGTTTGGTATTGTCATTGTTCAGGTCTTGTTTAAGCAGTCATATTGTTGAGGTATCGTGAGGTAGCTTCCTTGTCATTTCTAGAAGACAATCTCACAGTGGACTTCCTGGTCTTCTCTTCACTTTCTCTTCGGAGATGTCCCTAAGCCTTAGGTGCAGGAGTAGTGTTGTGGATGTGTCTGCTGGGGCTGGGGTCTCCATGATAGCTGATCTGATTCTGACCTGTTTAGCTTTCTGTAATGGTCTCCGTGTGCTACAAAAAGAAGACTCTTTGATTTGGGGTGATAGCCACACTTATTTGTGGGTGCACAGGTCTTAGAATAAAGTTAGGAGTTATGATGGAGTAAAGTGGCCGTGATAGGTTGTCCTCCAAGATCCATGACTTCACCAGCCCTGGGTAGTTATTTTAGCCATTCTTAATTGGCATGTAATGCTAGTTGATTGGTCTAAATTTGTAACTTAGGTGGAAAATAATGCTGAGCATTCTTCACAGGCTTCCTTGACAACTGTACATCAACTGTGATGTTAGTTTAGATCTTTTGTTCACTCTTTAAACTGTTTTTTCTTTCTTGCTGAATCTTAAGAGCTCTTTATATATTATGAATAAAAGTCCTTTGTCAGAGTGTAACTTGGACATATTTTCTCCCAGTCCATGGTGTGGCTTCATGCTCTCATTTCCCAAACTACATAATTCATAAAACAAAACTTTAAAGTTATGATGAAGTCCAATTTATTTTTTCCTTAATGGATAATGGTTTTGATCTATGTCTAAAAACTCTTTGTCAAGTTATGAATTATTCTGTCGTGTATTCCTTCCAGAAGGCCTACAGTTTACATGTACACCGGTGGTCACTTGAGAGCCTATGCACATGTGGAATAAGGGAGTAAAGGTTGAAAGTATGACCAGCTGTCCTGACATTATCTTTTGATACCACCCATTCCTCCACTTGAATTCAAAGGTCAGAGGTGAAGTATGGATTCTTTTCTCTCCACTTCTCTGTGTCTGTCCTGTCTACTGCCTTTACTGTTATTTTACAGCAAATCTTGAAATATGAAAGTGAGCCAATCAACCTTGCTCTTTTCCCAAGCTGTTTCAACAAAGCCAGTTTCCCTTCCATTCCATCTAAATATTAGAGCCAGTTTATAAATAATCAACATTAAGTTCAGTCCCCAAGTCAAAAACACCCCTTTACATTTTAGAAATCTTTCAAAGGTGTGCCATAGTTCCTGTGCATGTGTTTTGTGTATTTTATCAGAGTTATAGTAAAGTGCTCTGCCTGTTTATATTGCTAAAAATGGCATTTTTTTGGTCTAACTATTGCTAGTATATTAGAATTAGAAATCACATAAAATACTTTTATCTTTTATGAGATTACAATATAATTATGTTACCAAAAAAGAAATTAAAATTCTTTTTCTTTGTAAAATTCTGTGCCTTTAATTTTTGGTTTTATTCAGCATTACTTTAAAAAGTTATACAGGGCACACATACACATTTTAAAGGAGAATCATTCTGAGAATATGCTACAGAAAAGAAGAAATGCTAGACAGTTGCATGGCTCCTCCGAAGGGCCGTTTGCAACCACTTAATGGCTGTCTTGGCAACTTGTTAAAGACAAACTAGTTCTGCCATTAGCCAATGAAGTAAACCTGTGAGCCAAATCTACAACCAGCCAGGAGACACCTCAGGGTGTGGGCTGGCTCCGATGACTTTGAACCCCTCACTAGCCCTACTCTCAGACTCACTAGCTCTCTAAGAATATGTCCATCCAGGACATGGAGAAACTTGCAGGACTGGGGGAGGTACCAGCATGTCAATTTCCCGTAAAGAGTGAGTAAACTCAAGAGAAGCAACGTTTAATAGTTCAGAGCATAACTGTGTTCCAAAGAAAGAACAAGAAGTATATCAGTTACAAATACATTATTTTCTGTATGAAAAGCAAACTGGTTTTTTTTGGAAAAGGAAATGTTGCCTTTTCATGTAGTTGAATGATTTACTCCCTCATTTATCAATTACTTAGTAAACAGACAGACACCAGACATATCTGTCTCCAAGGCCTAAACCACAGCTGGTGACATATAAGAAGGGGCAGGTATGGTTTGGGCTGTAGAAGCATACCAACAGATGTTTAGGTCCACAAATGGCAAATCTGATTACAACAGTAAGGTGGATCTGTAATACTGGTACTATTTACACTCTTGACTAAACGGCTAGGTATCAAGTATATGCAGGAGACAGTGTGTGGTGGTTTGAAATAGAATAGTCCCAAAGACTCAAATTTGGACGCTTGGTCCCTAGCTGGTAGACCAGTTTTGTGAAGGATGGGGAGGTGCGGGCCTTGTTGGAGGGGATGAGGTGTCACCTGGGGTGGCCTTTGAGATTTCAAAAGCCTGCGCCAGGCCCAGACTCTCACTCTATGCCTCCTACTTGTGGATCAAGTTTAGGCTCTCAGCTGCTCCAGCACCATGTCTCCCCACTTGCTGCCACGCTCCCTGCCATGCTGGTCATGAACTGTTCCTCTGAACTGTACACAAGCCTCCAATTAAATGCTGTTTTTTATACATTGCCTTGGACATGGTGTCTCTTCATAGCAATGGAAAAGTGACTAAGTGCAAAGAACATAGTACCTCCCTTGGCTGCTGGATAAATTAGCAGTGGGCAACTGTTACAAGTTATGGCTTATTGTATGCTGCTGTCCTCTGCTACTACCCTAGCATTTACCACAAAACATGGTTTCTTCTGCTGCTAAAATGCAGGCTCACCGGGAGTAAGGACTACACCTCATGCCCTTCATTTCTGGCAGGTGCTTCTTACATGGGCACATGGTAGCCCATCTCTGGTTCCGTGATTATTAAAGGACAGAAAGAGCAGTCATGTGGATGTCTCGCCAAAGTGTTCAGAAGAAATGAAAAGCTTCAAAATGGTTCTTCTCATTATGATAAGACAGTTCAACTTAATCCACTTGCTATGACTTTGTTTTTGAAGGATTTGAAGTATACCAGAGATGGAACATGATAGATACTATAAAGATAAGAATGACAGCTTTCTGGTGGATCTTACAAGGCCTAAACTGTTACAGGTGGTGAAAGCCATGTTTCCTCTAGTGCCTGTGGAAGACTGTGCTTACCTGTCATCTCACTGTTGCTACTGGGAACCCCTCTAAACCCATGAATGAGTGCTGTAACCTGAGCAACACGACTCCCAGTGTCCTGACTCTAATGGGATGCAGACTGCCTAGAGCTCAGAGGGGTGGGGAGAGAGTGCAGGTGTCTCAACTTGTATCAAAAGCTGGTCTCTCCCTTTTGTTAAGCAAACATTTGCAGAGAATCTGGAGATAAGGAATGAACAAGCTACTAAATTAGTCATTTGCAATAACTTCCTATAGTTTCTGTTTCTATGACCTATCTGATCCTATCACAGTGGTCTCATTTGAGGATTTCAGACTCAAAGTGCTCCTTCTGGTTGCACTATGTATAAATTTGGGATAATCTCTTCTGACATTTACACCTTACTCTAATGATGAAGATTCATTTAACCTGAAAAATTATATGGATACTTTATAGCTCTTTTAAGAGGCTTAAGTTTTATAAATTTGGTCCTTATAATAATACCATGAAACCCCTAAAGTAATGTGACTTTACCTAACACTTATCTGTTGAGTCAATGGTCAGCTGAACTAGTCTTGTCTGTTAGTAAGCAGTCAGCTGGATTACAGTCTAGTGAGTTAGCTAGCAGTCAGATTGATTACAGTCTAGTCCATTAGTTAGCAATCAGCTAGGCTACATCCTAATCTGCTAACGGTCAGCTGAGCTAGCAACTAATTCCTTGAACACCCAATTTAATTATTTCTTCACTAGATCATATTGATACTGCTTTAAACTGGAGTTGATAATTTCAGGTTATCAACTGAAAACCTAAATTAACTTGAAGGTTAGTGGGTTTTGTTTTCTGTGCTGGTTTGGGAAAAGCTAGCCATGTAGGGATTCTGAAGTTACAACAAGTTGTATGTGCAGGGCTCAGCTACTCCTCTTCTCTTGTCCTCTTGGCATTTAGCTTTACAAATATGCTCTGATGCAACACATGGCCAACTTCAAATCTCCTTAGGAATCTTCTTAAGAGTGCAGTTCCAGGCTGAGCGGGGCCTCTTCACAGTGGCAGCGCCAGTCTTTGCAGGCAGACTGTGCTTGGCCCTATCTCCACAGGACAGAGCATGTCTCCGGGACAGAGACACGCTGTGAACCACTTCCAAGGTGTAATTCTGAAACCCACAACTAGAGACCCAGGAATGCACAGATACCCCTAGTCACAGACTTTAGAGATCTGTAGCTGGAGAGTGCTGCATTCTGCACTGAGCAAAAGGAGGCTGGTCTTCTCACATGGCGACATTGCTAGGCAGGCTGAGCCACAGCTAGAGAGGGTCTTTTGTAAGACAGAAGACACAGATTTGGATGTCTTTGCTAAATTCATGAAAGTTCCATGGATGGCTCAAAACACTCATTAAATTCTTATCTTACATGTATCATCACATGCCTATTACAAAAAGTTGAGAATTTTTTTTAAAACAGTACTTCAAAACATGTTTTATTATGCTTGCTACATGCCAAGCTGTATGCTATCCAGGAAAGAGGCTGTTTCTGTTTTGCTGAAACACACAAAGGCCAGCGCTGGTGTGCTCTCACTGGACGAGGCTGGCACTGGGGTCTTACCTTGGTGAGGTCCTTGTACAACTCTGGGTAGAGAATTGCCATTTCTGGCTTCACATCTTGGTCCAACACTAAGGAGAAGACTGGGAACATGGTGTAGATGGTGGCATACCTAGAAGAACAAGAAGGCCACATCTCGTCAGCCTGATGAACAATGTGTGTAACACAACTGAGACCACATTTCTAGATTCAGAGGTCGGTTCAAGTCTCCAAAACGCAATCTTATAAAACACACCTAAACCCCCACGGTGGCACCAATTTAGATTCCCCCTGAGCCTGGTTACCGAGCCCAGCACAGGGCTGTGTATAAATCGCAGACTCTTAGAGAGAGGGGCACCCATTTAAAACTAGAGTTTTCTTTTTAAACTTTTTATTTTTTAAGACAGGGTTCTCACAGCCAAGGATAAACTGAAACTTCCTAGGAAGCCCAGGCAGGCCTTGAACTTGTGATCCTCCTGCCTCAGCCTCCGGTGTGTTAGGACTACACAGTATGGTACACAGGTCCAGTTTCCTTAGTGAACTTTGCCTGGCCCTGGCAGACTCACATGCAGCCGTCTGATACAGAGCTATCTTAACCTTTTCATGCTAGTGCCCAGTGCGGTCCTGCATGCTACTCAGTACCCAGCTCACCAGCATGCCCCGTCTCCTCGACTCCAGGGAGCCCTCAGGCCTGTATCTAACCCATTCTTTCTGTTATGTTAGGCTACTGTAGAGACACAGGCAGAAGGCAAGTTTGGGGATGGCTTGCCAGACTCAGTGCCATGCCCTGAGATCCAGGCTGTGGCTCTGCAGTGCCTTCCTTACAACTGAGTGGTGCCTTATGGTGGATAAGCTATACTCATTGAACCATTTGCTAATTTGTGTGAATACATCTTGGTTAATCCCAATTTGGGTTTATCACAAATAAAACTGGTAAAAACATCCAATGCCCTCTTCCTGACATAGGGTCTTACTCTGTAGTCAAGGCTGGAATGGAACTCATTACATACACATGCTGGCCTCAACTTGTCTTGCCTAAGCCTCACAAGAGCTGGGATTATTTATGCACCACTATGCTCAGCTTGTCCTAGTTTTTGTGCAGATTATCTATCACTTCTTCGGGCTGGAATGTCACCACGCCGGGTTCCAGTGACACAGCAGAGGCAGATTTTCTCTTGCTTCTTTGCACACCTAGGATTTGTTGCAGTCTGTGTGACGCACTTACAAGGAGCCCGAAATACCACCTGGAGCTCCTCATTATACTGTCCTGTGGGATCAAACAGGCTCAGGAGATTATGTACATTTCCCAGGGCCATGGTCAAGGATGGTGGGAGGCAAACACATCTGTTTCTGAGATGTGAGGCCTTCCTTTTCTTCATTATATCACAATATGGTCAGAGACATGCTGGCTTCCCAGAGACCCACTAGTCCTTGTCAGAACTAGTGTACAGGCAGTTCACATAACTAAGCTGAGGACTTATCCACGAGATATTACCATGGATTCTCTGGGTGGGCCCAACAGGATATAGAGTCTTGAAAGAGGGTGGCTATGCTGTGGGAAAAGACACGATGCTCTGGAGGCAAAGCTACAGATACGCCTTCTGCTTTGATGATGCAGTGAGGTGTAAGAAGGCAGGAAGCCCAGAGAGGACACAGCATTCACAGCAGAGAGCTGATATTGACAGAGGACAGGTGACTCACAGGACCTGACATTTAACAAAGACCTTAACCTTCCTGTTTCTGGCTAAGTTATTAGCAATCCTGGGAGATGTCCCATGCACTCAGGATGTACTAATATCAGCTTGCAGGTGAAAGAACTTGCTTTGTCTGCCCTCTACCAGCCAGGAGGGCAGCTGAGTACTGTGGAGAAATGTAGGCAAAAGTTTCTGCTCCACCAGCAACTCTCAAATACCAAGTAGCTGCTTCCTAAATAACTGACTTGGAGGCTTAATATTAATTATAAATGCTTGGCTGGTAGCTCAAGCTTATTACTGACTAGCTATTACAGTTAAATTAACCTGTTATTCTTGTCTATGTTCAGCCATGTGGCTTGGTGCCCTTTTTCAGTACAATATTCCTCATCTTGCTTCCGCTGTGTCTGGCTGGCAACTCCTGACTCCGCCCTTCCTCTTCCCAGCATTCTTAGTTTGGTCACCCTGCCTATATTTCCTGCCTGGACACTGGCCAATCAGCATTTTATTAAAACAATTTGAGTGACAAATCTTTACAGTGTAAAGAGGATGATCCCACAGCAGAGAAAGGTGCTGTGTGATTGCAGAGGAGGGCGGCACCCAGGCAATCCTTTTCAGTCTGAGCCAGCATGGTCCTGAATTTCCCAGGTGCCTCTCTCTGTCCTCACATGCCAAACAGGGATGTCTGGAGGACAGCCACCTCCATGCTTCAACAGTGAGGGCAACACCAAGGTCAGGGCTGCAACTGTCACTTTCCAGGTTCTTTCTGGTTATAAGATGGAGCCCTGGTTTGAGGTTAACGACGAGCCTTGATGGGCACGGACAGAAAGTGGCAGGGGACAGCTTTTATTCTGTGGTCACTCACTAACAGTCACATTTATAAGATATCTACGTATAACAACTGAGGATGAGGATGACTTTTCAGACTTGGTGGACAACATCATTGTGGCACACTACACTTTTGAAGCACTTGTCTACCATCTCTCAGTGGCTGTCTTTAAATGCAGGGTTTTTTGCTGCTAGGGACAGACTAGCATATTTCTCCCAAAGCTAAGAAGATGTCCCACTGCTTTCTATCCTGTTTCCCGGTTAGTGGCTGGTCCTTTTCCCTTCATGGTGATGTTGTATCCCTACTGGGACAGGGGCAGGTTCAGGAGGCCTGCAGCTGTGGCCTGCCTGCCTCAACCCCTGCTGACGGCAGTGTTGGCATGTGCCCGCCCCTTGGTTCTGCCCCTCTCATTATGCTACAAGGCTCTTTTATAAAACCTCAGCTCTGATGTGGTTCCTGACACAAATTATGGCTTCCCCAAGAAAACAAAATCTATGAGAAACTTAGCACAGTCTTAAAAAGCTCAAGTGTCCAGTTGTTTTTCAAATTTCTTCAAACTCAGTTAAGACTTTACAGCAGTTAGTCGCCTTAAATATTTATGTGCCAAGAATTACTCAGAACACCATGAGTATCACTCAATATTCTACATGTCTTTTTCCAAATCAAAGCTCTCACATACATGAAGCTGAGAGGCACCAAGAACATCTGCTTCACTTACCCGACCATAAGGAATCCCTGGTACAGAGGGACAGATGCAAAGTAGAAGACTGAAGAAAACACAGCCTTAAAAGACAAAACACCATAGGTTAAAGACACAGTTGCTGATGTTCACATTCATACCATCTCTATGCAGGGATCTCATTACAACAGAATGACACTCAATAAGTCCAGTGGTCACCTCCCAATGGAACAGCCACTGCCTATGTGGTAAGCTGGTGTTGGTTTGCTACCTGCATAGTGGAGATGATGAGGCCCCTGTGCATGACAAACTGGCCGAGTGCTGCAGACCTCTTGTAGCTGTTCCGCCCATGCACCATGAGTAGCCTGCCGATGTGTCTGAATTGTGTGATGGAGAAGTCCGCTGCCAGTGAAGCCTGCTTCCCCTCCTGAAGAAACACCACACACTGAGGACTGCACACAAAACCAAGGTTTTGTGTTCATCTGAATTAATGAGTACTGGGGCAATGCCTGCTCGACACCCACAGCTTCCCCCATCTGCACCAGAGAGCTCACTCAGGAGGTAGAGGAGCCTGTACTAGAACCTGTGCACAGGTGTCAGCTGCTGCTCACAAGAAGGAAGGGGCTTTGGTCTCCTCGCAACAGAAAATAAGAAGGGGGGAACAGCACTGGCTATGGGGACACCCTATCTCATCACACGCCCCAGGCCTCTCCGAGACAATTCCTCAACCTTTGTTACCTCACATCTGCAAAAACAACCCACCTCTGATTTTCCAAATCTACCATGAGGGAGAAAACAGAGCAGCCAAAGAAAAAGTCCAAATCAAGTTGTGCCAATTCTCTAGTTTTGCTATGTGTATTTATATTTGGGTGACTACACAAGGAACAATCAAGGTTGTTGCAAACACAAACCTCAACCCTGGCTTACTTGGCAGGAGAAAGGGTCACCTACACAGAGAAGGAAGCACATGAAGCAGGGGAGAGGAGCTGAGGGTTAGCGAAGGCCCAGGAAAGGTATGCAGGGGAATTAGTGACACTGGACCTGGGTCACAAGCACAGAGGACCTGAAAGAGGTCCTAAGGACACTCCCAGCATAAAAAGGATGCTGAAGGATGCTAATTTCCTGCTGTTTACCAACAACCTATGGCTGGGCCTGAAGACCAAAAGAACAGACTGACTGTTGACTTCTCCCAGGATGGGGCTTGGCATTGAACAGAAGCACATGTGCTGTCTGGGTGTGACAAAGCACAAACCTACCTTCCCTTCAATCCCAATCCCACAGTCAGCTGCCTGGATCATGCTCACATCATTTCCTCCATCACCTGAGAAGCACCAAGAGTTGGAGATTAAATAGAACATCTTTCCATTATATGCTTCTTTTTCTTTTATACTACTGTAAATTCCTGGAATGTAGATCAAGTCAGCTTTAGAGACATAACACAATTTTGCCTGTAAATGTTGAAAAGTTGGCTGTTGGTCACATTTCACTGCTGACAGGAAGGTGGCACACTATCCCACCACCCACCCATGGCATGGCTGAAGGTGCTGGGCTCACCGATGGCACAGGTGCGCTTTCTGGTATGCTGGCGCAATAGAGTCACGATGTGGGCCTTCTGGGTGGGTGAGCAGCGGCAGCAGACCACAGCAGGGCATTGGCATGCCAGCTCCACAAGTTCATGCTCGTAGTACCTCAGGCAGACCTGGGAGACAGTGTTGTGACTCCACTGTCACCACATAACCCTGGACTCAAGCAGCAGGTAAGCAGAATTGTGGGAAAGCCTAAGACTTCTTAAGTAAGCAGACTTGGGTTTCTGGGTCTCATCTGGGACCATGGCTCCAAACTACAGCATAACCTGTTCAGTTGTGCAGGAGGGCAAGATATGAGAAGATGGATGGGGTGGCCAGGTCCCTAGCTCTGGCCTAGAAAGAGCACGATGTCTCCTAAAAGTAGTGCACTGTGGGTGGAGAATGGTGCAGGCAGAGGCAAGGGTCAGGGGCCACAGGACATTCTGAAGAGCTGCCAGACTAATGCATCCAAAGATGTGTGTTCTCTGGAGCAGGTACACAAACATCTTCCCCCTAGGCTATATTCCTATTTTGCTTTCAGTGCTTCCCAGGCATGTGGCTGATGGAGATCTTGGTTTGATCCATGATATCAGATATTCAAGGCCTTTCCAAAGTGACAGTTCCAGTTCTTAATTCCCTACCCTGCTTGAGAAACCCCAAATCTCACAGCACTGTCTAAGGGGAGGAGTCTTTTTTACTCTCCAGGAACTCTAAGATTTTTCCTATCATGAAGGACAGGTACCGGAAGAGCAAATCTTCAGTCATATGGCCCAGAAGGCTACCAACAAAAGGAGGGTGCTTATGTTCTGAAAGACCAGAGACCTGTCTGCCAGCTTCATGGGGGGTGGCAAGTGTATGCTCTGCCAGAAGTTGTGGAAAACTTCCTTTTCCAATTGTAGCCAGGATTCTCGTCAACCCACCTTTACCTGTCTGCCTGAGAAGGGCCTGTGGCTACTGCCTTCTGTTTGCTTTCTGTTCAGGGAAAGAAGATGTCTAAGGTCAAGTGGAGGATTGCCTTGGGAGCCTCCCAGCACTCATTTTCACACACTACAACTGTCTCAACTTCTGTGTCTTATTTTTCTTTTGGTTTGGATTTCTTGTTTATATAACCTTAATCTCATAGAAGAGGTGTGCTTTGGTTGGCTACTTACAAGATGTTTTGGAACACATCAGAATGTAAGAAAATAATTTTTTTTCTACTTTTACAAATGGAAAAGACTATTTGGAACATATTAAAAACAAAATGAATATCATCTCATGATCACTAGACATTGATACAACCCAAGTCACAATTCAGCTATGCTGGGAGTGGTCAGCAAGCACTGACTGAAATCCTTATTACAGCAAGGATCAAACCTTACTAAACCTTAACAGAACTGCAGTGTGGCTCTACAGATACTGGGATTTGGAAACACACCAATGTTGTGTGATGTCACAATGTGAGGCCCATAATCCTAAGTGTGTTAGGGCAGGAGAACCAGAAGTAGGGAGAATCGGAGGAGCTGGCTACCTCAACCATGTATCCAGGAAGGCGAAAACCACACATACAGTTAAGTACAAATAACAACTGGCCCAGTAGCCTCTCCCACCTGGGTTTTTCCTGCAGTTTGCTTTAGGCCCCCACTCTTACATGTCCTGAAGGATGAATGCCAGAGGTTAACTGGAGGGCCCACCACCTCTACATAGGTAGCCATGTGTCCCATAAACACACACCTGGAAACACTGGTTTGGACTAACACATAATAAAACTGTGGGCTGAACTGTCATGACCACTAGAGGCTGATGCTAGTAACAATGAGCAGGGGACCAAAAATCAGGCCAGGGCCTTGATCTGCTGAACTCAAGCAGTGTCTAAACAGGAAGGGACAGAGGATCAGGCAGACATGGCCAGCATGCCCATAGGACTGACCATTCAGAAGTCTTGATGCTACATAGGAAAAACAAAATGAAACAAAACAAAAACTCCACAATTGCCATGACAGGAGAGGTTAGCTGGGCTGCTGAGGAATATCTGTTATTCAGGACATTCTGGCTCAATGACCTGGGATGACAGACAGACACACTTACTCAGACATCAGTCTTAAGAGACAGATGGACAGATAGAACATGGTACATTACTGACAGTCCTATCTCAGAAGCAAGACATACACTGTTACAGACTAGTCTGACCTCTGGAGACAGACAGGTACACAGGCAGTACATGGTCAGCACAGGAGACAGACACACATATACCCACACTCATCTCACCTCCAGAGAGTCCCCAGATATGACTAGAGCACAATCGTGCTTCCTTCTAAATGCATTCAGCTCCAAATGGGCCTCTCCCCGATTGGTTACCTTCATTGGAGGAAAAAAAAGCACCATGAATTAAAAATGCAGGCAATAAACCAGTAAGACATTTTCAGGGACTCACAGTAGGATCCTTTAGATATTGTATTTAGAACCTAAAGGTACTTAACCTATTAACAGAAGTCCTGTAACAAGGACCTTACAAATTTTGCACCTACACCTCTAACGGACTGTTTTCTGATTTGTGGTCATGAAGGCATACAAGGGCTATTGCTGATGTAAAAACATTCTTATAAGAATGTAATGACCAAGGATTTTCAGCACTTTCTAGATGATATATTAGGCCAGTGGTGGGGTAGGTGAGTATTGTGAGCAGTGTTGAAGATCACTGGCTTATACATCACAAACATAGCCCTAGGGAATTATAAGTCAGGATACAAAGGCCCAAGGAGGTTGAGTTTCCCTTTCTCACACACCAGGTAAGAACCATAATTACATAGACTGGGGTTTTCATTAAACACGTTTCTTTATAATATGTGGAATAATGCAAAGTAATTTCATGAAGTCACTTCTGTCCTTTCTGCCATGAGTTTCAACTTATCTCATCCATTTTTGCTTAATGTTTAAAGATGTAAGCAGTATAAAAAGGGTAAAATCTAGCCATAATCTTGAAATAATAATTTAAAAAAAATTTTTTTTGGTCTTGGTTTTTCAAGACAGGGTTTCTCTGTGTAGCTTTGCGCCTTTCCTCAGTCTCGCTCTGTAGACCAGGCTGGCCTCGAACTCACAGAGATCCGCCTGCCTCTGCCTCCCAAGTGCTGGAATTAAAGGTGTGCGCCACCACCGCCTGGCTTGAAATAATAATTTTAGAATGAAAATATACCAGAAATCAATGCACTGGCTTTGCATATGCTTTCTGTGAAGATTTTAGAGGGCATAAAAGAAATGATATAGGAGTGAAATAAATTAAAAGTTTCACATGCTCCAAATTAATCTCTAAGTCATCTTTAAGTAGGTAGGTTTTATTGTGAAAATTTTAATTTGTGGTGCCATAACTCTGAAAAGTCAACAAAAAATTGATTGGAAGTTTTATCAGAAACATTAATAATTTAATTGCAAATAGTAGTCTGCAGGGCGTAATTTGAGATTCTGATGTTTCAAAATAAAATACATTTACATGTAAATGATACTGAAATAACCATTTCTGTAGGTGCAAGCACTTTATTTAGACAGCCACAGACACATGGTGTCTGCTTGCCCACCATCAATCATGACCCAAGGAACATCTACTTCTTGTTTGAATTAAACTCATCATAACTAGTATGTACAGTAAAGACATAAATTCAGATTCTCCTATCATCTTCTTTGCACGAGTTACAGAGGAGCTTTTACTCTGAAATGGTGGCAGACTGGTCTTCTGCTTTCTGTCTGCACTTGCTTCCCAGGAGGAACTGCTGTACAGCTAACAGAAATGATGTTCAAAAAGCAACATAGAGTTTTCTGAAGTTTTGAGTAACATGATTATAGCAACAGCAATATGAAATGTACAAGAGAAAAATGCTTTACAACTTACAGCTTGTTTGCCATCAAAATGCATTTCAAAGCCATTCAGCATGTGTTTATGGAATAAAAAGACATCTCCAACACTGATTTTTTAAAAGATATTTAGCAGTTACATTTTAACTGTAAGATAAACACTCAACAATTTAGCTGGGTATGGTGGCACACACCTTTAATCCTAGCACTTGCGAAGCAGAGGCAGGTGGATCTCTGTGAGTTCAAGGCCAGCCTGGTCTACAGAGCGAATTCCAAGACAGCCAGAGCTACACAGAGAAACTTGTAAAAACCCCAAAGCAAATCAAACCCGAAACCACCACCACAACAAAAACCAAACAAATGAACAAAAGCCATTTAACAATTCAAAGTGATTTAGAAATGTACTTACTGGCCTGAAAATATGAATGTCTTGAGTTCTGGACACCAAGTGTGAGCTTTTAGCAATGCAGGTAGCTGTCTCCAGTTTATCGCCTGTTAGCATCCAAATCTATGAAATAATTTAAGCTTGTGAACTTCAATAGTATGATTTCATTTCTTTAAAGTATTTCTGTGCACAGATGTCTGTATACTACACTCACAGGATTCTCACAATAAGGCTGAGGTAAAGCCAGCCAAGAGTATATGGAGTCAAATGGAGAAATGAGACGTGGCCACTTCCAGGATCCTTAAACAGAGAAAGTTCTGATACAGGGGCCTGAAGATCGTTTTGCTGAATGACATCAGCTAGATAGAAAGGACAAATACTGCATAATCCCACATCTATGAGGAGTCCAGAGAAGCCATATTCATAGGATGAGGAGTGAGAACTTTAGTGGGGAAGTTTAAGGCTGGGGAGCAGGAGAGTTATAGAGATGGGAACAGCAATGGCTGTGGAAAACTGTGACTTTATTTCATGAGCTCAACTGTTTACCTACTATTGTAAAATATTACTTTAACACTTTAAAGATGTGTTGCATTTGTTTATGCTGCATTAGTTTAACGATGTAAAGATGTGTTGCTTTGCCTGTCTATGGCACCACCTGATTGCTCTAATAAAAAACTGAACAGCCAATAGCTATGCAGAGGAGGGACAGGCAGGGCTGGTAGGCAGAGAATAAGGAGGAGGAGGACTCTAGGCTCCAGAGAGAAGAGAATGAAGGAGAAAGGGAGCAAGATGTTTGGGGCTAGCCAGGCAGGCAGCTGCCAGCCACACACAGAAGAAACAGGAAAGGTAGGACATACAGAAAGAAAAGTAAAAAGCTCCAAGGCAAAATGTAGATGAAGAGAAACAGGTTAAATTAAGTTCTAAGAGCTAGTGGGACAAGTGTAAGCTAAGGCCGAGCACTCATAACTAATAATGAGTCTCTGAGTCATGATTTGGGGGCTGGTGGTCTGAGAAAACCTGCTATACCTACAAGTGCTAAAAGGCAACTATGGTTGTGTGTTTTACACCACAATAAAAAAAAAGTGCTGATTTGTTTAGGAAGAACAAGTCAGAGTGGTACGCAGACACACAGCTGAGGCTGTGCAGGAAGGAGCCTTAAGATGTGGAGAGGCAGTGCATAGAGCCAGAGGACCACACAGACCTTCATGTCAATATAGTTCTTCAGCTGGGAGGCGACATTCAAGCAGGCCAAGGGACCACAGATAAGCCAAAATGTACTTTTATCAAATGAAGTGTCAAACTGTTACTTCAGCATTAAAAACTGCACACACATGGACAACACACTGTGAAAATATAGACTCCTGCTGCTTAAACTGAGGGTCAGAATTTCGTACGTGGTCATATAACTACTTGTGAGGATTACTGTTAAAAAATGGCAATGAAAAGGTTTCTGAATATGCAATGACCAAAATGTAATTTAAAGCAAATGTCTGAAGAGCCCACAGTGCTCTGGGAAGCACTTGCCTGGATGCCCCACAGGACTGCACTGCAGCCTGGGTTCTGAGCACAACATGTGCACACCTTCCTCTATGCAACACTTGTGGGCAGTCTGAAGTACTGTGGCTCAGACTCCTGACTATGGAATGTTATGAACTGCAGTGGTTTACTGTACAAACTTTCTTTTTGTTTCCCAAATGTAATGGTTTAATTGTGAAAACAATACTGTCATTCCTCAGTATGTAAATGTCTGGATTGTATGTGTTACAATGTTTAACTTTAAAAATCTCTGTTTGAATTGCTGACGTGAGTTTCATTTAAAAAAAAAAAAAAGTTCAACCCATTTTGGCTTGGAATTGGGACAGAATTCCTCATTTCTTTTTTTTTTTCCCGAGACAGGGTTTCTCTGTGTAGTTTTGGTGCCTTTCCTGGATCTTGCTCTGTACACCAGGCTGGCCTGGAACTCACAAAGATCCACCTGGCTCTGCCTCCTGAGTGCTGGGATTAAAGGCGTGTGCCACCACCGCCCGGCCCCAGAATTCCTCATTTCTGAAGTGGTCCTAAACAAGCCTCTGCCCCTCCCCTCACTGTGTATTTATGCAAAATGGCATTCACACCTTAAAGTAAAATAGTGGTCAACTCTGAAAAATGTTGATGATGATGCTCCACACAAACTGCTGTATCAAATTAAGACCTAATTTTTATACTAAAGTAAAAAAGACATTAATCTCATTCGTATGTAAATTGGCTTTTGTCTTTAGTGAATTGGTAAAATCATATAAAGAACTGTTTTAAAATGAGTTCCTTTATGGTTTATAATCAGTAAGCATTTGGTTTGTAAGATTACTCCGTATATACTTAGGGTCATGAAACCCAGTCCCTCAGGCTCATGAGTGGAAAAGCTTTAGAGGCCCCGACTGTAAAGGAGTAAAGGATTCAGGTATTTATGCAGCACAGCATTACTGATGCTATCATGGCCAGTCTCTTACTCCAGCGGTGTAACCAGCTGTGGCTGTCCTCTTGGATCAGCATCCTTTCATTAGGGACTATCACTATGACAAAGCGAGTGACCACTGTGTGCACTGCCACTGCTGGGCAGCCGCTGTCACTCAGGAAGCATGGGGAGATATGGCTGACAACACTACACTTCCTTCCTCAGAGCAGTCTAGTCAGGCGGTACATGGAGCGGAGCTAAGAGGGCAGGGCTTAGAGACAGCTCGGACCACTACAGCACAGAATTACTAAATACCTGAAGTTCTGTGCCAAGGAGCTTTACTACCTTAATAGTGATAATCTAGCATACACAGTCATAAAATAGATCATAGGTTACTTAAACACTCAGCCATTTCTAACCTCTAACCCTACCTGATCTAACCCTCACTTAAGAAAGCAGCTTCCCGCAAACTAATACTGTCAACGCTGGATTTAGACAAGAAGAGAAAAGAAAGTGGACTGAAGCACAGCAGGCAGGGAGAATGTCTCCAGAGAAAATGCCACCCTGGAAGCCAAGTCTACTGGGAAAGGGACTGACCCTCACAACTCGTGACAGGGATGTCAGCTGGATTCCTGCAAACTGTGTTCCTACTGTCAATTTACACAACGGAGCAGCTGGAAAGCAAGGGGAGGTCCTGGGAGAGAAGGCAGTTTCCTGAGAGTAATGTAGTGGCCACAAGGGCCAGGGAAGAACTCCTGTCGTGTCAAGCAGTGCAGGGAGAACAGCGCTTCTGCACCTGAATCTGCATTCTTGCATGTCCCTGCAGGAAGGATGCCAGCACTGCACTTGTGGCTGGGCAGAACTACAGGAGCAGCTGACTGCTCACTGCAGGCCTCTCCTAACTCTGCAGCAATAGACACACTGCTTCAGAAGCATGGCCAGCTGAACAGAGAACAGCTTCTGAATGACCCTACCTAACAACAGGTTTCTGTCCAGCCCAGCTCTAGAACAGCATGTGACGAGTCACCATGTAAGGATTCAGCAACAACTCAAAGCCTACACGATGCTGGGCTTCCCCTGCACTGGCCTCCTCCCTAACTTGTACCACTTACAATGTGGTCTGGACACCCGAATGCACCCAGGACCACAGATGCTTATTGGGTGATCTAGGTATGGGGAGTACACAGGCTATTCCAGGAAGGTTTCTGTTCAATTCTGAGGGTGCAGAACTTTGATGGTGCACAGGTGAGGAAATAATCAGCAAGGCGAGTGTGAACCCCAGGCTGTACATACTGGCCAGAAGCTGGTGGGTCCTAAGACTATCCCCAGGAAGTACATATGTCATGGGGAGGTACAGGGTCAGAACCCTGTTCAGAAGGGCTATGCTGTCTTGAGTGAGGAAAGAGAGTAAGAGAGAAGTCTGGAGTAGGGCATTTTGGAGACTTCTGGAGCTAGACAACTAAGACAATAAGGAAGAAGCTATCTTTTGTACCCTCCTCCTCCCATAGAACATAGTATTTCAAAGAAAACATTAGTTTGACTCAGTTAGGAAGCAATTTTGGCAGTTGGAGGCTGCGGACTGTACCTTGATTCCTGCATTCCGCAGCATCTCGAGTGTGGGCCTCACATCAGCTTGCAGTTGGTCCTCCACCCCAGTGAGGCACAATAGCTCCATCTCCCTCTCCAGGCTTTCCACAACTGCAGCTACTTTCAGGGTCCGGTCATGGATGCTCAATTTGGCTTGACTGTATCGGCTCTGAGGACAGAAGAAACAGGCACACAAGTACGTGCATGCTTCGTGTGTATGACTTACACAGTTGCACTGTATCAGCTCTGAGGGCACAGGGGAGAGAGGGACACATGTGTAAATGCTCTCTCAGTGTGAAGTGAATCGGCTCTTGGGGTCAGAGGTAATATGCTGTATAAATGCTCTGTGTAAGTGCTCTGAGTATTTGTAATTATTTGGTATGTGAAAATCTATTAACTCTAGCTGAACTTTCCCTAATATGGAAACTGAATTATCAAAAGTCAGATACACCCTGAGCAATGACATCATGCTAAAAAAAAATTCTGCAGCATTTTGGATTTATGGGGCTTTGGATAATGTAACCTGTCATCTATGTAAATATTCCAGAATCCAGATAGCTCCAAGGTCTGAAGTACCTATGAGGCACACCCAGCCTCTGCTGAGGACATGGAGCTTCTGGCCTTTGTGGACACTGCAGGGCCCCCAATCACTAAGGCAGCCTGTGCCCCCACACTTCAGAAACACTGACCTTATAACTGCACCGGAATGAGTGAGAGAACAAAGTTCTCGGAAGAAGGAAGAGGCCTGAGTGGCAAGGACTGAGTAACTCACTTCAAAGTCCTGGTACTGCTCTTCTGTCAGAGTCCTCTTGGCCACCACAAGGGTCCGAAGTCCCTCACGTGCCATGTTTCCACACTGCAAGAAAAGTGGCTGTCACCTGTGGCTCCCGGAGTTCCTGACGGACTGCAGGGCTGTCCTCAGGGAGCCCTCAGGACCCTCCTGGGCAGGGCTGCAGGCCCACTACATGGAAGCACAGGAACTTCAGGGGCCACAGACCACAGCACAGCTGAGTGAAAAGTACAGGCAAAGCCCAGGGAAGGTAGAATAAACAAGCAGAATGTGTCTTCAAGTTCTCCCTGCCACTGTACCCCACCCCACAAGAGGTCTCCAGCATAACTGCCCCATCGAAGGGGGGGTGAGGAAGAGACATGGCAGGTGGCCCCCAAATCCCAGCAGCCTGTGTTCTTGGGCAAAGCATTGCGCTGTCTGCTTCAGTTTCATCATAGAACTTGCTTCAACAGGGCTATTCTGGAAGGACATTGGTCCTCTGGTGTAAAGTGGCATGCCAATATCTGGCAGAGATAGAGCACCACAAACATGCCAGTGCTGATCACACGGGGTCAACACCCTATGCACCAAGCTTGGGGCTCAGGTCTTAACTGGACAAGGAAAGACAGGGCCTTGGACTAGTCATCATCCTATTTATATAATAAATGGGAAATGGAAATACATTCAATAGGTGTGTGAAAAGATACTAATCCCATTTACAGTGCATAATAACTATGACAGAGTACTGTTTTCACCTACTAAAAGCAGGAAAGTTTTAGCTGGGCTAAGGTAAAGAAAGAGGGCTTGGGGTACAATGCTGGCTGTGTTCTAGGCACACCTGTTTGAAGGTAGCCAGTGATTCATTTCAACACCTAAATTGCTCCAGTGGCATCAATCCCACTGCTAGACATGTCACCTTGTCTTGTAAAGAGTGTGATTCCAAAGAAAGGGTCCTTGCCATACTGCAGGTAGGAGTCAGGCCCTAAGGAACCCGAGGCAACATGCATGTTTCTAAACACACCCAGGAACTTTGCTGATAAAGTGAAAGGCTTTCAGGCTACAACAGAACATATATAACATACTGGTGGTGAAGAAGCAAAAGATTTATCTATGGCAAGAAAATACAATTTCAACAAACAAATGTGCATAGGATTTTTAATGAAGTTATCTTTCTGAACAACAATCTGACATTATCTGTCTGTTGCAAGACATTTATTGATTTGACCTCATAAAGCTAAATAAATTAAACAAGTATTTTACAATTAATTGCATGTCATTATGACCAAAAGTAATTTTTATGGCATTTTACTAGGTCTTCAGGGAGTTTAATTTATTCATGTCTCTGATTAAATCAAAGTGCCCCGAAGGAGATATTGATTCATATTGCCAGGACCATCGTGAATATCGGGTGTGGCTGTGTGCTGACAGATCATCTCTGCAGTCTGACAGTGGGACAAGAGACCAAGGCACCTGAGGTACTGTGTACACAAGAGAGAGACCTGGTACAATCCTAGCAACCCTAGTTTTACTCTGAAATCTAATTACTGACCAATATACAACTTTAACAATAAATATTATAACCTCATGAGGCTAACTATAGTTTAGGAATAACAATATAGGGTTGCTTATGTTTGTACCTTATTTTCTGTTCTTTTTTTAGG
Organism: Onychomys torridus; assembly: GCF_903995425.1. Classification (NCBI taxonomy): domain Eukaryota; kingdom Metazoa; phylum Chordata; class Mammalia; order Rodentia; family Cricetidae; genus Onychomys; species Onychomys torridus. Next base: position 69,041,099 of record NC_050455.1, read on the forward strand.
AAAACAAATTAGCATTAGATTAAAATAAAAATTAAAGTCTCCTTGCAATATTGTTAAAAAATACATATAAATACACACCTAATTGGTTATGTGTCCAAAGCTATTTTAGACCTACTTTTACATATCTGCATACTTCATATGCTAAACAAAATGGCAATTATTTCTATAGGAAACAGAGTTTTTGTAACTAACCAAGGTTTTAGCCTTTATTTATATGGACCTGGAAGGAACTACAAATATTTAGAAAATTTAGTAGAAAAGTATTACCATCCCTGGCCACCTATCCATGCCTGGCTTAAATGGGGACGACATGGTTCATTCCAATGGTACAAGTGTGGAAAAGGTACTACTTTTCTGTCGCCGGCTTACTAAATTTCATGGAGACATTTTGTACAATGCTGAGAATAGGTTGCTTACCTCCTCTTCTAGCCAGTCATTGTACTGGACAATGGTGGACATTGCGACGTCAGCACCTTTCATATAGAATGTGATTTCTGCTGTGGATTCATCCTGTAGTAGGGTAAGAACAGACACAGAAACAGTTGGGCTGCACTGCTCCCTGTAAATCACCACTGGCGTAAAGAGATGATCTAGAGGAAGCAGGTCTTTGTAGAAACTGTCCTTAAACACCAGTGCAGTGAGAGTCAAAGTCAGCAAACACCTAAGATGCTGCACTTTAATTCTTGAGACAGATCTGGTCTGTAGTGTAAGTATTAATGCTCTCCACTTTCCCAAGTGTGACAGAATTTCATTATTTAGCAAATGAAATTACAAAATATAATTTTGGTACTGGTTAAGGTAACCAAAAAAAAGGTTTGTATTAGTAACTTTGTGGTCAAGTCTCATTAAATTCTTCGGCATGTTATATAATTTCTGTTGAGGACAAAACAAAACAGTTTTCATTAAATATTACTATTGCCCTCTGCTTGTTCTGCTTCAGTGGCTGTAGGAAGAACGGCTTTACCAACTGGAGCCATACAAGCTTCTCAGTTCACATATTATTGAGTTTTTTCTTTTCTTCTTCTTTTTAACAAAACAATAATAAAGCACAAAGTACTGAGTAAATATCTGACCTTGAGATTTTTCTGGGGGGGCGGGTTATATAGACTTAGAGGCCTAGAAACCAGTGACTGGAGAAATTGGTGTGAGTACAGCTGGGAAACCGTGACATACTCTGACAATGATGCCCATCCGCTTGCTCTCAGAGGTGAAGGGAAACATCTGCAGGATGCAGTAAGTCAAGACCTGGCCACTGGGGGTCTTCAGCTGCATGGAAGCAAGGTCCCTGCTGACCAGAGTGAGCCCAACACTCTCTGTCCATCGCACCAGTGCTACCTGAGGAGGAGAGCAGAAGGTGTGAGGAGCCACCCGGGAAACTACGTGAAGAAACACAGCACACTGATGTGCAGAGCCACTGGGACACAACTTATGCAGAGAAACAAAGTGTGGTAACTTCCATTTCTCTCCCGCACACTTTTGAACAGTTCTTTAACAGGTGAACAAGGTATTTTTTGTTTAAAAGGAGACCACTATGCACCATAAAGACTATTTTGCAATGTGTTCTGATTGGATTCCCAAAGCAGATGGCTTCAGACGTGATGAAAGAATCCCTAAGAACTCATTTAGGACTTGAGTCTCATGATTTGTCCCAATTCACCACGTGTGGTTCTGCAGGCTTTTCCATCCTCTTTATCCTTTTTTTTCCCTAGTAGAACAGATAAGCTGATACCTGATTAATGAACTCACAATAAACATCAAGGTACCTACATAACAGCTACAAATGTAAAGAAGACTGCCCTGGTTTTATCCTGTTGCTGTGATAAAACATTTTGGCTCAAAGGAACCTCATGAGGAAGGAGTTAACTCCGTTCAGACTTCCAGATCACATGGCTGAGGGATGTCAGGGCAAGAACCATGGAGAAACATGCTTGCTGGCTCATTTTCTGGCTCACTCCCAGCCTCATGTGTGACAGCTTTCTAATGCAGCCCAGGACCACCTGTTTAAGGATGGCAGCACTCACAGAGGGCTGGACATTCCTTCAACCATCCCTTACAGACATGCCCAAAAATTAATGAGATAAAAGAAAACTACTCACTTGAGACTCAATTTTGGGTGACTGTAGTCTGTGTCAAGTTGACAATTAATGATAGCTAAAACAGAGACAATAACAAAGTAGATGCCCAGCCTGGGTTCTGAGTTGAGTATGGCTGTGACATCCAATTCTTTATTTTGTCAAGGTTTGCTTTCCTCTGTAATGTGAAAAAGACACTTGCAAACTGTCCTAAGGCTGAAATGATGTAAATAAATTCCTGGCTTATGTAGGTTCTCAAACATAGGATCTATTTTTATTTACAGTTATTTATTATAAAATTTAAAAATCATTAGTGGCATAATTAATTTTAGGTTAATACATGAAGTCTTTATGACTTTCTCTGGAAAGGGGTTATCTTTAGAGCAATTTCCTCACAGTCACGTAAAACAGCACCCAACCCTCTCAGAGCCTAAAGGAATGCCAGCCCAGTCCAGCAAGGCCACAGCTTCCCTCAGTGGGTTCCAGGTGGGGCCTTCCCTTGCTCTGTCCCCCAGATGCAGCTTTGCCAGAGGCCGGAAGCACACACAGTTCTTGCCCAGCAAGAGCCTCTCTTGGGGAAGAGTGAGATTCTGTATTTTCAGTTTTAACACGGCTTGAACATCTAGATTTTATCTTGGGCTTTGGGAACTCAAGAAATATCAAGAACACTTAAATCTTGTCTTGTGCCAGGCATCAAGAATTCAGTCTTAGTGTTCTGTCTATGCTCACTCCCTTAGAGAGAATATGATAAAACTTCTAGGCAGAGATCCAGAATTTCTGCAATGGTGGCAGCCTCAAAATCTGTTTCTTTGTACAATGGCAATGCTTGGGGCTACCCCTCAGCATCTGGTGAAGATGAAACCTTCACAGTCAGAGGGTCCCCAGCAGGATGCACATGTGGTTACCAGACATGGGGGTTCGATCCTCAGTCCTTTGGCACAGAGTCCATTTTGTTTTTTTCTTTGGGAAGACCAGGGATCACTTTAAAAGCAGGATTTCTAGGTAATTTCCCACAAACCCAACGGCAGAATACTTTCAAAAAGTGTTTTTTACAGAGGCTGGGATGGAGAGTTGTTTCTTGACCTTCAACGCTAAGACCTTCCAAGGCACACAGCAGGAACATGTGTCAGTGTCAGGGGCACTAGGGCAGAACTACTTGGGTGTTCCTTAAGACAGAAGAGAATGTGGGGTGCAGTGCCCAGTGCCCCCTACCAAGGGGAAATGTGATGCCTTCTCCCCTGTAGGTTGTTGAGGCTCTCCATGCTCTTACATGACATCTCCTAAAGCAGTGAACTGCACAAGTAGGAGGGTGGTTTAGGACGGCAACCACACAGACTCAGGTGGTTGCAAGTGACCAGTCACAAAATATAGCAGTGCACTAGGGACAATAACTATCTCTTCACAGCGTTTTCATTGTTGGGGTTAGCTTAGGACAATGGAGTGGAACTATGATCAGACCGTAAATGTACTCAGCAGGCTAGGCTGTAACAGAAGAGATGATAGAACATCAACAGAGCAAACACAAGCCCTTCTCCTCCTGCACTCTGAATTGGCCTGCCCCCATTTCAAGTACTGCACTCAACTCTTCTGTTCTGGATACACGCAGAAATTTCCTTCATTGACTCGAGTCCTCCTGTCCCCTTCTCAACATGGAACTGATCAGTACACTCTGATCAGTTCACTTTGCTGGTCTTAGTAAGCTCTCTGTGTCTCGCCCTTAAGATAAATCATACATACTGTAACAGAACGCCTAGTGCTTGTCAAGTACTATGAGAAATCCTTTGCTTTGTGATTCCTTGTTTGTGAGGAGGAATCAGCAAAAGATTTATCTTCTAAAGCTGCCTCTGACAAGGCCACCAAATCACTGTATCTTTGCAGCCTTGTCATCTTTATTGAGGGCAGGGACATAAGGGTTAGAACACTGTGTGAAGACCTGCATGCTTGCAGAAAAATATGTCTATGAAAATCAAATGGCTTTCTATGCCCAGTCTTGGGGCTGTTTGCCACAGAGCATAGTAACATGTACCCACCCTTTTAGCATCGGTTGTTCTTGGCTGGTTAAGATGGTGCACAAAATGGTCAATGGTGTGTCACAGGAAAGCTGGGATCAAAACTCTTACTCCAAGTCTCCAGGTTATGAGAAGGGAATGAAGAACAGCTCCCAATGATCTAGTACTATAACTGAGCATCAGCAGCTTGCTTAAACTATAGTACTGAAGAAGACATGGAGATGGTAAGAGGAGACCTGGCACCTGACCACAGTGCCTCTTCCTATCCAAGACAATGACTCCATAAGTTGCAAATGATCTAATATGCCAAGGTTAATTTTCAATTTACAGTGAAAGGTTACTATTACACTGTGACCCGTAAATTGCATCTTTCCGAGAATACCCTATCATCTCACAGTGCCCCACTGCAGTCAGGACCAGGCTTTCTATATTTGGTGACTCACATCTGTTTATTATTTAGTTTATGCTTGGCTTCACAGCTCCTTTTGAGTTAGCAGCTTATAACAAAAATCAGTTTAGCTACTTACACCTAGCCCAGCATTCTATGCAAAAGGTTTAATCACCCTGAGGATCACATACCTACATCCAGCCAAGCAAATCAGAGTCAAGTTTTCTACAAGACAGATACTTTAAATTATTGTCCAGTGTAACCTGCTTGTTATTGGGCAAGTCTTCTTGATAATACAAAGGTAAACAGTGAGCAGGGGAACAGCCTTGCAAGAGAACTGCTGTGGATTCAGACTGGTGTTCTCTGTCACTTCCTAATGGGTAAAGTCAGTCGACAGCTCTCGGGGCAGCTACCTCACCGCCAGCAGCTCTCCAGCTCCAGCCCGAGCTTTGAAGCTGCAGGCAGTCACTGAAGAACTGCACTGTGAAGGAGATCTCCAGTGAATCCTCTCTGTGATTCGAAATAGATCTGAGGTATTCTTTCTAGGACTTGTATCTGACGGCATTACATATAGGAATAAAAGCAAAGAAACTTTCAGTGACATTGGCAGCTAGTCTCTCTTCTTCCTACAGCTTCAAACAATTAAAGACATGTACTTTGGGGACTAGGGACGAACCGCAGTAAAAGCATATATGCCCCACACCAACAAAATAAAATGAAACAAAACAAAATACACATCCTTCAGAAAAGGATGCTTTAAGAAAGCATGTCAGCATGCTCCGAAGAAATGGATAGCATTCTCATAATAACATAGAATTAACAGGTAACATTATCATAATGACGTAGCATTGTTACGTATGTAAGTTTCAGGAGCTGTTGTCCTTTTCAGGTTTCAACTTGGATCCTTGGAGAAATGACTGATTCTAAGAATGGGGCAAAAAAAATATATGCAGAAGTATATATAAGATGTGCCTGTAGCACCTCTGTATGCACAGAAAACAAGGCAATGCTTAAATACAAAAAGGAATACTAGAGGGGATTAAAACCCCAAGCATAAAATAAGTATGCATGAATCCATTGTGAGAAGTAAATGGATGACTAAACACATCACCGAGAGAACTCTCTCATGCAAAAGTGTAATTTATACAGGACTTCACTCTCAAGGAGAGGTATATAATACCCTTTTTGATATAGGTTGTGCATGGGAGCTTTCTGACCAAGAATAGTTTTTGTTGTTATTTTTAGACACAGTGTCTCTCTACATAACCCTGACTGTCCTGGAGCTCACTACGCTGGCCTCAAATTCACAGAAATCCCCCTGCCTCTGCCTCCTGAATGCCACCACACCTGCCTGACCACGAATACAGTGTTAAATGAAGAAACAAAGGGGTAACCTTCAGTGGAGTTATCTGAGAAACACACCTGGGCCAAGTGATCAGAGTTAGTGTCAGAAGTGCTGCGTGTGTGGACTGTGATGTGATGTGATGTGATGTGATGGGATGATGGGATGGGATGATGGGATGGGATGGGATGGGATGGGATGGGATGGGATGGGGTGGGATGGGATGGGATGGGATGGGATGGGATGGGATGGGATGTGATGTGATGTGATGTGATGCGATGGGATGGGATGGGATGGGATGGGATGGGATGTGATGGGATGTGATGGGATGTGATGTGATGGGATGTGATGGGATGGGATGGGATGGGATGGGATGTGATGTGACGGGACGGGACGGGACGGGACGGGACGGGACGGGACGGGATGGGATGGGATGTGGTGATGTGATGGGATGTGATGTGATGGGATGTGATGGGATGTGATGGGATGGGATGGGATGGGATGGGATGGGATGGGATGGGATGGGATGGGATGGGGTGGGATGGGATGGGATGGGATGGGATGGGATGGGATGGGATGTGATGTGATGTGATGTGATGGGATGGGATGTGATGTGATGGGATGGGATGGGATGTGATGTGATGTGATGTGATGCAACATGGTCTCCCTTCCAAGCTCCTAACTCCATCTACTCTGGAGAAAAATACCAACAGACCCAAACTGAGAGACAGTCAAATCACCTGGCTAGTCACCTCCAAAAGCGTCACTATAACATGGGAAGTGAGAAACTGCCCCAACCAACAAAAGTCTAAGAGAAAATGATCCTCAGATTAAACAAGAGGAAGACTTTAGGTAAAAACAAAGGGCATTTGGAGAAGCCTGGCTGCAGTGTGTTGTTTGCTCATGTTTGCCTGAGGACTTGAAGTCACACTGTGTGCCCACTTGTGCAAACTACCAAGTGACTGTTCGGAACGTTTCCAAAGTGCTTTGTCCCTTTCTATAATCACTTTACAGTAATGGTTTAAGGGCTCTCTTCTCCATAGTATTTGACATCTGGTACTTGACTTCTAATTCTCCTATGTAAAGGACACCAGGGTCGCTGCCCATCACTAACATTTAGACCTCCATGTGAGTTTTCCATAATACTCTCTTGTAGAACTAGGTGAAAGCCCCAGAGATCATGGTCCTCAAATATTCTGTTCCTGTGATACCTAGATGTGGTTGACATGGGGAATCAAGGTGCATTGGAGATGCGGGTTTTACCATGAGTAGCTGTAGGTACTGGGGTAAGAGCCAAGGTCCTAAGCCCCTGTTTTGCCAGGCCTGGTCAGCTGCTTCCTGGAATGCTCTTCACAGCTCTACAAGAAAGCAAGAAATCCTTCTGGTTGCTTTGCAGAAGAGCTGGTGATCTATCACAGAGACCAGAAAGTAAAAGACAGATCGACCTTAGCACTGTGGTGTTGATGTCTCTTTTTAGAAATGTACAGAAATTTAGAATATCTTTATCTATATGGCTAACTCAAATGTGAATTAAAAAAGAAGGCTGCTCAAGAAACCAGAGAAGCTTTACTCTAAGGTTGCTTACTTGCTAAGCCTCCCAGGTTCAGGGGAGGAGTGGAAGGTGGATGTCTTCCTACTGACTGCTCTCCTAAATGGGAAGGAACATAAGGCCATATCTGTGCTAGGCAAATGCTTTCCTATTGAGTAGCACCTGCAGCCCCTTTCCCTGTTTCTTTTAGATGCTGTCATGGATGCAGAGGCAACCAAAGAATGCATTCCTCAACTAGTACTTTCTAATGATACCATGTTTCCAATGTTTCCTATCATTTGAGTCTATTTTATAAGGCAATTTTGTAGGTAATGAAATAAAAACTTAGGAGTAGGTTATCAAATACTCCTTGTGTGTATCTATATTAAATGGAATTAATTGCTGCTTGGCATTATAACAAGAAATAACCTCTGGGATATTTTTCTCTGAGATGTAAAATGATAATCTAGAAGTAAAAGGCTTCGTATATTTTGAATGACTATTTTTATTACTACTAAGCTTTCTGAAATTTCTAATATATAATGTGACTATTGATAATAACTCAGAGGCAAGAATAATTAAAATGAGAATGTTAAAAAAAAAAAACCCACCAGTGAGAGTCTGAGTGAAATTTTCTCTACAGGCCACTTAGCGGCCACTAAACAGCTGTCACAGGCACCTCATCTGCACACTCACATTTCCCAAGCAAAGTAACCAGTATAGGCGAGTATGTCCCAGATACACACCATACGGAAGAACATAAAACACAGGGCAAGATTTTATCAAACTCTTTCTCTATAATTCCATTATCCAGAAATTTCTGTGCTGCTATTCTTGAAACGCTTAACAGAAATTTCCTCTATCCTATTAGCAATTATGCACATACAGCTGCCAGCTGTACCCTTAGAGTACATATTTTACCATGTATTTTATAAATCATAATTTAATCACTGACATCTCATCATTTTTGATTGTGATTATTATAATCATTGTTATAATTTAATAGAATTATTAACTTAAAATGCAATTTGATCATCTAGAAAAAGTGCTAATCAATATTCACAGACAGGCTATGCAGTATTTATTCTCTATTGGTCTTGAAGGTCACAGAGAGAAGGCTTTGTGTCACTGACAATGATTTGCTCCTCACAAATATATCGACAAAACACCACAATTAGTCTTGCTTCAATAAGCACACACAATAAAATGAATTAAAAAATCCAGCACTCCACATACATTAGCTCTTCTGTAACTCCAAATGCAATGCTATTAAGGACATATTGTTCCTTATTTCAAAATACTCTACTTGTGATTTGTCATAAATTCTAGCTGATTCTTACACATAAATAGTTGAGCAAGGCAAAGATAGCTGTATCTTGAGATAATATTTAAACATAGGGCTTACTGATTGAGAGATGTAACTATATAATGGAATGGATGCTACTAATAAACAGTTAGTTTACAGGAAAAAGCAGTCATTAAAAATAACAGCCGATCAACTTTTGGTCCATAATCAGCAGAGGTCATGCTCTGCCTTGATCACTTGTGTTGATGACTTCTACACTGAGCCTAAGCTTATGTTCTCTTGTGATTCCTGTGACTTGAGTTCAGTGCTGGCTTCCTGCACTTCACTGGACATGCAGTTAAACAACGAAAAAGCTAGATTTTCATTCTGTAAAGTAACTTCTATGACATATTTAACATTTGTTCAGCTTTAGTTTGCTATGCTGAGCCTGTAGACACAAATGACGGGTAAGGAGAACTTCCTTCTCAGAGAAAATGAAATATTGATCATTTATCACAGGAAACAATGACCAGGGCATAAATAGATCCTACCTCATACATACAAGTCAGTTGTTTATTCTCTGACATCACTATCACTTTTAGGCCTTCAAGTAGACATGAGCATGTGACCAATGACACATCACTGCAAGTACTTATTGTGTCTATTAGGACCTTTATGAATTCAAAATTAACCTTCAAGAATTCCACGATGTGTAGATTAAAAGCTCATCTATGTAAAAGTGCTGGTATAGAAAAGATCCTCCTTTCATTCAGGAAAATGAAAACCATGGCGGCTTATACTACAAAGAACAGCAATTGGCTTACAAACTCAAAATGGGGCACTCAACAAACCACATTCATCCTCAGAATAAGATGAAACAGTTCCATGAACTGATTATCATATGACAGTGTGATGCACAAAATGTAGGGCCCTCTGTCTTATAAGTTATCAGGTAGAATAACTGTGAGAGCCATGGATAAATAGGATTGTAAGAATATAGTGTTGATAGGACTGTATAAAACTAGTCTCTTAAATGCTAACACTGCTTATTAACATGGATGTTGTGGTAGGTCAACACTGGGGTTAAACAGAAAACATCAATTGAACCATTTCCCTAAATAAAGCTCCGGGGTGCAATATTCTGAGCACTTTATCCAATAAGAAATGCTTTTACAATGGTACCGTGGTGACTGGGAAACATCGCTATCATCTGTCAAGCTAACAGCAGTGAAGTTCAATATGCCAAACAACAGGCTATTTGGAAGCCTTTCCTGAGGCTCTGGGATCTGCACACCACATCAATACTACACTTTAAAAATCATGATGAAGCTCACTGTTTTCATGTTCAGATTTAAATTACGCGTTACATATCTTTTTACATATTACTTAACATTCTGCCTTTAATCACTGTCAAATTTCCATCCAAGTCAAAAGAGTTAAGGATAAGGTTAGCAGTTTCTTTGTTATAATTACTTTAAGCTCTTAAAAGTCTTCAAATCAATGAAATGTCTTTTGATGGTGAATTCCTAACATTTTAAAGTTTTCTATGTACTTCAACAAAACTTACATTCTTTTGGTAGGCAATGAAGTGAATATGTAAAATAGTATATTTTTGAACTACAAATGAGAATTGCTTGGGAACCCTCTGATCTTGGCTTCCAATGTTTATGACCAGGAAATTCCTTCTCAACATGTGATCATATGGAAGTGTGGAGGAGCTATGGAATGCTGCAATAGCAAAACCAGCTTTAGCTCTTTCTGAGAAAAAGAACGGTAGCCCTTTGCCTTTCATAAAGCAGCTATGTGTGCCCTCTTTCTGTCTCAAAACCTTCTTGAGGGCTAAGAAGACAGCAATTTATAAGTCACACAGGTCTTACTACCTACTGTGCCACCCCGAGATCTCCAAATGACTTAGGACTGTTGAACTGTGCTGACTGGACTCCCTATCAACACGCACTCACACATGCACGCGCACACACACACACACACACACACACACACACACACACACACAGCATGTGCACACACACACTCCTACTTTGACACACTGTATTGGTTTCCTAGGATACCCAGTTCAATGTGGCCAGCATGGCCTCTGAGACACAGTGGGGCAGTGGCGAGGGGACACTCACTAGAGATGTGTATACTGCAGGCCAGGGAGACAAAGGATGGAGCTTGTTTTTCTAGCTTCTCCCTTTACCAACATGGGATTCTATTCTGGAGCTTCTCAAATATCACCAACAGTTCAACTAATCTTGATCTTCATAGACCATGTCAGTATTTTCTATTTCTTTTCTTTTTTTTTGTGGGAAGACAGGGTCTCACTTCATAGCCCTGGCCTGGAACTCACTATGTAGACCAGGCTACCCTCAGACTCCCTGCCACTGTCTCTTGAGTGCTGGATTAAAGGTGTGTACCACTGGCCTGGACACCTCAGCATTTTCTAAATCAGAGATGTGGTATGACTTTTAGGAAGAGTCTTAAGTTTCCTGTTGTAGTTTTATGTACCAATAGGCAAATATCTGAATGCTGAATTTAGCCTTGCCAATCCATAGGAATTAAGAATCTGCTTGAACTTTAAGGGGTTTCAGCCCAATTGTTCTACGTGCTCACTTTTAGACAACCACACAGTTTCTTCCTTCCCTCCACCAGACCCAGTAACTGTTTCTCATCCAGCCTTGAGTCCATAAGGTCACCATACTGGTTGTATGTAGACACAGCCAACTGTGTTAGTTACATTTGAGTATCTGTGGCCAAAATATGTAACAGAAACTATTTAAATGGAAGATTTACTTTGTCTCACAGTTTCAGAAGTTTTACTCCATGGGTATTTGACCTCATGAGCTTGGCCTGGACATCATGGTGGTGGGAGAGCATGTAGTTTCACTTCATGGTGGGACAGGAAGAGGACACTGCAAGGAGATAGGGACAAGCTACTCACAACAACCTAGTTCCTTCACCAAGATCTTACCCCCTAAAGTTCCCAGAACTTCTCAAACTATACCATCAGCTGAGACCGGGCATTTAATACACAATGCTGTGGGGAACATTTTAAATTCAAACCATAACATTCTTCCCCTAACCCCAAAAGCTCACGGCCATCTCTTATATCCATTTAGTCCGTATCAAAGAGTTCACAAAATCTTAATAGTTCCAACATTTTTCAAAAGTTCAACTTCAGAAACTCTAGTGATACTCAACATAATCTCAGCTATCAACTCCTATCAATAAAAAAGAAAATTATTATATACACTCATTATGTAGACCAGGCTAGCTCAGATTGCTCCTTAAACTAGTCTGGAAGGCTTAGGAACCACATGACCTGGTAGTTATAGACATGGCCCTACTTCTCTAGCACTAATTTTCTATTAGTGTAGCTGTAATGACAATAACAACTACAAAACATGACAGACAACTTAAAAGCCAAGATTTATTTCAGCTCAGGGTTTCTGAGGGTTCAGTCCATGGGCTGCTTGGTCTCAATGAGTTTGGGCAGGAAATGACAATGGCACCATGTCCCAGACGATCTTCTTTACCTCATGGTAGATAGGGAAGAGACAGGGAGAAGACACCCAAAAGAATTTACTCCCAGTGGCCTACTTTCTTTTCAGATAGATCAAACTACCACCAACAGCTATGGCCCAAGAGTTCAATATGAGTGCTTGTGGGAAACATGTCATACTCAAACCAGAACACGCTTCTTCTGAGTGGAGAGAGAGGCTCACACAGAAGACTCAACTGGAGAGCTATGCAGAGCCAGTAACAAGTTCAGAAGTGTCCTAGAACATAGCAACTAACGACCTGCAGAGCAGGTTAGTACTAAAGGGGCACAGAACTACAACTGCCTGAACTCAGCTCTGTTCAGCCTTTAGGGATAAACTACCTCAGGTGAATTATAACAGTAGTAAAACTACTGAAAATTCTCAGAGGAATATAGAAAGATCTAGACAAAAATGAAAGCATCATTGCTTCAGTCCACAGGACTGAATACAATGCAGCCACATCCACTGTTACTGGATGCTTATGAGTCAGGGAGAACATTCTAGATAGGGCAGACAGATCAAAACAGAGCTTATTTGGGAATCTCTGAAATGAAGCTGCAGGCATCTGAGCTGAACAGGCAGGTTTCTAGCAATGAGAAGGTCCAGCAGCCCCAGATTATGGCACGTACCAGCCTGAGCATCAGTGCTGCAGGAACTCCACTGGTCAGGATGAAGGAAAAAGAAAGCAGACAGGTTCCTGGATGAGGTGGAGAGACCATCCAGTAATACTACTACATGGAGAATAAGAAGGCAGTGAGCTTGGGTAAAGACAAGAAGCTGATTTATAACTGTCCAGGTGGTGGTGCTGGTAGGGTGGGTGAATAACCAAATGTCCCCAGCTTTCCACATTAAACTCTTTCATTTTGTCCTGTTTTTGCACTACTTTTAAGTTCTTATGTGTTAAATTGACATGTCATGATGTCTGAACTATTTTATTCTGGCTACAATAAGCTAATATTTTCACTGAACATAAATAATGTTTATATCCAAAACTTTAAGATAAACTTGTTAAAAAATAGCCACAAGTTACACTTGTGAAAGGACACAAGTCTTCATGGGCACTAGGGGTTCCCTTTCATGGCTCATCATTATGACGTTGAAAAAAGGTAACTGGGGTCCTGTGTCTCCAATCTCCACAAAGAGTGAGTGCCTTTCACAGTGTTTGGAAGAAAGGTAGACAACATAACACATCCTGACACCCAGCCTGCCAAGTAGTCTTCAATCTTGAAGGGAAATTAAAGGAAAAACTTATGGAACTGGGGATTCTCCACCAGAGTGCAATGCTCTGGATTTTCAGAGTGAAAAACTGCCAGCATACAGGAGACCCAACGGTAATGTGCAGTTCAATATTCATGGGGCTGACATGTATACATCAAAGTTTAAAACAAAACAAAACAAAAACCCAAAAAACCTTAAATCCCTGGAAAGTCTACCTGATGTGACATGGAAACCTACCCTTTACCAGGAAAGTGGTTCCAGTATGCACGTAAGACACAACTGTTCATCACTGCACCTGGGCTGTTAGTATACCACCACAGTAAACTTCTATGAAGAGGAAGAAACACAGTCATGGGTTTCCTTAGTGACCAAGAAGTGTCAATATTCTTTGACAAATATATACATCATACCAAAAGATTCCTGCTCTAGAGCAGCTGGAAAGAAGAAGCTTCCTCCAACTCTGGTGGGGCCTCCATGCAGCTGAAGACAACAGAGTCCTTCTTCCCTCTCAACATGCATCTCTCCACCACTTTCTGCATCCTGAAGGCTACACAGTGGTTCTAGCAATGACTTCTAAGGCTCCCTTCCTCACATATAAAACTTACAAAGCATCTATCTCCTGGCTTCTTAATCAGCAAGATTGACATAAAAGTGGGCACAGTGCTCCGGACTGCACAGTGCATGCTCTAACAGATCCGGCTGCTGCCTCCTCTCCTTGCTGCTGCTTCCTGTGCTCACCGCTTGATAACCTGCCAGCGAGGCAGGGCTGTGTACTCTGGCCAAGTGTCCAGCCAGAGAACCACACTCTCCAACTCCCTCTCTATCCTTCCTGTTATTGTTTTCTTGACCCCCCCCCCCCCCCGATGGTCTGTTTCCTGCTCATCAATAACATTGGGAGTGCTATGTCTACCTTTCCATGATTTTCAGAATCAGAATTTAGCAGCTTCCCCAAATATATTGATTATATACTTATATGATCCAATTTTGCAGGGTATTTGAAAGATCTAATTTGTTAACACTGACTCCAGAGTTGGTTTGATTATTTTACGTAATTGTTTAAAGTACTCCAAGAGGACAGACTACATAAAATGTATAAATGTATTCATAATGACTGCATAAAAAGTGGAAATTTTAATAATGGATTTTACAAAATCCCAATGGAGTAAAGTTAGAAGTGACTACGTTAACATACTTAAGGGTTTTTAAAAATCATTTCTGTAGGTTTCTCAATTATTTATACTCCAATTTTTTTTAAAGAACAGATGTATCTAAATTGTACAGAATGACTGGAAATTTCGTACACAGATCCAGTGACTCATTGCAACATAAGAACAACTGGACAATGAAGTACAGCAACAGTAATAAGTTTATTTTGGGAACTAACTTGTGATAAAGCCAGCTGAATTTTCTCATGTTATTCTGAGTAAACTCTGTTGAATGTAATGGTATAAAGCTAAGACCAGAATCTTTAAGAATCTTCCTGTAATACCCTAAGTCAATCCAGTCTGAAACAGTCTGAACTTCAGAGGTCTATTTGTGGCTAACAAGAATGGAAAGGACTAACTCTTAGGTATTGACATGTTAGGGTCAAAGGTGAGCCCTGAAAGACCCGAATTATGCCCAGAGGGTTGCATGTACTTCAGCTAAGGTTAATGTCCGAATCCAGGATACAGTCCTGCATCCTTGCTTCAGAGAAGCAACCTTCAAGCCTGCAGAGTCCAGGTGAAACTGGCCACACAGGCGTGCTCGGTGAAGGACACCCTCCCCAAACAAGATGCTCTACAGAAGCGACTGACCTCATCCGGGCTGGATGCCTGGTAGGTGCGGTTCTCGTCACTGAAGTCTTGGTCTGCTTCCGCAAACTCTGTCTCCCCAGTGACTCCAGCGCGAGCTTCATACACAGGAGTGACGTTGTGACAGAGGGCGATGGCTTTCACTGCTTCGTGGATTCTGCTGCTGACGCTTTTTTTAACTTTAGGGGTTGAAGACTGGCTTCTTCTCAGTGGAGCAGAACTTGGGTTGTGCCCACTTGCTTGGGAGTGTACCTTTAAAACAGGATGCTATGTAATGAGGGCAGACAGAATGAAGTGGTCCACATGTGGACCAGAAATTACTGGAATGTTTCATGAGGGAAAATTAGCTTGAGACAAGAGCAGCAATTTGATTCTTTCTCTTACACTGTACTTACAAATATAAATCACTTTTTGTCTCAGCAATGCGAAATGCTTGGCTATTTCAAGGTTGTCAAACACACCACAGTATTTGCTATGATTCTTGAAGCCCAGCACTTTCCCATTCCTAAGTTCAATCAACTGTTACTTTCTTCCTTAAAAAGGCAGGATCGCTGGGTGGTGGTGGTGCACGTCTTTAATCCCAGCACTCAGGAGGCAGAGGCAGGCAGATCTTGTGAGTTCGAGACCAGCCTGGTCTACACAGTGAGTTCCAGGAAAGGCGCAAAGCTACACAGAGAAACCCTGTCTTGAAAAAAAAGAAGGCAAGATCAAGATCAAAGCAGAATGGTGTGCTCATACATGCGCATAAAACAATACCAAACCAAAGCAGCCAGAACTCTAAAACTTTCTCCAATGTCATAAGTAAACTGGCTGTGCCCCAGGCTCTGAACTTTGGTGGTCTAGTTTGTAGCTAACGAGGATTAGATACAATAATGAGGTGTGTAAAGGAAACCAAGCCGGTCAGATCTCCTGTTGTTCATGGGAAGCAACTGCCCACTGAGAATTGTGTATCTGCCTAACTTCCATCAGGTCTGGCTAGGAGTCAGTGAGCTGTCACCACCCAGTGATGGACTTTTGTTACTCACCTCCTACCAGGGTGAGTGACAGAGAACACTTGCCAACCCAGAGGACAGACACACACTCTCCTGTCAACTTCAGACTCAGGACAGTACTCAGAAGGGACTAGGGATCAGAGCAACTAAGAGACACTGAGTATGAGCCTCTTCCCACCAGGTATAAGCTACACGAGGGGTATGTATCCATTCATCCTGCCCAGGTATCTGCTCAGTGCTCAGTTGTGTTGCCCACAGCTGCCCCCATCTGCACCACCTACACTGAGCTGCTCCAGCAAGAGTAGTTCAGTCTCTCTTCTGAATTATGCAATGCTCACTGACGCTTATGCAATTTAATTTCACATGAATTCCACTGAAGAGTAAGCTCTCAACCACCCAGTGCTTCCAGTGGGCAAAGCTAGTCAACCTGAAGAAGACTATGCTACGCTGGAGTGGGCTACAGTCAACAGAGCCTCAACAGAGGCTAACAAGTTCCACAGAGTCTTACTGGCAAAGCCCACGGCCTTTAGTGAAAGACCTTCAAATGCTCCTATATACAGTAAGTAAACATTAAATATCTGTTATATAATGACTCTTCATTCTTCTGCTTTGAATGTGTTTCTGGTAAAATAATTATAATAATAATCATATATAATCCATAATATTCACATCAATGAATAACGTAAGTTAACTTTATTATTATCATTTTTTTTTTAGGGTCTCCCTATGTATCCTAGGCTGGACTGGAACTTTCAACCCTCTTGCTTCAGCCTCTTGAGTGCTGAGATTACAGGTGTGTACCACAAAACCCAGATAAATGAACATTTTAACAAGCAGTGGTTACTTGGTACCATCTTTCTCAGAACAAAGATTTCTAGGAAAAAGGAAGCTTGAGCTCTTCTCTCTTTGAGGTTATATAAAGCTCAGCAGTATGAGTTTTTGCCAAATACACACACATGTGTGCATGTGTACATACGGGCACACATACATGTGCGTGTACACACACACGCACGCACACACGCACACAGTAGTCCAAATGGCTCCTTAAGAATACAGCTATTGCTGTTGCCCCTGGATGCCTCTCAGAGGTTGAAGATAGATCCCTATTGCTGAGGACACTGCATAATTAGGACAAGACTTATATTTTCTGAGCTGGATTTCATCTGAAAGCTTCCTTCCCACAGTCTAGCTTCCGTAACACCAGAAAGTACTTTGTGAGCTGCTAAGGAGGGGAAACAATGAACAGTCCTACCCTGCTGTGATACCTATGGATCACAATAATGATAGTAAAGGTACAACAGATATGGCATTCACATGGTGGTGATAACTAACTACTGTGTAATTGGACTTAAGGCTCACTCAACAGGAAGAAAATCATGCTGACTACGAGAAACCTAGCCAACTACCTGGGGCTAGGTACTTTCTTAGAAGAGAATCTACAGCCACCAGTTTGCTAGACCAGTCTAATTCCTGAACTACATTCAAAACCTTAGCCTTACACTCACAAATCAGTGTAGCTACCCCTCATCAAAGGAACTTCTCTCTAGAGCAAGTAGAGACTGCTACAGAAAACCACAGCTGGACACAATGGAGTGATTGATGGATTGTGGGGAACCCAGCCCCAATGGATACATCAGCAGCACAGCTCCTACATCTATGGCTCAAGGAACATCATATAAAAGAAGCTGAAAGATTGCATGAGGCAGAAAACTGGAAGTCTGCTGTAAGACTGTCTCTCCTAGAAATGCTGCATAAACAAGACCTAAACAACGATAATATCAACAGACATGCTAATGAAGAAAGGAAAAAAAATCTCACCATGCTCCCACACTTAGAGAAAGAACTATTTGCAAGTAATAAGTGTGTTTATCCAATACAAAGGTTAGCTTTAAAACTATATACACATAAACAATAAAAATGAACCCAGCATAATATATTTATACATTTGTGCATATATTTATGCACATACACTCACAAACACATACTCACAGCCCCATATATATGTAAAAATAATAAGAAAGGTTAAGAGTGTGTATAGGGGAACCTTGGAAAGTGAAAATTAACAATTATATTTTAATTAAAATGTATTTTTAAAAATATAAAACAATAAAATCAAATCTTTCACAAAATATTAAAATAAAATATTCTGGAATACAAAATGCTTTGTATACATAGTATATATATGCATATATAAATCAGAATTAAATGACATAATATATCAAATGGACTTAACAGATACCTATAGAACATTCCACCCAAACACTAAAGAATATACATTCTATCAGCAGCATACAGAGGCTTCTCTAAAATAGACCATGTCTTGGGACATAAATCTTTTTTTTGTTTGTTTGTTTTTTTGTTTTTCAAGATAGGGTTTCTTTGTGGAACTCGCTTTGGAGACCAGGCTGGCCTCGAACTCACAGAGATCCGCCAGCCTCTGCCTCCCGAGTGCTGGGATTAAAGGCGTGTGCCACCACCGCCCGGCATTTTCACTTTTTTTTTTTTCAAATCTTTATAAATTCAAAAAGGTAGAAATACTGCCACATATCTTCTTGCAGAAAACACATCTCTAGTAAATACACAAACTCACAGAAATTAAAAAAAAAAAAACACCAACTTATTACTGAATGATTAATGTAGCAAAGAAAAAGATCAAGAAATAAATTTCAAAAAATGTACTGGAACTAAATTAAGATGAAGACACAAGCAACAAGCCCCTTAGGACACACAGAAAACAGTCGTATGAGGTAAATGTATAGCTCTAAGTGTCTACATTAAACAAATCAGAAAGAGTACAAATAAAGGACTTGATGATGTAACTCAAAAATCTGGACAAACAAGAAGAAGCCAAATCCAAACAGAGTGGAAGGCAAGAAGTAACAAAGCTCGGTGCAGAAATCAATGAAAGAGGAACAAAGAAAACAATACAAAGACAACAAATCTACGAGCTGGTTCCTTGAGCCAATAGATAAGCAAGACTGACAGACCTCTGGCCTAACTAACCCGAGAGAAACAGAGGACCCACATTAACAGAAGCAGAAATGAAGAGAGAAACACTACAATGGACACCAGTGAAATTCAGAAAATTATAAGGGAATACTTTAAAAACATGTACTCCATTAAGTTGAAAAATCTAAAATCTAAACTTTCTAGATTCATCCAAACCACCAAAATTAAATCAAAAGAAACCAACAATCTAAACAGAATCATAACTAATAAGGAGAGTGAAAGTATAAATAGCCTTCCAAATAAAATAAGTTCTACCAGACTCTCACAGATCTACAGCCAGCCCCTTTTAAACTACTAAAAGAAAGAAAAAAAGAAAGAAGCAGAAGACACACTCCCCAACTCCTCCTATAAACCAGTTTCACTCTAATATCCAAGCCAGTCACAAGGGACCACATTATTAAATATCTACTTGAAAATACCTAAACTACACCTAAGTTAGGGTATACATATTGTTTAAATGAAATTTTTATCACGGCTGACAGTACTTCCTTCAAGAATCAAACGGCATCTAACAAAACACCAAACATCCAGCATGAGAAGTCTGCTTTTGAGTTGTTGGTCAGGGATGTCCAAAAGACTTCCAAACATCACCAATTATTACTATTGCACTTGGATGCCCCTGGTGTAGAAACTATGCATTTCAGACACAGGTCCTAGAAGATTTGGAAGCCCCCTCTTGGAGGGTTAGCTTTCATGGTATGAGAAGGCATCAATGGAGGGAAATAACGAACAGTCTTATCCAGTGTTGATGCCAATGACCCACAATAATGACCAACATAGCAAGATAACTCTAAGGGTGCAGTTAGGGGTATGCATACCTTGATGTAACCAACAACTCTTCATTTGGACTTAAGACCCTCTTCAAAAGAGGGAAATCATGCCTGGTACTGAAAACTTAGCTAACTACCCAGGGCTAGTGAATTCATGGATCTTGGAGAACTTATAATCACCTGTCTTAGTTACAGTTTCTGTTGCTTCCACAAAACACAATGACCAAAAAGCAAGTTGAGAGGAAAGGGTGTATTCAGCTTATACTTCCATATCACTGTTCATCATCAAAGGAAATCAGGACAGGAACTCAAACAGGGCAGGATTCTGGAGGCAGGAGCTGATGCAGAGGCCATGGAGGGATGCTGTTTCCTGCCTTACTCAGTATGCATTCTCACAGAACCCAGGACCACCAGCCCAGGGATGGTCCCACCCACAATGGGCTGGGCCCTCCCCCATCAATCACTAATTAAGAAAATGTCTTACAGCTGAATTTTTTGGAGGCATTCTCTCAATTGAGGTTCCCTCCTTTGAGATAATGCTAGTTTGTGGACATAAGACTAGCCAGCACATTGCTTTACTAAGCCAGCATAATTCCTAACTGCATTCTAAATACTTGTCTTTGGACCTACAGATAAGTGTAGTCCTTACCTCTCATGAAGGAAACTTCTCTTTTCAATGGAGGCAGACCATTACAGAAAACCACAACCAATCCTAACGCAGAGTTGTGGAGCCTGGTCAAAGGGATACATCAAAAACAACTTAAACATGGAAGGCTCAGGGGACACTGTGGAAGAGGGGGTGGAAAGACTGTAAGAGCCAGAGGATCAGACAATTTGCTGAGAGACTGTATCTCCTAGAAATGTCAGAACCTACACCCAAAAGGCTCACCAAACATGACAGCTTACATATCAGCTGAAGAAGGATAACAGTAAGAGACATGTCAAAGTAGATGGGTAAAGATCAGGAGGCCTCAGCCTACACAAAGAACTGCAGGTAACTAAGGAATGTGGAGAGGAGAAATAGTCTTTCCTAGGGAAGAGGACACCAAGAGGTTATCAAATGCCAAATGGTCAGCCCTGAAAACATACATATGCAAATAACATCATACAAACTGAGCAGGTTATATTTGTGTATTTAGGAATACGAATACACACACACTCACACACACACAACCAAACAGACATATATAAATATATATACAAATATGTATGTGACAGCAATTAAGAAAGAGGCCATGAATATGAGAGCAAGGAGGGCTATACAGAAGGGTTTGAATGGAGAAAAGGAAAATAAATGATACAATTAAAACAAAGAACTAATTCTAAAAATTGTATTTTAAAGAGCCTTTAAAACTAAACTTTTCATAAAAACTTTAAAAATAATAGTAAAATATTCTGAATCACAAAACACTTTTAAACATAGTACACATATAAATCGTATCTAAACAAATTACATCTGCATGTGTGAGATGCTCATTGGCATCTGTGCAGATACAGCATATAAAATAAATGCATATTGTGCAAGTAAGATTCTTTTGATATTTGGAAATATTTCAAGAACATGGTGTATGTCGGGCTGGTGGTAATTACAGAACAAGGTTTTCTAAAATTTGAATGCACTGTTCAACTGAATTCTATGGAAAGAAAGTCTAATTTAGTCTGCAAAATCACATTTGAAGCAAATTCCTGTACATAAAACACTCAGCTGGTTTTTTAGCTGATGTCACAGCTGTGGTACTTGAAGAACTAACACACCCATCCACTGAGGCACACACATGTAGGGTCAGAGTGTCAAACACGGGCATTATTATCGTCTAAGTAAACCAACCAACAGGCGGAGCAGCAGCCTGAGAAGTGAGATTCCTAACATCAAGTGTCATCATTTTACATTTCCAGGAACTACTGAGCTTAATGGTCATGAACTGGTAACTTTAATTTAGGACAGATTTTTTGTTTTGTTTTGATTTGATTTTTAAAAAAATTTCTTTTGAGGGGTGCTGCAGGGGTAAGGGGAGGATCTGGAAGGACTGGAAGGTGGGTGCAATTGGGGTACATGATATGAAATTCCCAAAGATTCAATAAAGAAATCACATTAAATAAAAAAAAGTAAAAATCATTGACATATAAACACTCCTTGAACCCAGGGTCATAAGCCCTCTAGTTGATCTGAACATTGTCTATACACAAAAGGCTTCTGATATTTCTAAAGTCAGGAACATGGATAATTAGAAGGGTCTAGGGGGACTCTACATGGCACACTTGTCTGCAAGCCTCTGTAGATGACATGGCTTCTATACTCGTGAGAAACCAGACAACTCCCATTCTTATACCTCAGCTCTTAGGAAGTAGTAATATAATATCTTATTTTTTTAATGTCATATGATAATTACTTGGATAAGATAACAGGACTTTTGAAATTCATTTCAAAATGTTCTGTTGAGACAGAATTCCTGCTGACACAGAAAATCTTCATGCTGCTAGAGTTCACTGAAAGGCATATGTTGATTTATCTACCTTAGTTATTAGAAAACATGAAAAACTGATTTCTCAAAAACCTGAGAAAGTTTTATTAATTATGAAGAACAACAAAGGGATTATTAGGAAACCTAATAATACCAGTATTCTATTAATTACCCTTAAAACACTGTTTTACTAAAGAGTTTATTTTTAGAAATAATTCATTAGCTAGGGGGAGGTGGGACACGCCTTAACTCCAGAGGCAGGAAGATCTCTCTGAGTTCAAAGCCAGTCTGGTCTACATAGCAAGACCTAGGACAGCCAGGGCTGTTACACAGAGAAACCCTACCTTGAAAAGAAAAGAAAAATTCAGTAAAAAAATAATATAAGTAAATGATTTGAGCTCATTATATTTGCCATGATTCTACTGATGTAGAAATGCTAGTCATAATTTTTTGATTGAGATACTAGAATTGATAACAAGGTAGCAATAAAGAGTTAAAAAACAAATTAGCATATAAAAGGCTCAATTTAGCTCACCAGTGTGGGTGCATTGAGAGAAGATGGCATCCAGAAGTACATTCACATACCTGCAAGTAGGAATTGAAGACGTGGCTTTGGATTTCATCCATAGTGTCTGTTCCGTAGGAGACAGTGCCAAGATGGAGTCGCTTGAACACCATCTCATTCTGAGTGAGGGTCCCTGTGAGGGGAGAGCAGCAACAGTGAACACCGGCAATGTGGGAGGCCCTGCTGCTCCATAAGGAGCTCTGGATGGCATGGCTGCTGGTCACATCTTGACTGTGCCCTGGGACATCTGTTAGAAATGCAAAGTGCCTGCAGAATGCTCACTCTGACAAGGAGCCTTAGATTTTTCCATAGCATGTCACATTAACAACCTTTAACAATGGAAGGGATTCTCGAAAAAAGAAAAGCCGAGTCTCTGTCTTTGATTCAGATCTGTTAACTGGCATAATAGCAACTTCTGCTTTTCTGAATAAGGCATAAACTAGGAAGCTAAGTAAGTCACCATTGACTCAGTCACAATACTGAGAACAACACTACCTAGCCCCACATTAGCATGGCTTAGCCTTAAGAAGACTGACTTTTGAAAAGCAATCAGTATTGGTAGAGACATAAATGCTCCAGATGTTTAACCCTTAGCAGACATTTATATCACTTGCTGTGAGGAGAAAGGTTTGTGAAATGGGAGACAATTTCCTTAAGGTGAGTTTCTAAGAAAGCCATTAGGATATACTGTTTAACACTCTCTCCTCAAAGCAGAGTCGAGGCATTAAAATGACTATGTCTAGGACTGCAAATAAAGTTGAGCCATGTCTATCTCATTTAATGCAAACACACAAGCAGTACATGCATATGATTAATTCACCTGGTTTCACAGAAGTAAAACAACAAAGGAATGCTTAAAGGTCCTTTTAATAGGGAAACGGGGGCTGCCATGCAGGGTACTTGACTCTAGTTTCCACTGGGGCTTCTGCACTGGACTCAAAGCACATACAGCAGCGTTACCAAGACAGTCAAGAAGTGAGAGGTGGGACAGGCAATGCGATGGCCATTTCTAACCAAAGTTGAGCTTTTCACATGGTTACAAAACATCTGTATGCCTTTTATTTTCTTTGGCATACATGATATTGAAAAGACCTATCAGTGACTAGTCAGAATTTACATTCAAGGCAAAATGGGTTACTGACTTGGAACTTTCTAGAAGAATATAAGATCTTCTTTACAAAAGAGCAGATTTGGACTTTTTGTTTTTTAGACACTATTTTGACAAGCCCTCTTATAATAGACATATTTTATTATAGCTTTACAAATTCCTCTAGAGCAACATTGGTTGTAGCCTTGTGCACTGACTGTGTGCACTATACATCTTGAGAGAACTGGAAATGAAACCACTTATGTGAGACATAGTTTATGGCAGTCTCAAAGTGGAATTAGCTTCAAATACATGTTACATTAAATATCACAGCAGTAGCCCAGCCTCCAGGAGCTCTGTACATGGCATATGATAAAGATAACCAGAATCCCAGTACCACAAAGTCAAAGGTAATGAAATATAACACTAACTGGTAGGTAAAAAGTTCACAAAGTATGAGATACCACCTTACACCTGTCAGAATGGCTAAGATCAAAAACACAGAATACAGCTTATGCTGGAGAGTATGGGGAGCAAGGGGAACTCTCCTCCACTGCTGGTGGAAATGCAAGCTTGTGCAGCCACTTTGGAAATCAATATGGTGCTTCCTTAGAAAATTGGGAATCCAGGTTGGGGATTTAGCTCAGTGGTAGAGCACTTACCTAGCAAGCTCAAGGCCCTGGGTTCAATCCTCAGCTAAAAAAAAAAAAAAAAAAAAAAAAAAGAAAGAAAAAGAAAATTGGGAATCCATCTCCCCAAGACCCAGCTATACTACTCTTGGGCATATACCCAAGGATGCTCAATCATAGCACAAGGGCATTTGCTCAGCTATGTTCATATCAGCATTGTTTATAATAGCCAGAACCTGGAAACAACCTAGATGCCTTTCAAATGAAGAACAGATAAATAAAATGTGGTACATATACACAATGGAGTACTACTCAGCAGAGAAAAACAATGACATCATGAGGTTTGCAGGCTAATGGATGGATCTAGAAAAAAAATCATCCTGAGTAAGGAAACCCAGACTCAGAAGGACAAACATGGTATGTACTCACTCATAGGAGGATACTAGATGTAAAACAAAGATAACTAGACTGCTACACAACTCCAGGGAGGCTACCTAGAAAACAGGACCCCAAGAAAGACACAGGGATCATTCAACGACAGAGAAATGGATGAGATCTACATCAGCCACCTGGACATGAGTGGGGGTAATGAAGGGCAAGGTTTGAGGGAAAGAAAGCTTAGGGGAGCAGGAGATCCCAGCTGGATCAAGAACAGAAAGGGAGAACAAGGAATCACAGACCATGATAAATGAAGACCACAGGAGAATAGGAAGAAGCAAAGTGCTAGAGAGGTCCCCAGAAATCCACAATGATACTTCCAATGTAGACTACTGGCAATGGTCGAGAGAAAGCCCGAATTGACCTAATCTGGTGATCAGATGGCCAAACACCCTAACTGTCGTGCTAGAACTCTCATCCAATAACTGATGGAAGTGGATGCAGAGATCCTCGGCCAGGCCCCAGGTGGAACTCCAGGAGTCCAGTTGGTGAGAAAGAGGAGGGATTGTAAGAGTGTGAATTGTTGAGATCAAGATTGGAAAAGCACAGGGACAAATAGCCAAACTAATGGAAACACATGAACTATGAACCAAAAGCTGAGGAGCCCCCAGCTGGATCAGGCCCTCTGGATAAGTGAGACAATTGAAAAGCTTGAACTGTTTGGGAGGCACCCAGGCAGTGGGACCCGGACTCGTCCTTAGTGCATGAGCTGGCTGTTTGGAACCTTGGGCTTACACAGGGATACTTTGCTCAGCCTGGAAGGAGGGGACAGGACCTGGCTGTACTGAATCTACCAGGTTGAGCTGAATCCCCAGGAGTCTTTGCCCTGGAGGAGATGGGAATGGGGGCAGAAGGGCTGGGGGGAAGGCAGGGTCGGGGGCAGGAGGGGGGAGGACAGGAGAACCAATGGCTGATATGTAAAATTAAATTAAATTTAAAAAAAAAAAGAAAAAAAAGTTCACAAAGTATGTATTCCCAAAGTTCGCAATAGTCTAAATGAATTATATACAAAAATGTTGTTTTAGATGACTTGATATAAGTGGCAAAATTTTATAAAATTTGTTCTTTGATGATAACTTAGAATAGGCCAAGAAGGTCAACTTTTTATTATGAACAACTTTATATTTAAAGTTAAAAGAATACTACAACAAACACTGATATAGGTTAGACTAATAATGGCAAGTTCTTTGTTTAAAAATTTAAACTAACTTTATTAGTTGAGAACTTTATACGTTTTGATCATATTCCTCCTCTTCCTTCTCCTCCTCTTCCACAAACTCTTCACAGTGCCATCCCCACACCCCTTTCCCGCAACTCTGTGTCACCTTTCCTGCCCCTCTCACTCCACATCCCTTCACTCCTATCCCTGCAGGCATCAAGGCCAATTTGTGCTAGCCAAATATTTAGATGTGTGTCCTTCCATGGGAATGGCCTTCTTTTCCCAGAAGCCAACAACTGCCAAAAACTCTAGTCAGGGTGGAACGTCATGCCCGACTCCCCAGTTCTCTGTTTTCAGACAGTTTCACACAAGCACTCCTAAGAAACAACACTGATGCCATGACTCAGAGCCGAGAGCATCCTCTCCAGAAGGTCAGGAGTTGCAGTAAGCAGATCCTGTAGCTGGCAAGTCTCCCTGTGTCCAGAGTCCAGCTGTGTGGCTGCACATGCAGCTTGTCATCACCCAGTAGTTCATCCTCACCTGCTTCCCTCAGAGCCCCAAAACTTACTGCAGGTGCATACTGTGTTTCCTTTATACACTGTTGTACAACCATAATTAAGTGTTGCTTTTATTTTGGATCTTTGTTAACTGTGTTATAGAGACATCGTATATGGCAAGACCCTCACCACTGCCTCCTTACAGTGAAGTGCTACCAAAGGTAGCACAGGGATCTCACAGGCATTCAGGTAGCACAGTGGATGTATAAAGTCCCAGACAGGTAGGAGGTGCCACCAACTCAGCCTCTGCCCCTGCTATCACCATACCCTGGTTCTTCCTTCTTTTCTCTCTTTGGGAACCTCTCGAAGGTGTTCTTAAACTCAGGGTCTAATATGCTCTAACACACTTCCCACCTGTGCTGTATTTCTAAAATAAACATCTCTTCATGGCACTCTTGAGATTAAAAGGAACCAGTACCCTTTAAAATATAAATCGCTCAGAACAGAAAATACAGTTTTTCATTATGCAGTCTAGAGCTACTTTCTTTACCTTGTTTGATACTCCTTCTTCAGCAAGGGGCCATAGCCCACAACTCCCACATTTCCACCAACTTCAAATGATGTGGGAACTGCTTCTCTGGCAAACGTTCATTACACGGCACCAGCAAACATGGGGTTAGTGTACTAAACAACCTGAGTTCAAATGCCCATAACCTGCTTGCTGCCAGCTACTTTCAATACTCTTTGTCTTTAGAAGAAGGGGTCAGATAAACCTGTAAGAAAATCCATGAAGTCTCTAAAACATAAAGCATGGCAGTGTGGATTCCTTTCCTCAAAATCCTACAGGTAAAGAGTCAAGCAGGAAAGAGCCTTATTTCCAGAGGCCCTAAATGCAGGTAAGGGAGGCAAGGTAGGGAACACTCAGAGAGGGTGAGTGCTCCAGAGACACCACCAGTGTGACATGGAGAAGAACTCCCCCAGAGGACAGCATGAAGGAAGCTTTAGAACTGTGGGCACATTTATGCTTTTTGAAAGCAGACCAAAGTGACAGGGCCCAGGAGAGGCCAAGAGAGAAGTGGGAGAGGTATGCCATGTCAAGAGGACACAATGAGGAGAGCTAGTGTGCGTGTGAGTGTGTGTGTGTGTGTGTGTGTGTGTGTGTGTGTGTGTGCCAGCCATAATGAAACTGTCACATAAACCAGGCTAGTCTCCAACTCTTGATTTTGCCTCAGCTTTTGGAATGCTGGCATTACAAGTGTGTGCCACTTCCCCTAGCTAGGTATCCTGTCTCCCCCTACCCCCAAGTGCTAGGGATCAAATCTCTGGCTTTGAGCATGTTATGAAGCATTGTATCACTTAATTTATACCCCAGCTTAGATTCTCTGTATTATCTTAATGTCATCCCCAAAGCCCAGGTCTTAACCTGGAATGAAAAGAGCTACTGACAAAAAGAATGAAGAAAACAGTTTAATTATGGAAATGAGCACAATATAGTGTTGCCCAAACCTTTAATTCTAACACGCAAGCTGAAGAGGCAGGTGGATCTCTTTGAGTTCCTGGTCTACAAAGTTCCAACTCAGCCAGGGATGTGCAGTAAGACCCTATCTCAGAAAACAAATGAACAACAATAAAGCTGAAAACAAACAAACAAACAAAACTAAACTGATAAAAACAAAAGCCTAGGGACTAAAGATACATGGGAGAAGGCTTATATGACACTATATTTTAATCATACATCATTCACTTGATGGCATTTTTCCCCCAGATTACTGGCAAAGAAAAACCTTGCATTTCAAATGCAACAGGTCCACAGTGGTATCAGATGCTTTCCCAACACAAAGATATATCATTACAATCATTCCATTCAGACTATTTCTAGATAGTAAATTTAGGGTTTGAATGTAGGTCTATTTTAATACATCACTTTAGTCATCCTTTTTAAGCCTGTGATATAGTATTTCCAGCCTAAGTTTCCCAAGTTCAACCATGCTATCTACTGTATAGAATTTTGCTTCTTAGCATCTTTGGAGAAATCTCAAGAGTAATTCCACATATGCACAAAGACTGTGAAAACAGAAAACACTAAAATATTAAATACATTGTTGCATACTACATAAGGCTGAAATGATAGAAAAGGTAACTGAAGGTCAGGTTACAACTATTAGCTCCTTCTAGGATATCTTAATAAAGTTCTGATTAGATTTCCTTCCTTCTGTTACGTAGCCCAGCTAGCCTCACTTGTAATCACCCTGCCTGTGCCTCCTGAGTAGGTATGTGTCACCACACCCATCTCAGGGTTCGGATTATTAAAGGCCTTTCACTTAGTTATTTATTTGGAGCCAGAGAAGATGTCATAAAGAAGTCACAGCAACACCTATGTTCATAGCAGCATTATTTATAATAGCTAGAACCTGGAAACAACCTAGATGCCCTTCAACTGAAGAATGGATAAAGAAAACATGACACATTTACACAATGGAGTACTACACAGCAGTTAGAAACAATATCATGAAATTTGCAGGCAAATGGATGGAACTAGAAAATATCATCCTGAGTGAGGTAACCCAGACTCAGAAGGACAAACATGGTATGTACTCACTCATAAGTGGATACTAGATATAAGGCAAAGGAAGCCAGACGACATAGCTCCAGAGAAGCTAGCTAACAAGGAGGACCCTAAGAAGGACACATAGATAGCCCAGCAAAGGAGAAATAGATGAGATCTACATGGGCAAACTGGGGGTGGGGGGTGGGTAATGGAGGGCAAAAATATGGGATGAGAACATAAGGAAACTGGAGGTTCCAGCTGGAACAGGGACAGAGTGGGAGAGCAAGAAAAGAGATACCTGGATAAATGAAGGCATCATGGGAATAGGAAGAGGCAGGGTGCTGGGGAAGTTGTCAGGAGTCCACAAAAATGACCCCACTCTGGACTACTGGCAACAGTTAAGAGGGTGTCTGGACTCATCTACTCTGGTGGCCGGATTAGTGAACACCCTGTCATCATAGAGCCTTCAACCAGTTACTGATGGAAGCAGATGCAGAGATCCACAGCTGGGTGCCAGGCCGAGCTCCAGGAATCCAATTGATGAGAGAGGAGGGATTCTGTGAGCAGGGGACGTAGAGATCAGGAAGGGAAAACATACAGAGATGACCGGTCACAGACTGAACTAGGCCTTCTGGAGACCAGAGACAGTTTTTTAGATCAAACTGTTTGGGGGCCCCCAAGGAGGGGGTTCGGGATCTGTTCCTGGTGCATGGGCAGGCTTTTTGGAGCCCAGTGCCTAGGGTGTGACACCTGGCACAGCCTTGGTACAGGGGGGAGGGGCTTGGACCTGCCTCAGCTGAGTGTACCAGGGTCTGCTGACTCCCCATGGGAGACCTTGCCTTGGAGGAGGTGGGAATGGGGGGTGGGTTATGGGGGGAAGGCTGGAGGGTGGGAAAAAGGAGGAGGGGGGATCTGTGGTTGGTATGTAAAATGAATAGAAAATTTCTTAATAATAATAATAAAAAGAAGCAGAGCAAGTTGCCTTCTAATTCAAACTTGGGATAGTTTACTGCTAGTATATAAAAACACAATTCACTTTTATGAATGATTTTGTTTTACATACTTTGGCTATTAGGTTTTTAGGGGATCCATGAAGATTTCCTATATATAAGACTGCATTATACATAAGCAGACAGTTTGACTCTCCTCTACAACATGGACGCCACTTTTTTTTCAGGTCTACTTTGCCTAAATGTCTACATATTCATAGCAGGATTATCTCCAAAAAGCAAAAATGGAGAAACAACCCCATGCCCATTCATTCAAAGGTGTATAAATAAAATCAAGTGTATACATACAATGGAATAATATTTATCAAAAAAAAAAAAAAGAATTAAGTACTTACTATATACTACACTGTGGATTAACCTCGAAAATATTCTACTAAATGAAGCCTAATACACAGAGCCCAGATGTTTTTTTATCATGTATATAATGCCCAGCAGCAAGTCCACAGGGACAGAAAACAGGGCCAGGGTTGCCTGAAACTATGAGCGGAGAAGGTATTGAGTGAGGAGTAACTGTCAAGGCATACAGGGTTGCTCTAGGGAGTAATGAGAAATTTCTAAACTTGGACTGTGGTAAACACTATAAAATAGTTATACCAAGTGCTGTGGAAGAGAGATAAAGCCTGATTTTTTCATTTGATTCAAGCCACAATGTAATAACTGTGTATTAAAAATGTTTAAGTGGTAATAAACAATGTTTGAAGCAGTTCACAACTGATATATTCAAACCACTGACTAGCACTGCCCATCAGATTAAAAAAAAATGAAGTGTCTCTGATATTTCAGTATTCAAGTTAAGTACATCCTACCTGACTGGGTCCTGGAATCTGGAGTATGCATGTAGACAGAGGGTCCTTTAGGTGAGTGCCCAAAATATCCACATAGCACGAGGACCTTGAGAACATTCTGCAGAGATGGCAGTGTGGCACTTCCTCCTGCACTCATCCAGATTCTCTTTCCAGGGCATCACAGGTGGAGTGCGGCACCAGAGCTCTCCCGTCTCCACTCCAGCACCCATCATAGCTCACTCACTTGGGGATTTCTAGACACTCTGTCATCTTAACACAACAGAGACCAGGAGATTCCAAAGCGGAAACTATTAGAAAGGAGGTGCTGCCTACAAAACCAGATGTCACATCAAAGAGTGATACTGAGTTATTTATGAGACACAGTTCCTGTGAGAGCAGGTTTTCTTATGATTTCTGAAGAGACACAACACAGTAGTCTTTTATAAAGCAGAGGCTTTTTGGACTGCAGTGAGCAAGCCAGGCAAAGCGGAAATTGATTTTTAAGAAAAACATCCTGCAGGCATCATTCTCAGGGTGGCAACAGATGCAGTCCACGCTGGGAAGCAGATGTGAAGCCTCTGATCAGAACCACTAGGCTGCAAGTTGCCGGTACACCAAGATTCTGCCAAGCCATAATACATGGACAGAGAGGGGCTTTTGACAGACAAACAGAAGAAGCCAATTACAGTGCACAGGGACTAGCTCATCCCTAGGACTACAGGATTTCCTGTGAAGAGTCTAGCAAGGCAACACAGTGACGGTGACAGATCACTGATTCCAGCAAAACAAAGAGGAAACGAAACAAAACCTCTCAGGTGATGACTAAAATCACTGAACTTTACATGCATCGGCCATTAAGAACATGTTATTGAATAGGGGATGATAGCACACACATAATTCCAGCACTCAGGATGTTTAGGCAGGATTATGAGTTCAAGGGCAGCCTACGCTATAAAGTGAGTTCTCTCAAAAAAACTAACAGGACAAGGGAAATAACTCAGTTGGTAAAGTATGTGACTCACAAGCACGAGAACCACACTTCAATCTCTAGAACCTACATTTTTTTTTTTTTTAAGTTAGCCAGGTATGGTGGTGGCACACACCTTTAATACCAGAACTCAGGAGGCAGAGGCAGGCAGATCTGTGCATCTGAAGCCAGCCTGTCTACATAGAGAGTTTCAGGACAGCCAGGATGACATAGTGAGACGTTGTCTCAGAAAACAAACAAGAAGTTGGCATGGTAATGCACATGAGCCTGTAACCCCAGTGCTGGGGAGGTGGAGACATGGAGATCCCCAGGGTTCATTGGCCAGCCAGGCTAGCTTACCTGGGTACCAGGAGAGTGAGAGACCCTATCTCACAAAACACAGTGGGGGAGTGGGAGCACCTGAAGAACACCCAAACTTGTCCTCTGGCCACCAAACATAGAGGGATGAACATTCATGTGCATATCTCTCTCTCTCTCTCTCTCTCTCTCTCTCTCTCTCTCTCTCTCTCTCTCTCTCTCTCTCTCTCTCACACACACACACACACACACACACACACACACACACACACACACACGAACAAAAAACAAAACAAGAACACTATTCACGTAGTTAGTCTATTTTCCTCATCAATCAGGCCTTTCCCAAAGATTATGATTCCTATTACTAGAGGCATCTACTCAGCCGCTGCCTGTGTTGAGTATTTCAATCAGTCTAAACACCTCAAATGCTAATTATACCACTCACATCCAAGTACAGACTTCACTGATTGGCTGTCCTAGTCAGACAGCACGTTTGCTGCAAATGAATACTGCGGCTTCCACCAAGATGAAGAGACCTTAGTGACCTTCTGGTTTAGAGGACATTAATAACTCACTCTAAATCTTAGTTTCCATATCTGCCTTCCCTATATACACTAACTAGCACACACCCCCATTTTTGGCGTTGTTGTTGTTTTTAAAACCCATGAGAACAGCATTCCCCTCCCGACGGTGCTGTCCTATGAAACTCACTGTATTCAAACCTGAACAACATGACATTTTGGATAATAGATGCTATAATTAAAATATAGGTTAAAAAAATCCTGTTGTTTCAAGTAATGGTTTTGTTCTACATGAAGACAAAAACTTCCTAGCAAACGAATTAATGCACTGCTTTAATAGGCTGCTCCGTAAGTTAAGTTTGAAAATTGATGAGTTCACTGCAGCATTGTTCTTTAAACAATGGCATTGTCAAATGCAACCAGTGAGGAGATTGAAGTTCTCCCAGCAGATTAAGTACAAATTATCCGTCCCCCTGTCTCAGCATCATCTGTTCATTCATCACATACCGTCTAGTATTCCTGGTCAGTGTCAATATGCTCTGCATCCTTGCAGCTAACAGATGTCGACTCTTGTCGAATGAATTACTTTATGTTTCACGCGCTGCTGGCCGCAGATGTGTCACTATAGCAACATCATTAATTTCAGATCTTACCGGAAACGTGCACTCCAATCAAACCTAATTATACCACATTGCTTTCTTGTCCACAAGAAGGAAACTATAATGCAATTATTGGGACACTTCATTTTCTATTCTGCTGTGGCAAATGAGAGAGCCACTGTGATGGACGCTTCTTGTCAAAAAGCTTATTGATGAAGCACAAACCCAATTTACAATCATATGAAGGGCCACCTTACAATTATGTTAGTAATGTAAAGCTCCTCGGATGCCAGCTTACACTGAAGCATTTCAGTAGGAATTCAGCTCGTATAAGATGTTTGAAAACTGACTGAAGTCTGAGTGCTGCACCTCTGCTCTCCAGAACCAGAGCTGTTCACGCCAACAAGCATCCACTGCTGCAACCTCTTCTGCAGCTGAGGACACAAAGTACCAGCAGCTAACACCTGATCCGTTTCCGACACATATGTTCAGGAGAATACATGTACTTGCAGGAGAATACAGAGCCATTACTTATGTGACTAAAATAGAGAATACGAGGTGGAACTAGCAATTTACATCCTGGAACATAACACCAAGAGTGCACTGTTTTAGCAGGACACAAAAAGGGCTAAGGGGCAAGATGGGCCCTGTTAGATTTACCCAGATTTCTGTTTGTGCTCACCTCCTATCCCTGGCCCTAGAGCTGTCCAGCAGTTGCCTCTGAGCTGGACAGGCAGACAACTCTTACTCAGTAGAGCGAAGATGGGTCTGAGACCACAATTAGAGGGGTGGCCACTACTCACTCTCGTGTCTTTTCATCTGACTGTGTGAAATATGGATGTTTTTTTTTTTATAAGATTGAGGTGGGAGAAATGAAATGCCACTTAGCTGCTGAAAATAATAATTATATCATTTGTTCTCTATTATCTATCAGCCTATGGTTTAGTCAGTGTGACTTTTATGATGGACCATGGCAGATATACCACCTTCAAGAACCCCTGGGACCCCAGGAATCAGGGATCCACCCTCCCCACCCCCACAAGACAGGTCAGGATTCACCCTAAGAACAGGTGATGAGCAACAGTCTCCCAGGAGAGAGTTTTAGGGACAGCCTGCAGCTGGAGATGCTGCTGGAATAATGACAGCACTGCTAAGCAATGGCCAGACAATGGAAAAAGCTCAGCCAAGGAGGGCATGTGCTTCAGCTGCTCTTAGAGTGAAAGGCTTTTTCATAAAGGCAATGGAGGGCAGGCACGGTGGCTCACATCTGGAACCCCAGCATTTGAGAGGAAGAGGTCGAAAGGCTACCGTGAGTTCAAAGCCAGCATGGGCTACATAGTGAGTTCTAAGTCCGCCCAGGAAGCAAAGGAAGAAGCCATCTCAACAAATAAACAAGCAAACAAACAAGTGAAAAGCTGTGACAGCAACTGGTTTGCTCCCCAGTACATTCTATAGTTCTGCCAGAACTCTTGAATCTCATACCAATGTAAGAAATAGATTACTGTGATCCATTTTCAAGGTGAAGTGAGTTTGTAGACATTAAACTCCTCACTCCTCTGGCTGGAGCCTGCTCTTCTCAGGATTCTGAGAGCTAGAATAAGTTCTACTTGATTGAGCCTAGGATTGGAAATGGGGGCAGGAGGAGCCTCAGGTCCCAAATTGTTCACTGAGTGAGGCTTTGTGTCCTAGGCTAGTGAGATGGGGATCTGAGGAGTGGTGGTGGTACATTTAAAGCCCCTGTCTGTTGCCAGGTCAATGCTTCTTTTTGCTTTTCATCTGTGTGACCCCCTTTCTGCAGAATTACATATTCAAAACTGTTTCCTGTTCTCTAGTCTTTTGGATTTGTTATTATCTAATCCCAAACACTAACACTGCTTGTATCTGAGAAGCACTATTTAGCTTCAAAAGCAGCGCCAAGTGAAGGGAACTTTGGGTTTCAGGAGCTTACCCTAATGAACTGAAATTTCACAGTGGAAAATGGGCAGCTGTAATTAAGAATCTCATCCTCCTTTTTTAAAAAAAGGAAATTAGCATTTTAAGGAGGACTAGAGTCACAAAACATTTACATATTAACAACAGCAGGCAGCCAAAGACAGACACTGGAAGTGGCAATGACTAGGACAATTCAGGTCAGTACTTTGCTTATCAACACTACTGCTGGTTCCAATACCCAAAGCACCTCAGGGCATATACCTATAGCACAGAGACTCCCAGTGCCCATCCTACTCTGACATCTGGACTCCTCATCTAGCCAATCTCTCCAACCTCCCCCTGACTTCCATGGAAGGTCTAGCACCGCTGGTGGTAGTCAAGTGAACTTTGAAAACCAAATAGGAAGAAAAGCTCTTGAGGGAAGTAGAAGATGTGGTACATTCCCCTAGGGAACACCAACTAAATGAGAAGCTTCCCTTCAATCCATGAGGTCGGAGGAAAGGCTGGCAGAAAGGAGCAGTCAGGGCAACCACACACCTGAGTAGAGGGCCTCTGCCTTGCACCAAGCTCCAGCATACTCTGCTTAAGTGTAAGCCTCTGGAAATGAGAAAGGCCAAACACTACAGAAAATATATTCTCCAACCACAGGGAAGACATTAATGATTTTAACTTTATGTCATTGAACATTATTCTGTAAAATTTTCTGGTTTGTTATTTGTAAACACAATAGATTTTTTTCTAGATTAGTTTTGCTAAAATGACCTACCAATACTAATACTATATACTATATATACTAATCTATAAATTTATTAGATTTTCTATGTGTGTTATTTGCTAAAAATTACCAAATAATAGTAGGTACTTATTTTTTGGTAGTATCAGGAATTAAACCTAAGGTCTTCTACATGCTGGCTGAGCCCTGCACTAAGCCATGGATCCAGCCATGTTTTACTTTGTCTCCTAAGGCAGGGTCTTACTAAGGTGCTCAGTCTGGCTTTGTACTTACTCTGTAGTCCAGGAAGACCTTGGATTTGCAATTCCTCCTGCCTCAATACCCACCCTTCCACCAAGCAGCTAGGATTACATCCTTCTTTTCTTTTCTTTTTAGTTGTCGTGGTTCTTTTTTTTTTTTTTTAATTAAGATTTTTTTCATTCACTTTACACACCAATCAAAGATCCTCCTCTTCCCTCCTCCCAACCTACCCCCACTCCACACCCCCCAAAAGGCAAGGGCCTCCCATAGGGAGGCACATCCAGTAGAGGCAAATCCAAGCCCTTCCCCCTGCCTCAAGGCTGCACTAGGTGTCCCATCATAGGTAGTGTGCTACAAAATGCCCACTCATGCACCAGGGATGGATTCTAATCCTACTGCCAGTGGTGCCCCCAAGCAGATCAAGCTACACAACTGTCTTGCTATGCAGAGAGCCTAGTCCAGTCCCATGGAGGCTCCACAGCTGTTGATCTAAATCTCATGAGTTCCCACTAGTTCGGTTTGGTCGTTTCTGCAGGTTTCCCCATCATGATCCTGATGCACTTGCTTATAGAATTCCTCTTCCCTCTATTTGACTGGACTCCTGGAGCTCTGCCTGGTGTTTGGTTGTGGATCTTTGCATCTGCTTCCATCAGTCATTGGAGAAAAGCTCTGCGATGACAGCTAGGGTACTCACCAGTCTTATGACTGGGGTAAGCCAGTTCAGTTCAGGCATCCTCTCCACTATTTCTAGTAGTCCAAGCTGGGGTCAACCTTGGGGATTCCTGGCAACTTCCCTAGCACCTGGTTTCTCTATCTCCAAAATATCTCCCTCTATCATGGCATCTCTTTCATTGTTTTCCCATTCCATCCCTGTTCCAGCTCGACCATCCTTTTCCCTTATGTTCTCATCCCCATTCCCTACCCTCCATTGCCCACCCCTCATCCCCAGTTTACTCATGGAGATCTCATCTATTTCCTTTTCCCAGGGAGATCCATGTGCCCCTCCTAGGGTCTTCCTTGTTAGCTAGCTTCTCTGGAGCTGTGGGTTGCAGTCTGGTTATCCTTTGCCTTACATCTAGTATCCACTTTGAGTGAGTACATACCATGTTTGTCCTTCTGAGTCTGGGTTGGCTCACTCAGAAACCTTTGACTCTTTCCTTGCTTTTAAACATGAGCTAGTAACTCAAGTATGATAATGACTGTGTTATCTTTTTGTTGCTCCTAGACTTGGGGAAAAGCTTTAAATATCCTACTGGTAAGTGTTAATACTTGCTACAAACTATAGATTATATGTTGGGACTACCCTTTTCTATAATAAAGACAGTTCATCCTCAGCTCTAGTTTGCTAAAGAACCTCCTGTGTGGAAATACTGAATTGAAATTCATCAAATGCTTTACTGAATTGGAGGGGGTCCCTGGGTTTTTTCTTCTTATGGCAATGTTGTAATTTATAGTGATCAATTTCTAAATTTAAACAAGCCTTGCAGCTGGATCACATCTATTAGAGCTTCACACATTGTATTTTTCTTGATCACAGGGCTTTAAACAGCAAAGTAAAGGGCATCTCAATGCATTCAAGTTTTATTATGAGTTTTTCTTCTTAATTCATAGATGGGCAACTACTTCTAACAAATGTCTCAAACCTGTTATGCTTTATCTATTATTGTATACTTCATTGTGGATTTCTCCTTAGTTTGTGCAGAGTTTTAAATATTAAATAATACTAGATTTGGCACTTTATTCAAAAATTTTACGCTGACGTGTAAAAGAGATACTTTTACCTTCCCTGTCTTGCTGTCTCCTCATCCTGTTCTGGTTTCTGTTTTCTAACAATAACATGTCCTCTCCACTTTCTTGTCTCTTAATAAGCAAGTTTATATATACAAAGTATAATGATAAAAAATACCATAAAATTATCTTGGGCTAGTGTTAGGAGATTCTCCTGAAGATGATTTTTAATAGTTTTAGGATGAGGTGAGATGGCTCAGTAGATAGAGGCACCTGCTGTCAAACCCAGTAGCCTGACTTCAATTCCCAGAACCCATATGGTGGAAGGAGAAAACTGACTCCTCAAGTTGTCCTCTCGTCTCCATGCTTGTAAGGAGGTGTGCACATGCACCTACCATCCTCACAAAAGAAAGAAATGTGAAAATTTTAAAAAGAGGTTTTTCAGGTGATAAAACTATGTCTTCTGGGTCTGACTTAATGGCTTATATTTCCTAAAGAAGTGTTCTATTAATTTCACTTCAAAGCTGCTGACAGTAAAGAACCGATATTCTTTTATGATTTATTTTAAATATCATCACTGTAACTTTGTTCAACTTGCTTGCATCTGCCCCCCCCCCCCATTCTACTTTCAAGTCGTACTTATTTTATTAAGTCTTTTCAAAAGACTGGCCAGCTGTATTGTACTCTCTGTTTTATCTTTAAAACCGTTTATTTCTAGAGAAGGGGTCTTGCTATGTTGCCCAGGCTGGTCGTGAACATAGACTCAAGGGGCTCTCCTTAGCCTTCCGAGCAGCTGGCCCTGCAGATATGCACCATCACACTCCACCTCCTCTTGAATACCACAGCACTCTTGTTTCTGTTCTCATCTTTAGGATTTCTTCCTATGTCACTGACTTCTACTTAAATGAAATTTAAGATTAAATTTTATTCTCTCTTCTTTTTGAGACAGGATCTTCCTATGTAGTCCTAGCTGTCTGGAGCTCACTATGTAGATTAGGATGCTCCAAACTCACAGAGAGCCACCTGTCTCTGCCTCATGAGTGCTGGAATTAAAGGCATACACTACCATGCCCAGTCTCCTTTTTTCATTGAAAAAACACAAGTTCTTTGACTATTCCACAGGCAAAGATACCCAGTGATTACATGTGCTATTTCTATTTTACTCCTAACTTTTACCATTTCTGATGTTAGGCAAAGATAGCAATGATTCTATTTGCTATTTGCATTGTGTTCCTAACTTCTCCCATTTCCACCATTCTACTGTGAGTAGGCACACCCACTTCTTACAATTCACCGAGACTTGACTAAGATCTAGCTCATTCTAATCTGCCTAAATTTCCCATACACTCTAGATGAAAACATGTGTTCTCTAGGTGACAGATGAAGAAGTCAATCTATTCCATGAGATCAATGCTATCAGACTTTCATTTGGCTGATTCCCGCCTGCTTGGATGATCAATTAAAATGATGCTAACATTTCCTCCTATGCTAGCAGATACTATAATTTTCTCCTGTATCACTTTGTGTTTGTACATTGAGACCTTTTCAGCATGTATATATATATTCAACCTTCTATTAGGAAAGTGTCCCTCTTTCTTAAATAGTGCTTTTAATCTTAGAGACTATCTTGTTTGATATTCGGGTAGAAGTTAGGTCTTTTTCAATTCCTAGTTACCTTAATGATTATTTTTCCTTATATGTTTTGTCTTTTTTTAAAAAATAGCTCAATCAGTTATTTTTCTTTAAGTGTTCAGTGGTTTAATTGTTTTTATCAAGCTTAGTACCAACAAACATTAGGGATGCCTTTTTTCCTTCTGTGTGTCTTAGTGCTTCATTAGTAAGTTTTGAAGTCTCTCTGTGCTCATATATCTATCTTTTGTTCTCACTGCTGGTTGGGGCTCTAGACAGTATGAACACTCTACACTTACCTATTTATTTTTAACTATTTATTTTCAACTCACAACTCTCCTGAGTCAGCTTCCTGCTTACAGGTGTGTACTACCAGGTGGGCCTAAGTTCTACTGTAAGAAAGGTTAGTCTGTGTGTATTATAGCCAAATAGTTTGCTGTGTTACCCAAAGTAATATTATCAGAATCATTTTATAACCCCCATATAGACATGCAAACATTTCTTTTGGGAAGGAAAAAAGTAGGCGCCTAACTACTGAGAAATATAACACATGCTTTTCAGTGATACAGCCAATCTTTTCATCACATGGTACCCTATGCAATCCTTATGCAAACAAGTAGGAACTACTATCCTGTGCTTGTTAAACTGAGAAAGCCTGGGTACCTGCAAGCACTATCATTGATTTAGGTCTTCTTTCCTGTATTTTCACTCCAAGTGTCCTAACTGTTGCTGGGATACAGGATACCGGGTTTACACTTTCAACTAAACTCCTACAGACTAAAAATTTCCTGAAGGTTGTCGCAGGCTTTGTGTCCCTTTGCTCATATCATTACTTTGGCATGACTCTGGAGAGTCTGGTTTAGTGTCTCTATCAGCAGGACTAGGCAGCTCAGAGCAATGGGTAACTCTACCCTGTAGTCCTTCCCCACCACTCCAATGGACAGGCTCCTGAACAAAGGCTGCCCAGGAGCCCTGAAGAGCGGTGCACACACTGGCTGTGCAATACCTCCTCTCCAGACTCTGCTATCAAGAGTTCTTCCTCCCTCTGTGTGGCTCATCCTAGGAGCCGTCTGGAGCTTCAGTATGCTTGGTAGTGACCTCCTTGCTCCAGATCTTTCAATTCTGGAATGCTCTTCACTTTTCCTAGCATTGCCGTAGACAGAGATCTTCTGTAACTTCCTGTCTGCTCACTGGAATTGGGAAAGGAAACTCCTAACTCATTTCCTCAGTCTAGTTTCCTGAAGCAGAAACCTCTATGTCCTAAGTGAGTCATTTGTACTTAGAAGCACCATCCATCCTTTCTTGATTTTCTCCACCTGGTACTGTACTGAAATCCAAATAAAAATCCCCAAACCAGACCCTGGGTTACACTAAACTTCCAAATTCTCCATGGAAGCTAACACCTACAGAATCCGGAGTTCATATTTATCAAATGGTTAGTTACATTTCTCAGTAATGTCACTTTTCCCACACACCCATCCAGGTCCTTAGGTTCATAGCCACAGTTTGATAAAAGCATGTTACTGTAAATAGGAGCTTTATTTTCACCTACACCTAAAGGGTTGTTTTGAGTATTTTAACCAGCAACCTGCCAATTGCTGATTTAATATTTTAATTAGTTTTCAGTTGACCACCTTGGTTGTCACATCTGTAAATATGTGTTCTTTCCTGATTATACACCTACTTCTATGTCTTATCTTTTTGCAAACGGGAATCATTCTATAATAATGTAAAATAATGTTATGAGTGTATCTGTATTCTTTGTAGTCTAACTACAGACTAATACTAATCACAGGTGATGTTGAATGTTG
Organism: Onychomys torridus; assembly: GCF_903995425.1. Lineage (NCBI taxonomy): Eukaryota > Metazoa > Chordata > Mammalia > Rodentia > Cricetidae > Onychomys > Onychomys torridus. Next base: position 69,082,708 of record NC_050455.1, read on the forward strand.
TGTTGGGGACATATTTTATTTAATTATGCTATGTATGTTGCTTTTATTTCTAGTTTACTAACACTAGAAATTTAATTTAAATCATTATCTTTTATTTAGTACATTATAGATTAAGAATTCTGTAACAGAAAAAAATAGCAAATAAGGACAAAATAAAAATGGAGCTACAGAATGGGATAAATAGATGTAGTAATCTTTACAGGAGAGTGCTACTGTTAAACCACTGAATTTATACAGCTTCTAACAACTCAAGGATCATCCTATAATAAACAAATACACATTTTGCTCTTAAGCCACTAAAGAGATATGTAATAGCTGTGAGAAAAAAAATGTGAGATTCTATAAAATTCAAAATACAAAAGTAAGTCACTTAAAGCTACAGCAAAGTTACTTTTCACTAGCTGTCAGGATAGTGAATGTATGAAAGGATGGAGATTCAATCATTTAAACAGCTTTCAAAAAAGAGGTCTAGAAACCTACAAATCCAGCACTCAGTTATGACACATACATATGTAAACAGAGTATCTGATGTTATCTGCTCCACTGAAAGACAAACAGAAGTGAACAGTACCTGTTTTGTCTGTCAGTAAGTACACCAAGCGTCCGAGTTCCTCTGGTATTGTGCTGGTCCGAACAACTGTCCCAGGAATATTCTCATCTTTCATAATCATCCATCCATATGCTGCTTTGCCCATGTCCAAGTTTACTCGCAGACTGCCAAGTGAAACCATCATGATGGTCAGTGAGTCCAGACCTATATAACAGTCCACGCTCAATGGACTTACACACATACTTTAAATTTTATAAAAATAAATAACACTGAATTTCAGACTTTAAAATAAATGATTTGTGTATATTTAAGAGAACAAATGATTTTATACTCTAGATAATGTTTACAGGTAATAGTCGGGTGGATAATTCCTCTCATATGAGTTACAGTTTGAGCTACAAGAGAAGCAGGCAACTGGTTCTAAGTATCCCATTAACATACAGAGTACTATGGGCATAAAGAGGAAAACACATATGCTTAAGGTTACTGTGAGAAAATATGTGAAAAGGGTCTTGAGGCATCTGGAATAGGCACTTTGCTTCTTAGTGATTTTTAAAAATATTTCATATTTTGTAATATTACATATTTCAAATCTGTATGTAACAGACTATAATAGATGGCCTCTGGAATGACTTCCAGGCTTTAATTAAAGGGTGACTATATAAGAACACACTATAAAACTGCCCACTGGAGGAAATAGTCTCAGCACACCTATTATGTGCCAACTCAAACATGTTCATCTCTCTCTCTAATTAAACCTTGGAAACACAGTAGACAGCCATGGGGATGAAATTGCTATTCATCAACCATTTATGACCTATCAGCATGGTAATTCATATGGTTCAACCTATTAATAAACACACCTTTGAAAAACAATATTCAGGAATCAGTCAATGGCAAATGTATAAATTAAGAAGCATCAAACTAGCATAACTTCATTAATTTATCTGTAGGGTTCCCACATTAAAATCATAGGAATGACATGAGTTGGAAGAAAACTGTTGACTAGTGTTACCTGTGCATCTCTCTCCAGCCAGCACCTCCTCATCTCTTGGCTCCTTAGATCCTTGTTAAAAGAGTGAAGCAAACTAAGAGATGGCAACAGTCCTTAAGCAGGAGGGGTAGGAACTGGTGTTCCTGGAGGCCCAGAGGCCCAGGGCAGGTCTACCATCATGTGGTGAGAAGCTGCTAAGTTAGTCAATGGTAAGTATCAAGCGGTGTGAGGGACATTGTGTCAGCAGTGGGGAATCACAACACCCTTCCAGGTGGGTTTAGGATGAAGGGGGCATTTGAAGAAGAAATGCAAAAACATTTCCCCATAGATTCTGATTTGATTTGGGCTTTCAAACAGACTCTCCATGAATAAGAGAGATAAAGTAACCATAGGCCCTTGTTGAAATAAACGGGCAGAAGTCGGGGAAGAACTGAGCAGGAAAAGTGGGCCAGTACGGGAAGACACCCCCAAAACACAGCAGGGAGGTTAGACAGCTATCTACGTCTTCAGAGCTCTCATCGCTTGTCTCAGAGACCTGCACACTAGGAAAACACGGTCATCTGCCTGTGTGTTGGTTCTTTTAGATTTGGTCAAGTTGTTTTGTGAAATGTCACCCTCCATTGTTTTCTGTGCTCAGCTTATAGTCACCAGGCTCAGGGTGTCAAGAACCAGAGATTCTTATGTGCGCTGTTCTTTTCAAACCCTGAGCAATTTATGTTGTTGAAGAGCTATAAGAATGTATTATTTCACAGAATATCATATTGTAAGTAATTACTCCTGGGCCATTTTAAGTTGAATACAAATATCCCTGGAAGAACACACAGAACAGTAGCCGCTCATGGCAGAGGAGGAGAATGAATACCTTTTAGAGGATAAAAAGGTGCACGGGGCATAGAACACAAATCATCACCAAAAATGACCCGGTAAAATGTTTCAAATACGACAACACTCCCACACAGGGAATTACAGCTCCACATGTGCCATGATTCATGTTGTGAATTTGGTCAAATGCTAAAGGAATAATTTGCTTTTAATGCTAAGCCTCTAAGGCACTCACACTCTATGGTAGCAGAGTGATGACTGTCACTACACTGACTTTACTTAGTAATGTCCTGACTGTACAGACCTTTATCTAGGGAGGTGCCAACTCTGACACACTGTGTAATCTATGAGTCACGAGATTACAGGAACATGTTAGATGGTAGCAAATACCAGATGCATTGCCAAGTCCATTCTACTGCTGACTTAGCAACGGTGACCCTGTTAGTGACAGACCTATTCCAGGTAAAACATGGTGATTGTCTTCAGATGGTTCACTGAGCCAGGGCACAGCCATCACTCTACTAGCACACAGTATGAAAGAGGAACCACCTCAGATGACTAGTCATTTTCAGAGATGTTGCCAATAGGAATGTATATGAAAATGTTTATTTTTGTAATTGTAGGAAATGTGAGGTGGGTTTCAAGATGTAAGACTGCCTTCATGACAACTTATTTTTGTTCAGTCTAATCCCACAGCTACAAATACCTGAAGAAGAAACTCAGAGTCTGAATAAATTTCAAGTGCATTTTTCCCAAAATACACAATACAATTCCATTTAGACCCCAGGATGCTTGCTATATTTAAGCTCTAATTTGTTACAATTAAACCTCAGCACTTATCACTGCCAGGTGAGCCCATCCCCAGCCACCTGAGAAGCGCACACAATTCTCCTTGGGGAACAAATCTACCTGAAATAATTCACATGCCAATTCTAATCTGAGCAATCAATCAATCAATAATAAATGAATGAATGAATGAATGAATGAATGAATGAATGAAAGGAAGCCCTTTCATGAAAACTTTGGCCAAGGGTAATCAAAACCACTTGGGATACCGCTAAGGCTGAGGACACTGAGGCCTTCTCTGGACTCTTCTAGCATTTTTCACTCTGACGATCTGCCGCAGGCAGCAGCAGACAGCACCAAAAGCTTCTCCCTGGTGAACTGCCCCATACAATATCAACACAGCTAGCAGTGTCATGTTAGGACCAGTCGAGTCCCTTCCTGGGCTTCGGGCCAGCACTGCTGCCTGAGGGACCTCTAACCCTAGAGGAATCAAAATATCTGAGTGAACAGGAGTTTCACTCACTTTCCGCTCAAAGTGCTCTACTACGAGCTATATCCATAGTCACTGGCTGTATCTCCAGTGTTAGTCAAGGTCTCTCCAAATGGCCTGGCTAGACTTGGATTTGCTTTATATCTTAGGTAGGTCTTGAACTCTTTATCCTCTTGTCTCAGCTTCCTGAGTAGCTAAACTGTTAGAATTACAGAACTGTGCCACCAAGCCCAGCTAAATGTGTAGTCCAGGGGTAGAACTTGACACCCTGCATCATTGTTTCCAGCACTCTGCCTACTAGCAAATGCTAACCTGGATCAACCTTTCTGCTTAATATGTACATTCTAGTTAGCATGAACTCCTGCCAACTCATCCTCCTAAAATTCTGGCAACTGTCTTCCATGCTCTAGGTGGAGGAAGTCAGGCTAACATGTCTGATGTTAGCTATCGCTTGTATCAGTTTCCAATTTTAACATATCTCAGTTCTGTGATCTTTTACTAAAGGCTGACTTGATTCCAGTGATCAAGGAAGGTTTCAAAGGAATGTAGACCTTGGGTCAAGCAGGATGGCTCAGTGGGTAGAAGTCTTTATAGTGTAAGCCTGGCACCTGAATTAGACCCCTAGGATCCATGGTTTGAAAGAGAAAGCCAATTCCCACAAGCAGTTCCCTGACTTCCTCACACAGACCAGGGCATGCAGAACCCAACAAATAAATGCACTGTTCAAAGTGTTTACAAGGACTACAATCCAACTAAAAGTCCAATGAGACAATAAATGTATTTGCAAACATGAGACACTAATCATTCAAATACTAAAATTCAAATTGACACAGAAAAATGAGGATAGCAAGAGTCCAGCCCAAAGGGCACAAAGAAGCAAAGGCATGTGCTTTGTGTGCTATTTTATGTCTGGCCATTTTTCTACTCCATCCCCACAGGACACTATGAACACAAACTAGACCAGCTCTAGGTATGTTATGTTTCTTCTGATATGCAATATCTACTGAAATTAATTTATAAACTAGCCACAGTAAATAACAATAACAATAAAATATAACTATAACAATATATAATAAAAGTAACATGAATGTGGTCTTTTTCAAAATATTTTACTGAGCACATAAATTTTTAGAACTCAGTTGATCATGGTAAGTGAAATTAAACTATAGAAAGTGAAGGTATGTGCAAGTGGGACTGATGACCAACTTCACTGAATGAAGAAAGGAAACTAAAGGTAGGCAGGGAGAGTTCTGCTCCAGACACAACAGTTCATGTGTGCCCAACAGTGCAAACTCTTAGCCTGAAATCTCAACCTCAGATGTAAGAGCTTTCAGGAAGCAGGTTGATTGTGCTGTGGGATAATCCTTCTATACACTGTGTCACTCAGATTTGTTTAATAAAAAGCTGATTGGTAGATAGCCAGGCAGAAATTATAGGCAGGACAACCAAACTACAGGAGAATGGAAAGAAGGGAGGAGTAAGAGAAGCCGCCAACCAGCGTGCTGCCGAGGAAGCAGTATGCACAGGAAATGAGGTAATAAGCCATGAGCCATGTGGCAAAGCATAGATAAGAAACATGAGTTAATTTAAATGTAAGAGTTAGTTAGTAACAAGCCTGAGCTATCAGCCAAGCATTAATAATTTATATTAAGCCTCCGAGTCAGTTATTGGGAAGTGGCTGCCAGTTGTTAGAGAGCATGTAGTTGGGACAAGAAAATTCTACCTACATGACTGTGTTTTGTTTCTGTAATTTCTTCAAAGCTGGGAACTGACTGGCAAATCAACCACACAGACTTGAGTGGAGCCTTGACAGCCTGTATAAACATTCAGTTAAGTTTTGTATATCCAAAACAGATGTGAGAGGTCAAGCTGTCCACTACTCCTGGGAAGCTTCTACAGGTGACTCTCAACAGTTCAGACCCTTCCTATACTATCTCACCTAAAACTACCAAGTTGTTAGGTCATTTCAATTTTGCAACTATATGAAGTAATCACACAATGTATAGCTTTTGAGTCTGAGCTTTAACACTCAACATAGCTGTCAACCTGCTATGGCATGAATGTTTTTGTCCTTTTTCCTTATAATTTATTTTTAAGGCAAATATATACAAGCCATGTATATTTTATATGCCAATGATAATCAAAATTAAAGTATATTATTCACAATGGCAAAAAACTATAAAATGTTTAGAGATAAATATATACCCTACAACATTATTAGCAGAAAATGTAAAAGACCTAAATAGTGTTCAGAAAGCCAAGTGTTGTGGCACATGACTAATTTTGGAACTTTGGGTAGTGAACAGGAGAAAGAAAAAGGAATATATACAGTTATATAAAGAAATAGATAGTTTTAAAAAATAAAGTCTTTAAAGAGACAGTAAAATTAATATAAAAAATAAGCCACATAAAGATGGAAATCACACAAAGATTCTGGATTATATATATTGTCTTTAGGATTTTTAACTGCAGAAAGACATTTGATTATAAAGGCTGCTGAGTTAAACCAATATACATATGTATATGTATATATACATGTATGTGTATATATACATATATGTGTATATACATATACATATACATACATACATACATATATATATTAAAGGTATCTTGACTTCAAAATTTGTGTCTAAGGATATGTTGCTTTGGAAAAGAGGTTCTGCTTTTGTTTCCACAGAAGATGAGAACCTGTGGATTGCTTCCAGGCTCATATGGTTTGATCATCTAAGACTCCCTGAGAGACAGATGATCCAACATCCAGAACAGCTTCAAGGCTCAGAGAATACAGCATCACAGATTACTCTAGTCAGGACTTGACCATAATTCTTAATTTTCTCAGGATGCCCATAAGATTGCCACTGCCTCCGTCCAGAAGGAAGTAGTATGAGAAGCTACACCCAAATTCCCAAAATACTGTTTATTTTTATTTAAAGGGGGTTGATTATAAATGCAATCTCTTTCTAAAAAAGGAAAGGGGGATCATATAAATATGATATTTTTGAGACCGCATGGAGCAGGTCTCAAGTCAAATCAGAAATTGGTTGGTTGCTCTCACAAATTTGTTCCACCATTGCACTAACATATCTTGCAGGCAGAGCACCATTGTCAAATCACGTGTTTGTAGCTGGGTTGGTATTCATATTTCTCTTTTGGTGCATTCCTGTAGCAAGGATGTTAGCATGTACTGGTGAAGGCTCTATGTAGGCACCAGCTCCACTTCTCCACATTCAATAAGTTGTGTAGGTATTGTTTTCAGCAATGGGGACTTGCCATTAGTTTGTGGAAAGCAATCTATAGTCTTGGCAACAGTCTTGATTGGAGAGAACTGTATAACCCTTTGAGCCAAAATCTCAAAATTAGATGTAACCCATTCTTGGTACTGGAAGCCTCATTTGGTGTCAAGAGATGGCTAATGTGACTACTCTGTCTTCATCATCATTTGGTGATTTCAGTTAGATCGCCTGTGTGTGTGTGTGTGTGTGTGTGTGTGTGTGTGTGTGTGTGTGTGTGTGTGTGTGTGTGTGTGTAGGAAGCTTCTACTATATTAGGTTTCCATACTCCCCCTCAAATGGCCCTTAATTTTAGCTGTCTCCCCAATTCTCTTCTCTGTCCTTCTCCCTCCCCAGTTGATCTTCCTATTCCAGCCATCCCCCTATCCACCTAAAACTTGCTATTTTTCTTTCCTAGGGAGATTTATCTGTCCCCTAACTAGTCACTCACTCCATACCTAACCTCTAGTTCTACGGATTATACTTTGGTTATCACTTACTTAACAGCTAATATTCACATATAAGTGAATACATACCATATTTCCCTTTCTAGGGCTGGGATACCTCACTCAGGAATAACTCAGGATATCTTAACTCAGTGTTTCCCTCCTAGTTTCGTCCATTTACCAGTGAATTTCTTCTTTCTTAATGGCTAAATAATGCTCCATTTTGTAAATACACCACATTTTCTTTATCCATTCTTTGGATATAGGCCTAAGGGTGGAAGAGCTGGATCTTGTGGTAGTTCAATTCCCATCTTCTTGAGGAAGCACTGCACTGGTTTCTAAGGGGCTGTACAAGTTTGTACTCCCACCAGCACTATGAGTGTCCTCATTCCATATACTCAACAACACAAGCTGTCACTTGTTTGTTCTTTTTCCCCTAGAGCTGAGGACCGAACCCAGGGCCTTGTGCTTGCGAGGCAAGCGCTCTAACACTGAGCTAAATCCCCAACCCATCCCTTGTTTAATTGATCTTAGCCATTTATAATACTTAGCCATTTCAAGCACTATATTGAATAGGTATGGAGAGAGTGGACAACCTTGTTTTTTTTCCTGATTTTAGTGGAATTACTTCTCTCCATTTAATTTGATGTTGTCTATGGGCTTTCTATAAAGTTCCTTTATTAAGCTTAGGCATGTCCCTTATAGCTCTAATCTCTCCAGGACTTTTATCAAGAAAAGTGTTGTATTTTGTCAAAGGACTTTTCTGCATCTAATGAAGTGAGTGTACTTTTTCCTTTCTTTCTTTCTGCTTGTTTATATGTTGAATTACATTATTGAATTACATATGTTGAGAAATCTCTGCATTTCTGGGATGAAACCTACTTGATCATGGAGGATTATCTTTTTGTCTTTAGATTCAGTTTACATGCACTTATTGATAATTTTGACATTTATGTTCACATGGGAAGTTGGTCTGTAATTCTTTGTTGGGTCTTTATGTGGTTTAGGTTTCAGGGTAATTGTGGCCTTATAAAACAAACTGGACAATGTTCCTTTTGTTTTATCTTGTGGAACAATTTGAGTAATATTAGCATTAACTCTTCTTTGAAAGTCTGTAGAATTCTGTTCTAAAACCACCTAGCCCTGGGCTTTCTTTTTTGTTGGGACATTTTTAATTACTGCTTCTATTTCACTAGGGGTTATAGGTCTGTTTAAATGCTTGTCTCATTTTGACTTAACTTTGGTTAAGTGGTACGCACTGAGGAAATTATCCATTTCTTTGAGATTTTCCAATGTGGTGGAGTATGTATGTCCTTTTGAGTCCTTGGATTTTCCTCAGTGTCTATTATATCTCCCTTTTCATTTCTAACTTTGTTAATCTCTCTCTGCCTTTTGGTTAATTTGGATAAGGGTTTGTCAATCTTATTGATTTTCACAAAGAGACAACTATTTGTTTCTTGATTGTTTTTAATTTTTTTGTTTCTATTTTATTAATTTCATACTTAAGTTTATTTCTTGCTGTCAACTTTTTTTGGGATATGAGCTCTTCTTTTTGTTTAGGTGTGCTTTTAAGTTGCTAGTATGAGATTTCTCCAAATTTTTATGTATTCACCAAGTGCTATGAACTTGCCTCTTAGAACCATCTTTTTTATATCCCATAACTTTGGGTATGTTGGATAATCATTTCTAGTCAAACCTAGGAAGTCTTTAATTTCTGTCATTTTTTCATTCATTAGTGTGCTGTTCAGTTTCCATGAGTTTGTAAACTTTCTGCTATTATTGATATTCAGTTTAAATCTGTTGTGGTCAGATAGGATGCAGGGTGTTATTTCAATTTTTTTGTGAATGTTAAGACTTGCTTTGTGTACAAGTATGTGGTTAATTCTGGAGAAAGTTCCATGAGGTGCTGAGAAGAAAGTATATTCTTTTGTGTTTGGGAGAAATGTTTCTGTAAGTATCGGTTAGGTCATTTGGTTTATAATGCTAGTCAGCGCCAGCATTTCTTTAGTTTAGTTTTTGTTTGTATGTATGACTTGTCTTTGCCAAGAATGGGGAACTGAAGTCTCTCCCTATCAGTGTATGAGTGTCAATCTGTGGTTTATGCTGTAGTGTGTTTGTTTTATGAAGTTAGGTTTGGTACATAGATGTTAAGAATAAAATGTTCTCTTGGTGGAGTTTTCTTTTGATGAGTATGTTAGTGTTCCTCCCAATGTCTTCTTGTTAGTTTTGATTTGAAGTCTATTTTGTCAAATAAAAAATGGCTACACCAGCCTGCTTCTTTGGTCCTTCTGATTTTACCCTGAGGTAATATCCATCCTTGATAAGGATGCAGCAGAAAGATAAATCCAGTTTTCTAAACCAATCTATGAGTCTGTCTCTTTTTTTTGGGGGGGGGGGGAGCTATTAGTATTGAGTTATTAATAAGCAGTGTTTACTGATTCCTGTTACTTAGTTGTTGCTGTGTGTGTGTGTGTGTGTGTGTGTGTGTGTGTGTGTGTGTGTCTTTCCCCTCTTTTGATTTGCTAGTCTAGGATTTATTCCTTGTGACTGTATTTTTTTTTCCCCCTTGGTGTGATTAACCTCTTTAAGTTGGAGTTTTCCTTCTGGCTCCTTCTGTTTTGCTGGGTTTATAATTAATATTGCTTCAACTTTGTTTTATCATGGGATATCTTATTCTCCCCATCTATTGTGATTAAAAGATTTTGCTGTTTCTGTTTTCTTAAAACTTCATATTCACACTTAGTTCCCCTGTAGCAACCTCACAAGAAGGACCCCCCACTTCAGCCCTCAGCATGAATGTGTTACTGCTTTATCAGAGAACCCGAGAGGGCTAGCTACCTCCCTTTTGACTTTCTGCCCTCCACCATGTAAAGACCTCATAAAGACGCTACCTTCAAATAAAGAGTAGCCTTTGCCTCACAGAATCTATTAGTATCTTGACTAGATATACCAGTTCTCAGAGTATGAGGTATAAATTGATGTTTATATTTATTTAGTCTCAGTGTTTTGTTATAGAAGCACACATGGACTAAGGCAATCCTCAAATTGCTAATATAGCTAAAGTTTATTCCTTGTTACTCAATGACAAGCAGTAATATAGTTTAACAGATGGCTGAAGAACAAAAACACTACTGTTTCTGATAAAATGAAAATAAGCTAATGTAAAGAAAGATATAATTACAAACTCAATGAAAGAAAACTCTGTAACCACAAGTAAAAGAAGTCACAATGGAGATCAAATATTTTGGGGCTAAGAGGAACAGTGCAGTTGATAGAGTGCTCGTCCAGCATGTACAAACCTGAGGTGTGATGCCCACACCACACAAGAGATGCATCACAGCAAATGACTGTAATCCAGCACTTGGGAGATGGAGGTGTGTGTGTGTGTGTTTGGGGTGGGGGGTGGAATCGGTAGTTTGAGGCCATCTTTGACTACATAATTAAGTTCAAGGCAAGCTTGGGTTACTAAAGTCACAAGATCCTGTCTAAAAAGCAATAACAAAAAACTATTTCTGTACTTGTTAATAACAAAAATACTACACATGAAAATTTTAGAGATATAACCAAAATAATAAAAAAAAATTAATGACTTAAGTACATATATTCGGGGGGGGCTTAAACTAATCTGTTAAACATTTACATCATGAAGAAAAATACTAAATCTAAGGAGGAATAAGAAAGTAACGTCATGAAACAGAAAATAACACATGGTAGGGAAATTCACAAGGATAATAGTATGAATTTCTAAAAACCTACCAATGTTGTTTGGAAACTGTTTTAAAGAAGAAAGGAAACAGGAAAGGCAGTAAGACTACAGAATGGAAGTGATGAAGCAGAGTGTGGCCACACAACCTGTAATCCTGGCACACTAGATATGAGCAATGGCAGGAGGATCAGGAATTCACAGTTAGCCTCAACTACACAGGAACTTCAAAGCCAGTATGGGTTACAAGAACCCTGTATCAAAAATAATAAATAAAAAACAATGAAAAACTTATAAAAATCAATATTATAGACTTTATACATATATGGGATAATACCATAAACAAATTTGTAAAAAAATTTGAAAATTTAGACACTTCATCTATTTCTTGAAAACTAGCTCTGCTAAACCAAATACTAATGAAAGCAAATTTGTGCAGTGTTTCCATAGAAAAAGTTCAGGCTCCTGACTGGCTTCTTGACATGCAAGTGTTTAAAGAATAGACAGCACCAACATAAATGTTTTAGAGATGAGAAATGGGAGATTCATCATTGTTTTATGAACCTATATAACTTTGACACTAAACTGCAAAAAGGGAGTATGAAATAATATTATTAAATTATAAAAGTATTATCACTTATGTAAACTGATAGAAAAAATCTTCCAGAAAACGCAAGTGAACAGACTCTAGTGAAACACAGAGTACAAACCATGGCCATATTAGCTTGTCTCCTAGAAATAAAAAGCCGGTATGATACTAGAAAGTCAATCACTATAATTTAGCATAGCAATCTATTTAAGGAACATTTTAATCAAGAAGAATCATGAAGAGATGTAGCAATATAAAATTGTATTATGGCTTGAATACAACTTTTAGCAAAAGGAATTCAAAACAATGAAAATGTTAAAGAGTTTTTATTATAAAGGTAGCACATTTAGATGGTGACTATCTTAACTTTGATAATGGGAACAAAGGAACAATGCACTTCATTCTTACCTTTATTGAATAATAAACAAGATTTTTGCTTATTAACAAGAAACAAAATAAATGGTACAAAGAATATATAAAAGTCTAAAAGATTCTAGATTATTAAAGTCAACAAGGTTTTACTAAAGTCAGATTCAAGTAATAGAAATAAACATTATTTCTTTATACCAGAAAAAGATATGAAAGGGAACTTGAAAAAATATAGGATTTAAGAATATAAAATATTCATAAATTACTGCTGTGGGATATCTTTCTGTATGCTGTGAATATGTGTTGCTTTGATTGGTTGATAAATAAAGCTGTTTGGCCAATGGTGAGGCAGAATAAGGTTAGGCAGGACATTCCAACTGGAGAGAGAGGAAGAAAGGAGAGTGATGCTGTTAGCTGCCGCCAGGAGAAGCAAGATGTAAAGTACCAGTAAGTCATGAAGTCACGTGGCAATGCATAGATTAATAGCAATGGGCTGAGTTAAGTTGTAAGAGCTAGCTAGTCAGAAGCCTGCACGATTAGGCCATACAGTTTGTAAGTAATATAAGTCTCTGTGTGTTTACTTGGGTCCAAGCAGCTGTAGGACCAGGTAAGACACCAGAGAAACTTCTGGCTACAAATTACTCTAACGTAAGTTGTATAACCTTTATGGAGAAAGTTTAGAAAAATTATAAATAAATTGAGAAGTGCAACAGCAGATTCATGACCAAGAGGAGTAAAAACTCAAAGACACAAGGAGCAAAGGTCTGTGTCAAACACTGCTTCATTCAGAAGGCATATTAATTAGTTTGCTATTTGGTCTGTGGAAGACAGACCAAGGGAGCCCACAACAGGCAATGTATACGTGACAGAGATGATATCAAGCCTCTGGGAAAGAGTTTTTTTTTTTTTGTTTGGTTTTTTTTTTTTTTGTTTGTGTGTGTGTGTGTGTGTGTGTGTGTGTGTGTGTGTGTTGTTTCTACAATGGGTGGTGAGGCAATTATTTTTTTTTAAAATTGGATCTGAAAACTCTATCATATACTACTTTAAAAAAAAATCAGTTGTCTAGTATGGACAAAGCCCCAAGTTCACTCTTGGTCTCTGTCTCCCCATTCCCCTTGCAGGAGTATGTCTTTGGGTTAGAATGTACATTTCAAATACTTGAAGACCTGAGTTCAAGTTCTAGCATCACAAGAGAACAAGATCACTTTCAGTGGTCAACAGAGAGAATGCTCACGTTCAGCAGACAGAGAGGAGAACATGGTCTTAGAACAGAGGAAGATTTCTAGGCACACAGTTTGGCAACATACAAAGATTCGTATATATTTAACAAGGTAAAATCAGAATTGCTGTGTAAAAAATACCAAGCTACAGAGAAAGATGTCAGCAGAACAGGAATGAAAAAGTTAGAGCTACATAACTATAAACTTCCTTGGGGGAAGTTGAACCACCCTTTTACAAGAGATCACCTAAGACCGTTGGAAAACACAAATATTTACATTATGATTCATAACAGTAGCAAAATTAGTTATGAAGTAGCAACGAAAATAACTTTATGGTTGGGGTCACCACAACATGAGAAACTGCATGAGGAAGGTTGAGAACCACTGATCTATACTGATATTGGAATGATTAACTTGGTACTACCACTTACCAAAATATTGGCAATATTAGCAAATATAGCAAAGCCACAGACAAAACACAGCCAAATAATTCCATTCCTAATACTTGATATTGGGTGTTCACATGTGTGCTCATGAATGTGTACAGCAACACTGGAACAACCCAAAGTTCATCAATTGATTTTGGATACATTCAGTGGTACATTCATAAATGAGGATGGCAAGGTATAAGAAATAGATGAATCTATGGAGCCATGCTAAAGATAGATGAAAAATTGTAAAAGGGTAATCTTCAATATAATTCCAACTATATAAAGCAATAAAGCAAAAATTCATATCATATTTATACATGCAAGTGTCTGTGCAATGCTCTTCAGAAAAGCAAGAAGTTGACCTTGAGAAAAACATCTAGCCATGTGGCAAGAACTACAGCACCCTGCAAACATACAAAATTATTGTCAACTAAAAATAAAACTGATGTGGTGATATAATGTGTACCCTAATAAACTTGCCTGAGGATCACAGGACAGAGCAGCCACTAGATTGGATCCACATAGAGGTCAGGCAGTGGTGGCACAAACCTTTAATTCTATCACTCGGGAGGCAGAGATCCATCTGGATCTCTGTGAGTTCAGGCTTCACTGGGATCCAGTATAGGAGAGAAACAGAGCCAGGCAGTGGTGGCACACACCTTTAATCCCAGTACTTGAGATCTCATGCCTTTGCCTGGGAAGCATACATGCCTTTAATCCCAGGAAGTAATATGGCTGGGCAGAAAAAGGTATGAGGTATGAGGAAACAGGAACTCTCTTTAGGCTGAAGATTTCATAGAGGTAAGAATTAATGGCTGGCTGTTCTTTTTCTCTGATCTTTCAGCTTTCACCCTGATATATGGCTGTTTTTTTTTTTTGTTGTTGTTGTTGTTTTTGTTTTAATTAAAAGACCATCTAATAATCAAACAACAAACTGAAATACTCCATTCATAGTAAAAGCAAGCATTAATGCTCAAAAGGTTTCTGGAACAGGGAATAATACAGGGAACTTTTTTTAAGACAAGTGTTCTTTGTGGATGTGTGTGCACACAAAAACAAGAAGACCTAACCCTTACACACCTAATGAAGGAAGTGGCCCAGCCTGGGGACTGTGCAGAACACAGATGTGAGTGCATATAACAGAATACACAAGAGTATCTTAGTGTGTAAAGCTTAGCTACCTACTCCAATGTGAGAAATCACCAGGAGACAAAGAACCCCTTTCTTGGGAAGAAAAGCTGTTGGATAAGGAGAAAAAAAAAATCCCAGAACTGACAAGTTGTAGAAACTGCTAGGAATTTCCTTCAGTGAGAGTTTATTGGAGACCCGGGTAGGACTGCTGCACCAAGGCCACCGACACTGTTGGTATTCCAGCCGTCAGGGTTAGGGTTTGGACAGGACCTTGCTGTCCAGTCTTCAGCATTTTGTTGAGAAGGCTCCTATGTGCTGACTCTGAATGAGAAACTGTCTCCTGCAACCACAAGCAGCCCTTGTAGCTCAGTGCTCCAGGAAAGACACTGCCTGCCCAAGAGGTTCTCAAGTGTGCCTCAGAAGGGATAGAATTATCTCTTTGTCTACAGCATTTTTGCTTCTCTTGATCACGGATGCCTTCCTTATGCAGAAGCAAAAGTCTCTGACTCAGCATCAAGAAGTCAGTTTTTGGATTATCAGTTAAAACATGGGGCATCTTAAACCATCTGGAAAGAACACACAAGGAACAGTGAAAACCTGACGCATGACATGTCTCGAGTCCTACATGTGCTGATGTGCTATGAAGAACCTGCCAGTTTCTCCTGTATACAGGAGACATACACAGATGGAAGGGACATACGTTCATTTTAGGATCACAAAACAAAAACTACAGAATGTAACATTTATCTTGGAATGACAGAAATGGTGGAATTAAATATGATCTCAAAACCCCACAAAACAAACAAAAATGACAATGTAAATTTTATCAAGTAGCTTAAAATTATTTTGTTTTAGCATTATTTTAATAAATTTATTTAATAATTTTATAAAAATTCTTAACTTTTGTAAATTTGAAAGTTTTCTGATTCTTAGGACACAAGAAGAAAAAGCACTTGGCTTCTTACATTTCTATATTTTGCCAAATAACATATTTAAAAATCCAAAAGCACATTTAAACTCTAAAATGAACTGGTATCCTAATTTGATGGAAACTCGGTAGGAGGAAAACCAATTTGCATTCATTAAAGATAAACTAATTCTTTAATAAGCTGCCCGTGCTCTTCACACTCTACCTCTCATTCCTTTGGTTTAGTTGGTACAACTGCAGGTCTGGGTGTGCAACACAAGATAGTGTGTTGTATTGGGGTGGGCATGCTCGTGGTAAGCTGAGGAGAGGTAAGGTTACAATACTGTCTAGTCAGGCTCTGCACATCTGGCCGAACATGCTAAACATGCTCACTGAAAAACCAGAGCATGAAAGATTGTAGACATCATGGTGTTATCATCATTTTATGAGCAAGTATTTTTTTTAAAAAATAGAAACTAAAAATAAGAGTATATGCTGGTACATATGTGTATGTGCAAAGATAAATTCACAAAGAAGCATTATGTGCACATTCATATTTGTAAGTCTATCTAAACATATGAAGAGGTGTGTGCATGTACGTGTGTGTGTCTGTGCTTGTAGGGGCAAGGGGCAACTCTGAGTGCTTTACTCTATTACTTTCCAATCTTATTTCCTCAGACTATGTTTCTCACTGAACCTGGCACTTGTGGTTTTGGAATGAAGGATCTTCCTTTCTCCACTGCCTACCACTGGGGTTATAGGTGTGTAGTGCCATACCTAAATCACCTCCTGTGGTTAGGCAGCAAGCACGTAACCCGCTGGGCCATTTTCCCAGTTCTAAACACATAGTAGGTTTATGTAGTATACATAGTGAGATTGTATTTATTTTCTTAGTAAATATTTTCATGTTCACTACAAATCAATGCAATTATTTAAATATGAAAACAACATAAGTCACTTTTAGTTCCAACAATCCTAAGGCATAATTTTGTTAAAATAACTAGCTTTCTCTATTGAATAAATAAAAGAAAAATGGGGCAAGTACCTTTATGTTGTTATTTTCCTAAAGACGGAGATAATAGGAGACAGTCTAGAAATCATAGTCCAGATCCTACCAGAAATGCTCTGGTGCTGAGAAGAAAGGCTCCCCTGGCCTTTCTC
This sequence comes from Onychomys torridus, assembly GCF_903995425.1. NCBI lineage: Eukaryota > Metazoa > Chordata > Mammalia > Rodentia > Cricetidae > Onychomys > Onychomys torridus. The sequence goes on from NC_050455.1 coordinate 69,099,579, forward strand.
CCACTCAAATACAAATGTCTTGAATGTAGTATCACAGCACATTCCAGACAGGTTTAAAAAGATCAACCCAAAGGAAGAACACGAGAAAGAAAATCTTGAGAACCCTCCCAAAGGAAGGGGAAATGTCACTTAGAATAGGCAAGAGCAGGTGTCTTGCACTAGTGAATGTGGAATGACAGAGGGGTGGGAGTGCAAGGCAGGCAGGCATGCCACCCTAGGCTTCCCTCCTCTGTCAGAACACTTTCTGTCTGTGGTGGACGGTGAAGGAGGAGGAGGAGGTGGATGGTGAAGGAGGAGGAGGAGGTGGATGGTGAAGGAGGAGGAGGTGGATGGTGAAGGAGGAGGAGGAGGAGGTGGATGGTGAAGGAGGAGGAGGAGGTGGATGGTGAAGGAGGAGGAGGAGGTGGATGGTGAAGGAGGAGGAGGAGGTGGATGGTGAAGGAGGAGGAGGAGGTGGATGGTGAAGGAGGAGGAGGAGGTGGTAGGGACAGAGGATTGGGTCAATGCAAGCCATTCATCCATAGGTTGAAAGAGTACCAACTAAGAAATGCCTAAGGCTCTGCATATCTGAGTAAACTCTGTGATAACTATTGCAGAAAACAGACATGTAATATCACGCTTACACTCTGGTTACTTGCACTACCTAGTTGGTCTTTGGGGCCTAGGATCTGTCCTTGAGTTAATTTACAATATTCAATATGAGCATGCATGATATCTACGAAGATTTGTACATATGTAACTTCCCAAAGCAGCTATGTCCAGGAGCCCTTCCTGCACACTGTGTCACCTGGTTCTGGCACTAGATACAAAGTCAGTTTTTCACCCAGTCCATATCCCTTGTAGAGTTAGTGGAGGAAAGGAGTGTCAACAAAAGACTGGCATCAGTACAGACCCACACAGAACTGCAGTCACTGACAGGACAGCAAACACCTGTGACTTCATGGTGGGACCTTTCTAAGACTTAAGGGGTGCACTTAGGTGACATGTGAATGACAAGGGGCTAAATATGGGTACCTGGGTAGACAGCACAGCTAGGTGTGAGGAGCTTAACATGTGAACAGTCTAAGGTTATTCTTGGAGAGGTGAGAGGAAGCAAGCCTGGCCTGTGTATCTGGCAAGGCTTGGAGACAGGATTTGCTCTATAGCAACGAGAGTGCATGCTTGTGCTTCCCAAGGCCAAAAGTGATGGAGCTGGCTAGCTTTGAGATTGTATCACAAAGATGAGCAGTGATCCAGTGTTGCAATGGCAGTGTCATACACGAGCCTTATTGCTTGTACCACTGTCACCATAACTGACATTACACAGGACGTTAGTCTAGATTCAGACTTCCTTCAGGATTCACAAGGTTTACTCACATGAAAATTCTCAGTCTGTTATACAAGTAAACACACATACAAACACACTAAGGGTATATATATATATATATATATATATATATATATATATATATATATATATATATATATATATTTTTTTTTTTTTTTGAGCTAAGGATCGAACCCAAGGCCTTGCGGTTGCTAGGCAAGCGCTCTACCACTGAGCTAAATCCCCAACCCCAAAGGGTATATTTTTAAAGATACCATTTTTGTGACTGTTCATATTATAAATAAGTCTTTAAGTAGGTATTGAATATTAACTGTTTACTTATCATCTTGTTATATTGCTTATCATTTTGAAAAACAGTTCCTTTCAAAGAGTGCCTTAGTCAGCACTTTATCTAACTTGAACAATCTATCAAATCCTCCTTTAAACAGCGGGGGACCTTTTGGCTTGTTTTCTGAGAGACAGCATCTTGCTATGAAGCCAGGCCCTAGCATCCTGACTACAGCTAAGGATTACAGGCTTACACCACTAGGCCTGGCTTTTAAATGTAGGTATCTTTCAATGTCAACAACGTATGTAAACCCTAGAGCTCTGGACATAAAATAGCAACCAGCAACTTGTAAAAATTTTCTTCTTAGATTCATATTTATGTTTGCGCAAGAGGTGTCTCCATCTATTAAGACAGTATTACCAAAAGCAAGAAAAGAGGCTCTCTCTAAAGTACTCTAGCAAAGCCAGTTAAGTCCCAAACTGCACTTCTACATGCAACTTGTTATATCCACCTGGGTTCCTGGCCCCTTCCACCTCTACAGCTTTGACTGGATAACTTCCTTCATGTGACACAAAACAATTTCAGCAAAATCATACATTATGAAATGAGACATTTGTCATCTTCCAATTTTAAACCTACCTTATGGGAATGATGTAGGAAAAGAGAAGGAGGAACCGAAAAAGATTACGGTACCATGGACCTGCAAATCCCTGTAAGGTTACCATAACAACAGAAAGAACAACTAAAGCCAGAAATAGTGCCTTAGTCAGCTGATTGAGTTCAAGGTCCAGCAATCCAACCTGAAAAAAAAAAAAAAAAGAAAAGAAAAAAGAAAAAGAAAAAGCATAGCATTAATACACGACTCAAGCTGGCCCCATCCCTAGTATCCTGATCAGAATATATGAAAATGGTGACTTGATAAAAGGAAAGGTTTTAATAGTCTCTATAATAAGGCAATAAAAAAACCATTTGATTTTCTTTTGACAAGCCTCTTCAAGATGTAGGTAGAATTCTTGAAATATACTGTAACCTGTAGAGCATTCTCAGGGTAAAAGAGTAGACCAGAATAGACAACTCACCAGCACAGTTAGCTTCACTGTGTGGGTGATAGGATGATACCCACCAGGACAACAAGATGGAGAATTACAAAAGCAGGGCACGGGTAGCCTTCTCCACACCCAGCCCTACATCAAAACTCCTCTGTGAGCGGAAAAGTCCACCTTCTGTGGCATGCCAGATCAGACAAGCATCCCTGCTGTCACTTTCCAGTATCCCTGCACACCTTCCACTCAGTTCCAGAGTTCCCCGAGTACAGGACAGTATGTGTACCTGCCTTTCTGCAAGTCTCCAAAAGAACTTACCAAGAAAGGCCAAGCATGGAGGTCATTTTAGGCTTAGAACCTGCTTGACTAATGCAAGTCCTACACTTCTGATTCCTCCAGTGTGACATACGACACTGAACTTCACCCTGTGGATTGATTACTGGCTGGGTACATAAATGTAAGGAAAATTACACCAAAGAAAGCAGTCCATTTTTCCCTGACTTTGGAAACAGGGAGCAATGATACCCAAACAGCCCTTGTCCTAAAAGTAAAGAGAACACAAACTCAGCTCTTCTGAAATGTGTAACTCCCATTTCAAGCTCTTGCTATTTCTGTGGATAGCTTCTCCCAACTTCACCCATGAAGACGAAGGTACAGTAGAGTGTGTACAGGGGAGGTGTGCTCCTTAAGCTTCTGGTTAGCAGTATGAGGGAGGAATGGAGGCACACAGAAGCTGAGGACACTGGAACCTGTCACTTGGACTTGGACTCTGTCCTGAGTATATAACGCTGGGCCAGTGGGCCTCCAGTTTCATTAGTATGGAATGAGGAGCCATCAGCACCTCCCGACAGGACTCAGGGAAAGACGGTGACATTGTGTGCAGCAGTATCACACAATGCTTCTCTCAAAGTCCAATAGGCATGCTGTTTTCACTCTTCTACATTCTCCTTTAGAGCCAGTTACTCTTCAGATAATCTGTGTGAATTTGGGGGCTAGCCTCGAAAAAAACCACTTTTTAAAAAAATTTTTTTTTTTTTTTATTTACCATTTTTTACAGGATCTTGCTCTGTAGCCCTGGTTGACCTGGAACTCCCTACACACTCCAAGCTGGCCTCTGGTTTACATTGATCTTCTTACCTCTAACCTCCCAAATATTGAAAAGCAGGCACAAACCATTATAGCTGGTCCAGCACCAAACTCTTCTATGACATGAAACTATCCATAAAGTCAAGGGAGCTGGAGGAGCCAGGTCACCAGGGATACACATAATACTGGGCACGGTCACAGCCTCTGCCTAACGTGGCCTGCTAACAGTGTGTAGAACTGAACTGGCTATATCTGCCTCAGGTGGTGTGAACAGCAGACAGAGTGCTATCAGGCTAAGCAGCTCTCCGTGTGCCTCAACTTCCCCTGAATCTGGTATAGCTTTTGAAAAAAAGGAAAGAAAATGGGGGGGGGGAGACAGAGGGGTTTGTGAGAAGAAGAAAGGAGAGAAATAGAGAAAAAGGAAGAGGGGAAAGAGATAATATGATTACCAAAATCTTAATTAGAAAAAAAAGCAAATAAAATAAAACTCTAGCTCTTAAATGTACAAGTTTGAGAATTAGCTAAGCTAATATGGTGTATTTTATAGTGTCTAGGAAAATTAGCTTTTCCCACAGTTAATAATTTAGTTTAAATCTAGTTTTGATTAATATTTACCACCAACTCTTATGAGACCATGAGAAGCCATTGTTGGAAAGAAAAAAATTAAGTTTCTTGAAAGTTCATTAAGTGCAATTGTAAAAAAAAACTAATTAAGCAAGTAATTACAGGCCTCTTACACTTTGTGCTAAAATCTAAGGTTATGAAAATGAGTTAATTATGAGAATTCCTTTTTACCTGCAAGAGTCTACTAAGAAAAGCAAAATGAACGTAGGTACTATATGTCTTTTGGAAGATAAATGTCTTCTCTGACCAGGTTCATGTCTGAACTACCCTAGTAAACACTAAAGAAATAAAAGGAGCATTGCCCAGGACCCAAGAGAACAGCTGGCACCTGCAGCACACCAGTGCCCCAGGGCTGCAGACGGCTCCTCTCTACATGCCTAGCCCATCTGCAGCATGCATTCACTTGGGCTCCCTGCCCTGCCATGAATCATGCAAGGCTCCTAATCAAGGAAATTTCAAACAAAAACTACATGCCAGATTCACACAGGTGTCACCTCACTTCTTTAGGGACAAACAGGGCATGGCTTGGCACAGACACTCCTCTGCACACTGTAGCTCATTTCCAACAGAAACTCTGTGGACTGAAGACTCTCAGCTTTCCATGTGCTCCAGTTCTCAGCAGCAGATGCATTCATTGCCTTGGAGCCCAGGAAGTCATGTGGGAATCCCCAAGCCCTTCGGAGCCCTCCCATCTTCAGGTCTTGCACCAGCACAGTGAGGTGACTACTTCCCTAGAGAGTGAGCACGTTCAAAGGAACGGTATTCAAGAGTCCTACTTCCCTCTCTTGAGAATGAGGCCATCCAGAGCTCAGTGGCTGATTTATCAGCTCCATTTAAAAAGCAGCATGAGGAGGACGAATCCAGGCCATTTCCGCTACTTCACTACTACGTAGTTTATGCTTGAATTATTGAGAAAAATGGGGTTTGGGATTAAAATGAAGAAAAATTAAGCCAGGGAAGTAGAGCATGTTTCAAAGCCCAGATCTTTCTGCTGTGACAAAGGCGGTCTAAGTTTCAGGCCTCACTGAGGATCAGATGAAGTCATTATTCATTCAGTCAGGGAAAAAAGACTCAATTACCTCAACCTAAAGATGCTATCAATGAATGCAAAGTGCATATTTTACTCTATTCATCCAAATCCCATTAAAAAGTGAAAGGAATGATTTAATCTGGCCTTCCAGAGTTGGCCTTTTTTTGTAATAAAATAAAGAATTACTGTCTTGTGAAATGCATAACCACTACCTCTCACACTCTCCCCTGCATCATAGCGGTGAAAGACCCAAAGCTCCAACACCCTCTGAGAAATGAACACAAAGTTTCCTTTGAAAGAGTGCCGCCACACTGAGGATGAAAACACTAAAAGCAGCCCATGCACAGGATATGTAGATAATTCAAGGCATTAATACCTTTCTAATTGACCAAGACAAATGTAGTTGACTGCCCACCAGTGGCTATCAACTCTCCCACTCACTTCCAGGGAGAAGAAGGTAACAGTGACAGGCACAGAAGGGTCAGACGCCACCCTCTCTCAGACAACAGGACAGTTGTCTCTCATGCTCCTTCAGGGTGCCTTTCCTGCTCCTCCTGGACTGGATGGCAACCCTGACTTGGGTTAATTCTAAGAAAGGGCAGCAATAAGAACAGACATTTCCAATACTAGTTTGCTTTAAAAAAAAAAGCTATTTTAAATTAGTAATCTTTTTATATTCAATTTCTCTGCAACACTTTTTACAAAAGTTTCTCCATCTAAGGGCTAAGATGGACCCAAAAAGTATTTCAAAGAAAAACTAGTTAACTACAAAATTACAGATTCTATAAAGTGTCACCTTCAGCTTTGATGTGTATTTCCCACATTATTAAAGAAAGTTTTAAACACCTGAACAAGCCAGACCTTCTGTTATGATTGTAAAACCTTTTTTATCCTTAAGATACATGATTAATCACTTGAAGTAATTATGACTGTATGAGAAAAGGTAAATTAAGTACTCTAGGAAGTAATTTCCAACATTTACTGTAAATTCTTATATTAGTAAAGCAAATTTTCTTCTGCTTGTCATAATATTTGTTTTATTTGAAACAACTGTGATAACAAAATTAAATACGCTCCTGGAAATTTTAATCTCCAAGGGAAAATTTGTGCATAATGCCGAAGACAACCACAATGGCTCTGCAAAGGGGCTGTTCTAGGATAATGAACACAATAATTGCCTGTATAATCTAAAATGCTACTAATGGCAACGATCACAAATCCATTTAGCTCCTCTTTAATTTATGTACCAAGTTTTAAATAGCTAATGGTTCTCAGTAAAATAATGGTTTATACCAACAATAAAGGGTAAATACGGTGTTCTCCTGCTTAATCAAGAAAAGATCAGTCAGGTTTTTTTAATGAACACATGGATGAATGAGACTCGGACCTTATCTCTTAGAACAGTATCATCCCCATCCATCTCCAAATTAATAGTACCAGCACAGACTAAGTTCCTCAGAAACCAATGTGCACCCCAAACTAGAGCAAGAGCAATGTGTTATAAAACCTCAGGCCTACCCACTGGTTTTGTAAAGCACCACAAGAAATACAGCTCTGAAGCACCAGTAACTACTGGTAACACTGTCCTCAGATTAGAAGAATCAAAATATTACAGCACTCTTACTAATCCACTAAAATCCACATGAACTCATTCCTTACATGTAAGTATTTCAAAACCACAACATTTCAAGGAGCCAATTTATACCCCTGAAGAAAACTATATATTTTAATTTGCCCTATGTTTTCCCTGTGAATAAAGTGCAATTTGAAAAAGAGATAAGCCCCTGATCAAATGTCTAACTCATTGGAGACTCCACGAACAAGATGTCTAGGGAGGAAACTCTAACTGTTAATATCTTTTTACTAGCTTTTTTGGGACTAACTATCATCTCTTCATTCAGATTAAGAACAGTGTATAGAACTGTCATGGACCTAACTGGATTCCTATAAAGAAATACTCCTGTTCAATATCTTTGAAAGAAAGCAGTCTGTACTATCATGTTTAGTCCAGTATTAAGAAGAAAGAAAGGAGTCATTTTTATAGATCAGTATTTGTATTTAAATAAATGAAAGTTGGACATCACAGCCAATTCCTGAATTGCATATCAATAACTTCCTATCATAGAGCTTATACTATTATCGGAAGGTTTTTGTTTTGTTTTTTGAAGTTATAACTTCAAAACTTGATATAATGCGTTAGCGTTTTGCCACCTCCAGTTTGTTTACTCACTCATTCTGGGATATGAGCTACTAAGTCTTAACTGTCCGCAGCCAGGCAGCAGGCCATGCTGATGATGAGGCTGACTATTACTGTTGCCGCCCCAGTGATCTGCGAAATAAGACGGGCTTCTTTGGACCATTATTGTCTATTGGCTCAATAATCTGTGCTTTAAAAGCTCTCTAAATAAGTATCAGTGTAACAATGCTTAATATTATAGTGTATTTACCTTAACTGAAAATATCAAACTCTGTATTTATGTAAGACATTCAGGTCTACTATGAAACAATAATTCATAACCCACGTTCTTATTTACAAATAAAATCTGACTATTCTTCACTCAGAATGTAAGGTTTTATCTTGGCTTTGTTACACAAAATGCTTTTTCACTGGTTATTTATATTTCAAAAAGAAAATGGGGGTGGCTTGGGGAGACTGCTAAACTGGTAAAAGTGCTTACAGCAAGTGTGAGGCCCTGAACTCCATCTCCGGCACCCATGTAAAAACTGGGTGTGTAGTAAGTACACTTCTGTAACCTCGCTGCTGGGAAGGGAGAGGCAGAAGAATCTCGGGAATTGTTGGTCAACAGAGAAGAACCAATGTGCTCTGGGCTGAGTGAGAAAACTTGCCTCAAAATAGAAAGGTGGAGAAATGATGAGGAACAACACTTGACATCAACTCTGGTCTCCACATGTACATTCACTGGCGCGCGCGCGCACGCACACACACACACACACACACACACACACACACACACACAGGATCATCGTTATGTTTTAGATATAAACAAAAACATACCAGTGTGAGTTGGGAACCAAGCAAAGGAGCAAGACTTCTTTCAACACTCGAGGAGAAATACAACCAAAAGACAAAAGGCTTTCAAGTGGGTCCCATGCTGAATAACAAAAGCCCATTTCACCTGATGTGTAGGACAATGCACACTAACAAGGCTCCATCCCAGTGAAGGAGTGACTGCTGGTCCCTGCAGGTACACTCCCTGCAGGCTTGATGAGCACTGTGGTACCCGTCTTCTCAAAATGCTGGACTTTATACCCTGGCTCTGGCCTTTCCTGACATACTCCCTCATCAAGACATTCTTCTTAACTTCCAGCAATACCAAAAAGCAGAATAACAGCCTAGCGCATGTGTCCACGCAGGCATCAAGTCCAACTGCCATGCATGTGACAAGTCATGGGTCTGCTTCTGAAAAGCTGGTGCTGATTCTGTATGTTCAAGGGGGATAGCCTCGTCCTGCTGATTGCTGGCTAGCAGACTTATTTACATTAAAATCTTCATTGATACATAATAAAAATGCTAAAAGTCAGCAAATGTTAAGACAATACAATGGTTTTAACATGTTGATATGCTAAAAATTTTTATTTAAAAAAAATAATTATTTCAAAATTTCCAATTGTGAAACACCAAAATAGTGTTTAAAACAAAAATATATAAGGGAAATGTATAAAAGATCTATCTGGAAGTTTCATTTTTACTTTATATACACAAAGGATACTGAAATCTAGCCTTGGGTAATAGATAAGCCCACAGTTTTCTAAAGTACCTTACTTCGGATCATATTTGACCATAGCTGCAGTACCTTTTCAGGTCAGTAACCAGGAGACTGAATCCTAAGCTTGTTCTCGCCCAGGTTCTCCATCTGGAATCTATGCAGCACCATGGATATTCACGCTGCCACGACATGACCCCATCCGGCCCATGTCTGAAGAGAAGGGAGAAGCAAAAGCGAGTCTGTGGCATGGCAAGGCTCTGCCAGCAGAGGGCGCGCCAGGTTGGCACAGAGTCTTCCTGGAATCGCTCTCCTTTCCCAGCATGGCTTCCCCGCCACATCAGCACATCCTACATTAGCCACATGGATTTACTTATTTTTGACAGCAGAGTTGACCTAAATATCTTCTTATCATGCAGAATTCAGGACAGAATTGATAGGCTTTAGCACTCTGGATTATATGGGCGGGAGAGGTCTCTGAATGATAATCTACCATTATAAGGAAGAAATCCTATTAAAGATCTGAAACCCTCGCCCTGACACACACACACACACACACACACACACACACACACACACACACACACACACAATGCTATATAGGGTATAAGCCAAGTGCAACTAGAGTCTGGAGAATAGGTGAACATCCTGAATATATATATATAATGATTCTTTTTGTGTTAACAATATAGAAAGCTTTCATTTTTAAATGGTTTTACCAAATCATCCACCAATTAAAAATACTCACTTCAAACAGCTTATGCTATCCACTGATACCACACCTCAGGATTCAGTACCATTTAGTAACTAGTATCTGAGGTCAAGTATTAGTTAGCAATTTAGTTTAACTAAATGAAACTTGTAAAATACATCTAACTTTTACATCTTACATAGATAACATTCTTGTCATAGAGCCTAAATTAGAAGCAGATCCCCCACCCCATTAATTGGCATTCACTGTTATTAACGACACATGAAGACTTAATAATCTTGAGTTTTCTAGAGCCATTCTTTATTATGAATAGATTCTATAGTTGCAAATTTGCCTAACTTAGTGAAAACCACGTATTACTCTGGAATCCATGCTTTGGCCGTCCTTGAGGGACACGTGCAAAGCGGCAAAACAAAACTAGCAAAAGCCGCCTCCCAGTGCTAGGGGTTCAATGGCAGAGCTACAGATCCCCTCCAGATCCTAGGAATCAAAGGACAAAGTGTAGTCCCCTTTTAAAAGACAGACGGAATGAACAGTTGTGATGAACAGCATTATGTGTTATTACTACTTCCTTTTTAACTTAAAAATGTGTTATATATAACATGCTACACCCAGGTTTATCCTGAGATGGGATACTCTATCCTGTGTCACTCTCTCTTTAGATACTGCCCAGTTCAGTTAGTTAGGGTTTCACGGCCACATCAGGTCAACCCTGGAAATCAGTGCCTTCTTTAGCTTGCTTGGCTTAGTTCCAGGATACCTGCTCTGGGAAAACCCTCTTCACTGTTAAGCAGCCCTGCCCCCTTTGGTGTGGTGTGGTGTGGTGTGGTGTGGTGTGGTGTGGTGTGGTGTGGTGTGTGTGTGTGTGTGTGTGTGTGTGTGTGTGTGTGTGTGTGTGAGAGAGAGAGAGAGAGAGAGAGAGAGAGAGAGAGAGAGAGAGAGAGAGAGAGAATGTGGTAGATTCATTCTGTATGAACTACTAAGTCTTAACTGCACCCATGCAGCAGGCCACATGCAATTTATTTTGGCAGTTTTGCATGCATGTTAATAGATGTTATTTACCTTTTGAATTTGTTTAAGAAGTAGAATACTAGCCTAATCTTTACTATCTGGAAAGAGCATGCTGACCCTTGGGCAGCAATGTTCTCATTGGAATGAGAATACACCCAGGCAATGGCAGGTCTAGGCTCAGCAGTCAAAGCACACCTTCTTTAAGACACGGAGAACTAACTCATGGCTTTTCATTTTGTTCCGCCATTCCTAACAATTCAGTCTGAAGAAAAGATACTATTGGACACATTTTCATTTTGGAAGGCCTGTGTGCAATGTCTATTTCTTTTTGTAGCAAGTACCTTATTTTAAGTACCCTTGGAGGGAGAGTCTGTCAGAATTTTCTTCAAAGTTACCCCTAAATATTCATTTGAAGATCATGGCTATAAAATATATTACTCAACAGGAAAAAAAAAATCTTTTATTTTTAAATAGGTTGATAACAATATTAAAATTCTAAACTCTATCCTTCAAGATGTGTTAAGGAAATCACTAAACATATATAGTCAGAGCTTGCAGAGTATGCACTCTGGGTTTCCATAGAATGTCCCTTTTCTCTAGTGGGACCTTGCTGAGGCATCCAAGGTTGCTAATTTGGAGCCATAGCATATGAGGAATATCAAGAGGACAACAGAACTCATGAGCATCTGACTGCGCAATGGGAGGGTGGTAGCTCCCTGAGTTCACAGCTTAAGAATCTGCACACAGCTCTGCTAAAACCAGTTTGTGCCATGAAATTCAGAAGAAATGAAAGGCATGGGACGCAGAAAACAGCTCAAACGGCTGTCACTGTGCCAAAGGTGGGGTCTCACTCTCCCTACTGTCTCTTGGGTGACTGACTACATGTGTGGAAGTATGGACCACTGAAGAAGGTCGCCTCTCCATTCTCCAGGATATCTATCACTACAAAAAACAACGAGGGTGCTTTTAAATCAAGAGCCACTCCTTGACTCAAAAGGTTTCTCCTGAAATGTCACTGGGATAGAACCTAGGAGTACACTTCCAGTTAATTCATTAAGTTTATTGGCAATTAGATACCTATCACTTATTTATAATAACACTAAAAATACATGCAGATATAAAATGCTGGCCAATGTTTGAAGCACCTCAGAATTACTATCATCTTGAACAACTCTGTCCTGCCATTTTCTGTCCCACCCACACATCAGCTTAAGTAGCTATTAACTAGAAGTTAATAAGAGGTAAACATTTTAATTTTTAAGACAGCACAGCAGAATGGCAGTAACAGAATAGCAAAGAGGGAAAGAATGGAGGGAAGTTATCATAGCTAACATCCAACTCTAAACCAGTTCCTTAGCTTCCAAAATCCATGGACCTCATGTTTTGCATTTTTTTTTTTTTGTTTTGAAAGGAAAATAGAATTCAGAAGATATGCTGAAAAATTTAAATGATAAGGGTAATATGGTTAAATAAACTTTTCATCTTCCTTAATCACCCTTTTATTATTAAAACTGTCTAAAGCTTTATTGCTAGTATCTTGGCAAATGTAACATTATTTTAAACCATCTAAAATTTTTGTGTTACTTTATGTCTTTACAGACATTTTATGAACCATTTCATACTTAATGGCTTGTAAGCAATCTCAAGAGTTGGGAATTGTGTGAAAAGTTGTTCAGATTGACAGATAAAGTGAAAAAGGTCTGTATTAATTTCCAAATAAAGAAATGCATGGCGTGGTATCTCACGATGATTATACTCTAAAGTACCAATTAGAACGCATCAGAAACTAGAGCAAGTTGACACTCTACAATAAAGCAAATAATTTCCAGTTGGAGGGGCAGAAAATGTTAATATGCAATGTTCAAGACTACAAGAATCTTTGTAAAAGGAAGTAGCTAATAAGGTTTAATGATGCATGTCAGGAAGCCACAGTATGTAGGGAAACACAGCTGGCTTCATTTTGTAAACTATTTGATATACACATCTTTCTCGTTCACGATTATCAGCTGTGCCAGTGCCACAGGGGACAGTTTAGACTTCAAATCGGGATATTCTTCTTGTGTTCTAAATTACACGTAAAATACATTAATATAATATGGCGCTATAGGCTAGTGCCCTGTCGAAAGCTTATCAGCTTAGGGAAGAGGATTAAAGAAGCCTTCTGGAAAATGTGCACAAACTATCCTGCCGGCCTAAAGAGGCTACTAAGCACCAGAACCATTTAAAACACATCATAGCACAGACAGAATCACTAGGATGCAGGGAATTCATCACTTTCCTAAAATGCTCACCATTTCTCATACCTTAGGTATTAAAATATAAATTGACCTAAAATGCTTCTGCTGGCTTGATCCCCTTTTCTCTTTTAGGGATGCATCTGCAAGTGCACAAGGAACCTCCCTCCAAAAGGCAAGTGTCTTGTTCCCAGAATCTCAGTTATGAGGGACTGCAATGTGCAGGTGACAGCAATTAGCAGCAGATGACAGAAGCACTTTGAATCTGTACCAGATGGCAGCAAAGGGTCACTGGAAGCCAGCAACTCTTCCACAAGGAAGCCCTTGTGTTAGGCAACCATCAAATTCAAAAGCTCTTAGAAACAAATTAATTATTCAACCACCAGAAGACAACTGCTAGGTCACAGCACCAATATCAAAATGCTGCTAAAGCACTTGGAGCGCACTTCTTTGAAATGTAATTACACATATTAGCTGTTAAAAACAAGCATGCCACATAATGACAAAGAGGTTGCCCTAAACTAAAAGGGCTAGAATTCTAGTGATTAGTGATTTGTCTTCTGGCAAACTAGAGTCAACAGGTTCTAATTCTAGACGCTGCTGCTCATGGCTGAACCGCAGGCCAGCCCAGTTCTAAGGAGAGTCACCTGAGACCTCAGCACCTTAGCTGAGAGCAAAGGTAGGAAGGACAACAGATGCCACTGCTCAGGGTGAAGGGCAGACCAGAGTAGACACTGGCCTTCAAGGTTTGGAAGACCAGGAAATACTCTCAGATCTTAGAGGCCATTGGTGGAGGCTTCCTGCCCAGAAGGAAAACATGGTCTACTTTAAGTAGTTGGGAACACAAGAGAGGAGAGGCAGCAAGTAGGAAGCCCAAGGCTTTCCTACAGGGAGCATGGTGGACTAAGCCACTACAGGTGTTCATCTGTTTATGTTCCATGGAGAAAAATGAAAGTAAAATTGTTAAAGTCAAACAAAAAGCAAATGAATAACCCAATTCCTCTGACAAGATTAACTTCACATAGATAACTAATAGCTAATCTATAAGCTTAATTTTGGGGTTTGCATAGCTTAACAAACAATAAAACTAATAATCTCTTTATCTTCTATGATCTCTACAAACTCATAACCTAGCAGCCCTTTCCAGGTTAGAATACTCCTTTGTACAGTCTGTTATCTAGCCGTCCTGACTTCATCCCACCTTATCATTCCTGCTTGACTCCTAAGTGGGGCAGAGGGTTGAACCAAGAGCACAGTTCCTAACAACTCTTTCTCCTCCTCCTTCAATTTCTTCTCTCCTGGTTGGTACCTACCTGCTGAAGCTGACCAATCAGGCCCAAATGTCCCAACAGTGCATTAACAGGATACCAAGTATTCAAACATATTCTAATTACAAAAGTGGGAAACTGACCTCTCTACCCAGGAGATAACAGGGGCATTCTAAGAGCAGGCATAAGATCACTGTGATCAGGTACCTCCCTCCTAGTTTAGAACATGATCAGAGAATGAGAGTGGTGAATATCTGAACACTGTCAGGTCTGTAACTTACAGAAAAGCAATATGGAAGTAAAATATGCCATCAAAGAGAAATTAGACATATACATATATACCTACATGTAGCTCAGGCTGGCCTCAAACTCCATGTGCAGCTGAAAATGACCTTCTACCTTCCGAGGGCTCAGGTGACAGGGCACACTACTATGCCTGATTTTATGTCACGCTGGAGGTCAAACCCTGGGCTTTGTGCATGCTGGGCAAGCACTCTACCAGCTGAGCCCAGGATTTTATTTTCATATAACAGCAAACATAAAATTAAAAAAATTAAGATAATGACTAAAGCAGCATAAAAAATTTCAAGTAGAAAAATCAGATTAGGATGAAACTTTTAGAAAATTACAAAGAATATTGAAAGGGTTATATGATGCTAATTGATTAAAGACTAAATTATAAAATCAATTCTCTTCAAAGCTCTATGGTGATGAAATGCAGTTATAACTTATCTGCTTACAGTCTCAAAATGTTTTAGCACAGAGTACATTAACAGCCCAGTATATGAGGAGGCCCTGGGCAACATGCATCATCATGTTATGGAGATGACTCATGATGGATCTGTACTATGCAGGGACAGAAGCACTGCACAGTGGTATGGGTCTCTAAGAAGCCTGGTCCCTGTTCACATTATACATAAAAATAATGCTAGATGGTCAGAGAGCTTACTAAGCAGGCCATTTAAGTAAGGGAGTGTCTTCAGGACCTGGTCAGTCATAAAAGGAAGAGACTGACCCATTGATCATATTAGAATTGTGGCTGTGGCTCATCGCAATGCAAAGAAGGTTACAAACCCCACAGCAGTAGAATGGTGACCGAAAAGCCACACAGTGCTTGCCTTCAGATGAACAGAGAAACCCACAACTGTAGAAGACGAGGGAGACTCACAGGGAGATGGACAAAAGATGGTCTAGACAACCCCTAAACCAGGAAACTCATAACACGGGTTCATGTCATAGACTTGCGATAATGTCAATACAACACACATACTACTGTACAAAAGAAGTCAAAAACAAAAGAATGCACATTTAACTCCATTTTTAAAATCTTAAAAATAAGCCAAAATAATTAGTACTTTAGATAGAAGGATGGGAGTCACCTTGGGAAAAGATAACAGAATGATTCTCTATAGCCTTATATCTGATGGTTATTTTAAGTTCATTTCAAGTATTTTTGCACATCTGTGTTAAGTCAGCAAAAAATTAAAAATCAAACCAAGATATATTGCCTTTTCTTGCTAGCAAAATTCAAGTGTCATTCAGAAGTTTTCTAGCATGGCTTATATGAATCATTATAGTATTAAGAGTGCTGGTCATGTGATGTGTGATGGAAGCTTAGAGGATACTAAATAAGGGCAAACCTGGATTTAATGTCCTAACAACTGCAAAGTAAAGAGTAGTTCTGAAACTAGAAATTATAAAGCTGACAGAATAATTTATGATATATAGGGTTATAATATCAGATACTTTTACAAAATCTGAATGCTTTATATATAGCTCTATACTGTCACCGGCGACAGTAAACTGTACACTGTCAATTTATCACACCGCCCAAGCTGCAGACTATGTAACAGTGGAGATGACAGTACAAATTAGATGACTAAAAATATTTAGCTAAGAAAGAAGTTCAGTGATGCCACCACAACTTCAAGATGGTGGGTAAGTTAAAACTAAGAGACCAGGAGAGAAGCATTGGGAGAAGACAGGTTGAAGGAACCTAAATTTCTGTTAATAAGATGTTAATAAATTTATAAAGTACAAATATTTTATTTTATGGAGTTTAAAAATATAGATTCTGGGGGTTAGAGAGATGGCTCAGTGGTCAAGAGCAGTGACCGTGCTTGCAGGGGACCTGAGTTTGGTTCCCAGAACCCACATGGTGGCCTCTGTGGGTATCAGGCACACAGCTGATGCACATGCATTCAGGGAAAACAGACAAAATATTAAAAAATACAGATCCTTTGGTGTTGTATATATACTGCCTTTGGAGGCCAGAGGCCAACCTCATTGTCTTTCCTCCAGAGCAGTCTTCTATCTGGCTTTCTGAATTGGGGTCCTGGGGTTTACCTACTAGGCTGAGCCTGAGGGCTCCCAGATAGCTTGCCATTCTCTGTCTCCCCAATGCTGAGATCACAACACATCACAGCACATGCAGTTTTCCATATGGCTTGTGGAGATAGAACTTTACCAATGGAGCTATCTTCCTAGTGTCCTCACCATCCCCAAACACACACACTTAATTTCTGTGTTCTGAATTGAGGGTTTACCTCAGTGATGAGCACATTCATAGCATGCATGAGGCCCTGGGGTCCATCCACAGCCCTGCAAGCCTTAACTACTTTCCATAGAAAGAATCTTGAAAGAAGAGAGAAAGTAAAGGGCCCTGGCTGAATGGCGGGAACACTTTCCATCACAGTGAGCTCTACAAAGCATGCTGCCATGCCTAGACGGGGAGATCTGTAGGTCATGTGACCCACTGCTGTCCAAGAAGTAGAAGTACTAAACAAGAGAGCAGAGCATAAGGAAATGGTTTATCACTGAGTGGAACGGAGAGAGTCTTGGAATTAAGTAAGTGTAAGGGAGAATGAGAGGGATAACATAGGTAGGTACTTCCCCAAATTCTAAGCAAACTCATTAAAATGAGCAATTTAATTAACTCAAATTCAGGCCTTTGTGACTGCTTCTTTACCCTACATCTAAGTTTCCCGAGGCAGTGAGGGGATACTGTGGTATTTAATAAGGGGAAAGCCATCTTTGATGCGCATACCAAGACATGGGACACCACTCTTGGTACCACAGGCATGCGGCACAGCTTCATCATTTCCTCACAGCCACAGTGCCATCAATGCTGTGGGCTTTCCTCTCCAGTCTGCTCCCTCCTGGGTGCAGAAGCATAAGGCACTCTTGCTTGCATGATTCTTAATAGCCTGTGGAGTCTTCCCTGGACTTAGGCAGTCAGCTAAGGTTGGCTGCAAGAATTGGGGCACTCCCACACAGATGCCCAGCACAAAGACACTCAGGCAAACATTGCTACTATATAGTTTCCACACCTCAGCCCCGGGAGCCCGGCAAGAGGAAAGGAGCCTACACTCATTCTCGGGACCTGCCTCTCCCACTAGCTCCCCCTCTTACAGCAGGCCACATGGGGACATTTCTGCTTCCATCTCCTACCACTTAATCCCTAAACTCTGCTGCAAATTCCCTTAAGAATTATCACTTGGTTCTCGACAGTATCCAGTCCCTCAAAATCAAACTTCTCTGTGCTTACAATATTAGGAAGCAAGTGGAAATCAGTGTGGGTCACATGAGACTCTGCCTCAAAACACATGTATATACACACACATACAAGTACATACACCTCAGCATTAAAAAAAAAAATCCAGATTTTTTTTTTTTTAAATCTATTTAAAAGCTCAAAAGCCGAGTACCAAACCCTGTGGTTTCTTTATACTAATGATTTAAATCCCAGGTTCCCTTGCAGCTTCGAACTATGATTCTAAGCATTTCTGACATGAGAGGCAATACAGAATGCCTCACACTATAATCTCATTTACATGTCGTGAGGGCTGAATAAAAGTCACCAGAGGCTGGGGGACTCTTACTGAACTGCAGGGATGGCTCTGTACTTCCTCTGGTGGAGTCAGTAGTCATGGTAACTCATCAGCCTAAAAGAGCCTCAGGCCTCAGGCAGGAAGACAGAGGACAGCACAAAGACCACTGACAGTTTATATTCAACTTAGTAGTAAACAAAGCTCATTGCAATTTTAATACAGTCAAGTGATATTGAGAAGTGCATGCAGAAAAGGAGCAGCTTTCTACCACCTGGTTACAACAGTGCCAGCATGACCATATTCAACAAGCAGAGCTCACCTAGAACTCAGACCCACCAGGATGAGAAGTAGACACACCCAGGGCCAGCAAACTTCCCACCTTGAAGAGTGGCAGCAGTTAGGCCAAAGAGAATTCCAGTTTGCTTTGAAAAATAACTTCGGAGCGTGAAGAAAATGTCCAATGACATTTTCATATTCTCTGAACACCTCACATTCCTTTAGGAAGGGATAGCTAACTACTCTTCATTCAGCTTTAAAATGAAACTAAAGGAGGGGAGAAGAACAGTGGTGGAATACTTGGGGAATATCACAAACCAAACAAAACCAAACAAAACAAAGATAGAATGTGAAGTTACAACCTAGCATAGAAATGAAATAATACGAATAGCACAAATAACAGATGATGAAAATAATGTCCAAGAAGCATATTGTTTGGAATTTTAGATAGGGTCAAACTATGCAGCCCTGTTGGCCTCAAATGCATAGAGATCTGCCTGCCTCAGCTTCCAGAATGCTGGGATTAAAGGTGTAAACTACCATGCCTGGATCACTGTGTGTGTGTGTGTGTGTGTGTGTGTGTGTGTGTGTGTGTGTGTGTGTGTCTTTTTAAGTAAATATGGTAAAAAACCACCTCTAGAATTATTATGATTTGTCATCCAGGAATCAGAAGCGCTTTGACTACCAATAAAGAGTGCAAGCAGCTGGGAGTTGGTGGCACACGCCTTTAATCCCAGTACTCGGAAGGCAGAGCCAGGCTGATCTCTGTGAGTTCGAGGCCAGCCTGGTCTACAGAGCGAGATCCAGGACAGGAACCAAAACTACACAGAGAAACCCTGTCTTGAAAAACAAAAGAGTGCAAGAAGGAGAATCTAGCCTCCTTCAGCACCATTCCTGCTGGGGTCCAGTGTTGAGGTCTAGCCCTGACCTATCCCCTACCTATCAAAGGGTCCTTGAAGAGGGGAGTAAGGAATTGAGAAATGCTAGATAGGAAATATAGAAGTATATGAAGAAAAAAAAAGAGACACAGGATAGCTTCAGGAGGGTGGTGGGTCAATACTCAGCAGCCTCAAGTTTATTTCTAATGGGCTTTTTATATACTACAAAGGAGAGAGGCAAAAGACCTCCCCATTTCAAGATCAAAGTACAATCAAGTGTAGACCCATCGAAACACCTGGTAGCCACACTCCACAGCAAAGCATCTTGTGTTTAGGCCCTGAAGTATAATATGCCTTTGCACCCTATTATGCAGCCTTGGAGAGCAATATAAACTTTGGCTCTTTGACCTTAAGTCAAACCACAAGTTGGAATCTTTGTGGGCATGCACACATTCCCTGGTGGCGATTTCCCTGCCTGGGCTGTGTGCTCAGCCTGCTAGGAAGAGGTGGAGCACCCCATGATCTGCCTTCATCCAAACAAGAGGAAAATGCATCATCAGAGGCCGAGATTAAATTCAGAGTAGTCATTTTTCTTTATATTGTTTGGAATTAAAAACGTATTAAATTGATCCATTATGAAGACTCTATTCTCTACATTGTGTGATTCAGACCATGTCTATATCTTAAGGCTATGAAACAATTTTTGTAATTGTAATAACAAAACAAATTATTGACTTTAAGTTAAGAAAATTGTTGCTTGAATGACTAAATATTCAACCAAAACAAAACAAATCTCTCTCTAAATTGTGTCCTATACAACTTGCTCATTTCCACAGGTTAATGAACTCTCTGGAGCTATGCTATGTTGGTGCTTGTCTTTCATTTCTACTTTTTTAAGTCTTTATTTGGGGGTTAAGAAAAAGTGCCCGAAATGCACTTTAGCAGCTACGTGACTATGTGACACAGTTAATGTGAGCCATCAACATTACCACAATGCAAAAAATATACTTCACGTCAGCACCAATGGCAAAGTCAACAGAAATCTGGTTATGTGGCTTAAATGCTAAGTTTTAGTTCTAGGTCTAGACCCTTAAGTCTGTCCATTAACACTAAGGTCACTTAAGTTAGAACATTAGTCTAAAAGAACGTGTACATTCGATGCCATCATAGTAAGTCACACCTCAAATAGACTAGTTTATTCTATTTATTATGTACAAAATACAGGGAAAGAGGCAGAAGACAAATCACTGTTTGGATTGGCTTCTCACTAAGGGCAGTGACACACCTGCTGAGTTAGAGGTTAGGTGACACACTTGGCAGGAGCTTGGTGGTGGCAGTGGTGGGAGATGGAAACCCACACTGAGGGCTTTGAGTACTGAAATCCATGCATAGTTGTCTATGGGAAGATGGAAGCTATCCTATGGTGTGTTCAACTCACCTACCAGTGGAGCCGTCTGCATATCTGTGCACAAATCACTATTCATTCACCAAGCAACATGGCATGCTTAACACTGGAGGAGAATGTATGATCATGTGGCCTAAGAGCCTTTCCCAAAGACAAATACTATTATATACTCACCATTAGACTCTTTTAAATATATGTTTCATTAATTTATGCAATGAAATCATTATGCAATAGTTAATAAAGTAAAGAAAATAATCAAGGTGAACTTAAATGGACAGAGATCTAGGCTAGTTACAGTAAAGGGCTGCATATGTAAGCACATTACAAATATTAGCAGACAGTTTCCCAGTGTGAGGGAAGAAAATCACTATACATGAAAGGAAACTACCAACAAATCCTGTAGACCTGAGCTAGACTGGAATTATGTCTGAATCTACTAGAATTAGTATACATAAATAAAGAAATATAATTAAATACATGTATACACACCCATCCACTCACTTAACCATCCATTAACTCATCTATATATCCATCTACATATCTGACCCCTCCGTCTGTCTGTTACAAGAACCTGACACAGCACACCTTAATAGCAATAGCAAGAAACTGTGGTAGAAGGCAAGGAATAATCACAGATCTACACAAGTGTGTAGCTAAACGGCCCTCAATTTTTTTTTTTTTCTTTTTTTTGGTTTTTTGAGACAGGGTTTCCCTGTGTAGCTTTGCACCTTTCTTGGAACTCACTTTTGTAGACCAGGCTGGCCTAGAACTCACAGAGATCTGCCTGGCTCTGCCTCCCCGAGTGCTGGGATTAAAGGCATGTGCCACCACCGCCCTGCAACAGAACTTAACTTCTAAAAACCATTCTTTGATGAAAGGAATTTAGGATGACCACAGAGCTAGAACAAAGAAGATACAAGATGAGCCAGATACATCTTTAGTGGAAGAACAAAACATATTCAGGATGGTTCTCTCATAGTAATAGGACACAAAACCTGCTTAAAAGGTTCCCACAGGCCAAAGGAAGGAGAAAATGAGCAGCAATCCAATAAAGTAACAGATCACATAATTCTCCAAATAAGAGCAAACCACAATTCACACAGGAGCACACAGGCAGAGAGCCTGGTACCCAGCAGCAAGTGCTTACTGTCTTTATACCCCATTCCATTGTCTCTACTTCCAGATTGCTTCTGCAAGCCTGCATGGTATTTCTAGTTTTATAAGATGTGGTCACTATATCTACAACTACCACACACCATGTCTGCAAGAGTACTTTTATTTCTTAAGTTAACTCTTTGTTCAGCTGTGTGAGGAGTATGGGATACGAGAATGTGCACAGCACAGCTCCTGCCTCCATGACCCTGGAAAACTTATGGAAGGCAAGGGTAAGTAAATAAATAGTTGTCCTGGACTGACTCATCTTCAACCAGCATTTACTGAGGAGCTAGCTTGTGCACAGTGCCAGAAATGCCAGAATGAATGGATAATCCAAGCCAAGAAACTGTGGTAGAAGGCACGGAATAATCACAGGTCTACACAAGTGTGTAGTCAAACAGCCCTCAAGCTTAGACAGACAAAGCAGGCCTCCTAGAGAGGCAGTGAGTGAGGAGAGGAGGGATGGATGGACAGAAGGAGGACTCATGGCATACAGCAAAGAGGCTACTGCTTGTCATCACAGCAATGATCAGTATCTGAACAGACCTCATCACACCTGCACTTCCTCTTAAGAGAGAATAGGATGCACTACTGTGAAAATATGTCAAGAGTTCTCTGCACAATGAGCTGCAGGCTCCTGGACCCGTGGAAAGGCTATTTCCTCAGTGGCTCAGCAGGAACAGTTGCCCTATGGCCTGCCCAGAGCCTGGCTCTGTGCCATAGAAGGAGTCTTTCCCCAATCCGTAGAGTGAATGAGGGAGGCAACAGAAGGCAGGCAGAGAGGTACACATGCTCAACAGAATCCCACTCCACCCATTGGTCTTTGGCAGGGAATCACTGATAAGCCAAGGGCCCTCCTTTTTAATTGACTGCTGGCTCAAAATCCTCTCCAGCCAAGCCTGCTTCTTCTGAACTTACAGCATGTGTGTGACCTGTTGATTACGGGGGGTGGGGGAGGGGTGTGGGGTGGGATAGGGAGGGCAAGAGAGAACTTCTATTCACATAATAGTGAGCAGAAGAGGACAGGGGAGGGTGGGCTCAAAAAGCCATCCAGGTCAGCATTAGATGCTCACAGAAACCTTCTGGCCTGAGAAATGGTGGCATCATGTAGTCCTCTGAGAACATGAGTGACAGAAAAGGCTCACCCCTGCTCTTCCTCTTTAACAGCATGGCTCCTCCCCTGCCCACTGCACTGCACTCCACAAACAGGCTTGAGAATTGTCCTGACTTACTCTCAGACCAGGCCATCAGAAATATGTCAGAATGATCTGGGGGAAGAAAAATTTACTTTTGCCAGAAATATGAAAAATAAATATATCACAAGTTTCTAACATTTTTAAGAGACTCAGTGTAAGGAATCAAAGAGTCCAATAAATGAATATAATAATGAAATTGTCTACCTGCTTAAAGTACAATTATCTGCTATGAATTTAGGTTACAGATAATTTTGTACTAAGGCATAAAGAAACAATACCAAATAGATTCTTACTTAACATAGACATATATACAGCAAGTGCTTCTAATTCAGAATGTTATGCAGAACTAAGCATTTAAAATAACACATTTCTTATGAAGGGCATTTCCTTTACAGTCAAATCCATATTTAAAGGAATCCAGAGAACATTTGCACTTTAGGTGTTTTATGTGCTTGCAGAGCATGTCTCGGCTAGCCAGCATCAGGGTCACTTCTCTTCCCGTTTTCCTTAAGTTGTAAGTGTATGCCCACAATGAGGACAAAGCTGTGTGTGGCTGTGATGCCACAGTGTGCCAGGCACAGTGCTGGTGACCTGGGTACCAGTGCAGCCCAAGCAGGTGTGTTGTGTCTGTCTATGTGCTACTAGAGGGCCTTATGGTTGGCCTGATCATGACTCACATTTTCCTGGTGGGGCTTGGAAACACTATGGTTTGTTAATATTAGTAACAGCTATGAAAAAGCTATCCAAGTCTCTATACATGAGACAGGCTGCAACACTAGGTTCTTCCCATACAGCTCTTGGTGAAATAGAGCAGCATACACTGAATCAGAGACTATATTACTCAAGAAAGCAGCTATTAGAAAAACAAAGGGGTTCTATGATGATATGCAACTACAAGAAAGACAAAAAGCAAGCTATTCTAATGTAATATTTTACTATAGATCAAGAGGAGTCTTAAAATATTAATAAATGGCCCTTTTTAAAATAAAAAAAACCATGTTCCAAAACTGCGTTGGCATTTCAACTGGGAATGTATACCGCAGCTGACTCTGTTTTGTTCTATTGTCTGAAAATGCCTTCGCCACAATCCAGATAACGAGAGGCAGCTCCAATTCCCATAATGGCACATGTCACCTGTCTCTCTGTCAATGGCACATCTGAAAGCATCTTTTTATTAGAAACACAAATCAATATGCCCGAGGGACTACAATAACTGCTTGAAGCAATTTGTATTATCATTTCATCGTTGATGCTCTTGCTCTGAGCAGCTTATTATTATGAACGGCATGAAAATGGCAACCTGTCACGATTGATTTCCTTAACCTTCTCTAAGAATTTTTCCCTCTTAAATGTAATCAAGTATCATCTTATTAAATACATCTAAGGCTAGGTTTTATAAAGTATTCCATTACTCAAGCTGTAGTCCTTGTAGTTTAAACTTTCACCAAATTTCATTGTAAAGTTGCTTAGTAATAAAAACTTTTTATTTGTTCAAAGGTTTATAACTTCCAAATATAAAAAGAGTCGATCTCCAGAGTGAGAGGGAGTTTTCCTCCATCAGAAAAAGTAGAACGATATCCCCATCTGGAGATCATGCTGTACTTTTAACTCCAGTAACCCCCTGAAATAAGCATAGAGCTGTTTCCCAGTTATAGTATGAGAGTGCACGAAGAAATCCGAAGAAGAAATCACAAAGCATACATCAGTTCTATTAGTCAGAGTTACTCTACTTACAGGCACGCTAACTGACAGGATCTTTCCAGAGTAGAGCTTACCTCTAATGTGTACCAGAATCCCACAGGGCCTGAAGCCCTTTGTTTCTGAGGCAGGAAGTCTGACCCAAGAGTTTGTGTTTCCAGGTCCTACATGGGGATAGGCACTCTCAACAGTGGGGCTGCACTTTACAGTCCAGGCAAGTTGAAGCAATGACAGACATCCCATGTCACAGAAGGAGGGATGTCAGGTCAGCAGCTAGGCATATTTTAACACCAAGAACATGCATAAAGGCTCAAATATTTGATATCCATAATCACAGAGAAGAGAAAGGAACTGTAAGTGTCTAGGCCCAAGCTTGTGTCTCAGAGCAGTCAGATTATTCTCCCTACTTCTCACATGCCATACCAGGTTGTAGGGCTGGCTTAAAAGATTTTTAAGCTACTAGAAAGGAAACAAACAAACAAACAAAAACAAGCAAAACAAAAAAAGGTGACAAAACAAAGAGAGAAGAGAAACTGGCCAAAGACAGTGGAGATGCTATGCTAACTAAGGCAAACAGCAAGTTCAGGAACAGGTTTCTGAAGCTATCAGAATGAAATTGGGTGACTATGCAATGTCCACCTGCTCAGCTCTGCAAACACGCCAGCCTAAGTGGGAAAGCTAACACTTGGACCTGAATCCAGGGAGAA
Source organism: Onychomys torridus (assembly GCF_903995425.1). Taxonomy (NCBI): domain Eukaryota; kingdom Metazoa; phylum Chordata; class Mammalia; order Rodentia; family Cricetidae; genus Onychomys; species Onychomys torridus. The sequence goes on from NC_050455.1 coordinate 69,125,052, forward strand.
AGCAGCTGCTGGGAGCTGAGCCCTTCTAGACACAGAAAAAAGACCCACTGAACAGCCTCCCCGAGCCTGGCAGATTAACACACCTTTGGAATTGATGGTGGGAGGTCTGCATACAAGAAAGGTCTAAGGGAGGTCACTAGGGATGACCTTTGAGGGTACTGGTGGGTGTGTCCTGGAGGGTGTGCATTACGTCTCTGCTAGAGCCACAGCTATGCATTAAATCTCTGCTAGCACATGGAACACATTACAAACTCTCCTTTGTGACAAGGACTGTGAGTTAATTGTCAATTTCACAGAATCTAGAACCACCTGAGAGATGGGCCTTTGAGCATGCCTGTGGGGGATTATCTTGATAGACTTGTGGCAGGAAGACCTGCACACTATGGGTGACACCATTCAATGGTGGGGACCCCAGGTTGTGTAAGCAGAAAAAGGGAGCTTGAGAAGCAGCTCTCTCTGCATTTTGAGTGTGGGAGTAACATGATTGGCCTCAAGCTCTTGATATCAGTCTTTCTTAGCCAGGATGAACTGTATACTCCAAACTGGGAGCCAAAATAAACCCTTTCTACCCTACGTTGATTTTGTCAGGGTATTTTATCACAGCAACTGAAAATGAGCTAAGCTGCATTATATTTTACTCACAAAGCAGAAGTCACAGACAGAACCCTGATGAGAGCCACACCCATGGCAGAAGACAGTCAAATGATGCTGCAGGTACCAACGAAGTACCACAGGAGCAACAGAGGTGAAAGCACATGGAGGAGACATTGTGGGGAACCTCATCTGTCAGTCAGCAAGGAGCATAGCTGTTAAACTGACGCTGTGAAAGCCTCTATGCCACTGAGAACAGATGGAGTTGAAGGCTTCCTTGGATAATAAAACTGAAGAAATGCAAATTCATGCAATGGTAGTTAGTCCTATGCCCTTGTTTGCCAGCAACAATGGCTGGAAAACATTTAGTTTATGAGGTGCAAAGGCAAGATGGCTTCTCAAAACATTCACAGGTTTGTAACCTGGACACCACTGTACCTCCACTCCACAATTCCTTTACCTGGCTCTACTCTGCCTCATTACCAAGTGCAGCCTTACTTCCCTTGGCAGATATGCCTGGAGATGACCATTTCCAGTGTTCCTTCCTCTTTTAGAGGACTTATATTCTCCAGCCACAAGAGGCTTCTGGGATGCTGTCTGCATAGTTACCTGTTGTGGTGATATTGTATTCCCGAAAATATTGTGTACCCTAATAAACTTATCTGGGGTCAGAGAACAGAACATCCACTAGATATAGAGGACAGAAAATGGTGGCACACACGCATTTAATCCTATCTCTTGGGAGGCAGAGATCCATCCAGATCTCTGTGAGTTCAAGGCCACACTGGAAACAGCCAGGAATGGTGACTCACACCTTTAATCCCAGGAAGTGATGGCAGAAAGCAGAAAGGTATATAAGGCGTGAGGACCAAGAACTAGAGCTGGCTAAGCTTTCAGGCTTTTGAGCAACAGTTCAGCTGAGACCCATTCTGAATGAGGACTCAGAGGCTTCCAATCTGAGGAAACAGGATCAGCTGAGGAACTGGCAAGGTGAGGTGGCTGTGGCTTGTTCTGCTTCTCTGATCTTCCAGCATTCACCCCAATACGTGGCTTCAGGTTTGATTTTATTAATAAGAACTTTTAAGATTCCTGCTACAACCTATCACCTGCTGGTCCTCCTCTAGGGCTACAATCCTCTCCTCCTGGTAACTGTTCCTATCAATCTAGAGCCTTGGATAGACCTGATGCCCATCTGTTGGTGTCATGAGCTGAGGTTCTTATGCATGGGATGATAAAAGGCCTTTGTTTATCTCTACTCCATCACTGTCATGGAATTCTAAGAAGAGTTATATCCTTAGAACTGCTCAACAGTGTCAAAGGTGAGTGGCTAAGCTTTAATCTAACCTGGCCCTTTGGGGAAGTGTGTTAAGCCCTGACCAAGTTCCCTGTCAACTCTGCTACTGCACCAGCTGTTAGGATTCACTCATATCATGTCAAGGTTGATATTCCTATACTACCTTCAATCTCAGAAGCCCAAAACAGTTCTACAAGTTGGCATGGTTTTCTCATGTGCACACCATAATGAAGGCAGGATGTCAACTAAGCCAGGAGAGAGTGGCCAGGTAACACTGTGTACTTTTCTTCTAAGTGCTCAATCTCACATGAACAAGGACCCATGGATGCTGCTACTACTACTACTTCTCCTTCGTCGTCCTCCTCCTCCTCCTTCTTCCTTCCTTCCTCCCTCCCTCCCTCCTTCCCTTCTTCTTCTTCCTTCTTCCTCCTCCTCCTCTTTTCCTTCCTTCCTTCCTTCCTTCCTTCCTTCCTTCCTTCCTCCCTCCCTCCCTCCCTCCCTCCTTCCTTCCTTCCCTCCTTCCTTCCTTCCCTTCTTCTTCTTCCTTCTTCCTCCT